>NC_086321.1:30272832-30584449 GCF_036172605.1 Pelobates fuscus
CAACAACATGCATGCATTTAATTATCTCTTGTCTGCAGTCTTTGCAAGCACCCCCTCACCTTCTAACCCTGCCCAGACTATTCCCGCCAAGGCCTTCTGTGCCTGTCCAATGACAGAATTCCCAATGCAGCTCAATAAGAAGTCTTTGCAAGGTAGGTTCTCTGAGCAAATGCTGCCTCTTGCGTTTAGCTCCATGGAGCTAATTAAACCAGGAAGTAACAGGACCGGCTTGCTGATTGTCAGTCAGGGGGTGTAACATACATTTTAGAAGATGCCAATTTCTCCTCCACGAGAGCCAGAAGCATTTAGCTTAGCCTGGCAGTGCAGAGCTTAGCTCATGAAGTGAACCTGCGCCCCTAGCCTCTTAACACAGTGGTAGAATACAAAATGTCCCCATACTAACACCAATCATTACTGCTAACTTCGACATTCATCACACTTTGTGGTTCTAAAGGAAAAGACCCAATGAGTCGTTGCACAAGATGTTTTAGTATGATGCCACTATAGACCGGGCCTCAAATTATCCACAAGCCTGGCATTGACGACGTTCGAACCTGTGAGTAGAAATTCACCCTCTGGTTAGTGTGTCTTGGACCCTTCAGGCTTGCAGTGGTGAGTAATGTTTAAGGCCAGGCTAACAGCATAAGAATAATAATGACAGAGAAATTATAAGCATTTAAAATCAAAGTATTTGGTTGTTTTTAAAAAAAAAACAGAGCTCTTCTGGCTGCTAAAGTTTTTTGCTTCCATAACGTTGAACAGTAACGATAGGCTGCAAGTGATGGGAGACTGGTAAGTGCAGTGCTCTTAGACTATCATTTGGGTGATGTTTTCCTCTGCTGGGGAATAAGGGTTAATATCCTCTACATTACAGCAGTTTGTAATTGGTAAATGTAATTCAGCATGTTCTCCCTACTTTTTCAGTAGTTTATGGGTTATCAAGCAACCCTTTTCCGGCCCCTCCAGGTTAATGGAGGAGGGATCATCTTTTTTTTTTCTTCTTTTTTTTTTTTGCTGTCATGTTCCATCCTCCCACTTGAACTGCTAACCTCTTCTTTCTTTTAAACATTTGCCTCCCTCAATGTTTCTCTCTCTACTTTCTCCTAATCTCTTAACTCTCCTATTGTCTCGTTATCTCTCATTTATTTTTTTTCAAAAGCAAAACATTTCACTGAAACTTTCTTCTTGCTCAACTCTGGGACTGGACTCCAAAGCTCCACCTGCAGTAATATACTTTGTTAAAGGGACACCACACTGCCCAAATACAAAATAAATAAAGATCACTGTTTAGTAGATATACTATAAATGAAAACTTGGCTGCATTTGATTTTTTATTTTTTTATTGAGGATACATCTAAAATCAGCTTGTGAAACTTTCAAATCTCTTGCCTGCTGCTTTTGCAAGGTGTTCCCTTCTAACCCCACCAGACTTTCTGTGGCTGTCCAATCACAGACTTCCCAACGCAGCTCAATGAGAAGTCTTTGTAAATCAGGTGCTCTGAGCAATTGCTGCCTCCTGAGGTCAGCTGCATTGAGCTAACGAAACCAGGAAGTAACAGGACCTGTTGTCTGCTTGAAAGTGAAGGGGGTGTAACCAGGTTATTCTATAAAAGTGTCAATTTCTATTGAAATCTGCACTTTTTGCAAAATGAAAAAAAGAGGACATGCTTTTCACACACAAAGCTTTTCAGCAAGCTAAAGTTATGTATTAGTCTGGAGTGACCCTTTAAGAAAGAGGAGGAAAAATCCCAGTTTTGTTTTGCAGAGATGTAACTCTGACATCCCTGTAGCCTGCTCTGTACATGAACCTGAAAGGCTTACCTCTAAAGCCCTGTGCAAATAGTCAGAAAAGGGAATGAGGAAGGTCTTGTAGAGCAAAACAACTAAATATTTGTCCAGATCTGTCATATTCCATAGATACTGTATGTGGCATTGTAGCTGTATGCAGACCCTTTACTACACAATCTGTTAGTATTTTGGGAAGCTACATTTACCAAACATAACAGCAAATCATTTTCACAAAACTCTTAAAATGGAATGTTTACGTTTTTTGTTTTTTTTTCTGCACCTACTTTGTTTTCTATCATTTTCTTTTGTTTCTTTTCTTGTTATTCTAAACTGGTTAGAAGGATAATGAGATGGTGTTTTGTCTCTAAGTGCCAGCCGTGCCTCTTTTTTTTTTAATTTAGTAGGGGGTGGGGAGGGGAGGTATGTTAATATTTGGAAATGTCTCTAATAAAGGTTTACTGTATATAGTAGATTTATCACATTCTAAATTGATAAGAAGCTTGTTTTCTATGTCACTGTTTTAAGAAGTCATATAATAAATAAAGTATGGAGAAACAATCAGTAAATAAAGACTATAATCACCTGGGTGCTATTCCTCAATGGTACTCCCTCAAATACCAATAGAAGCAATAATCAGAAAAAAAGAGAATGCACACCAGAAACCACAAGTAATATATAACTTGGTTTAATAAACCAACAATAGGTTTAAGCATACAATTAACATATAAAGTGACAAAAAATAGGCAACATATGAATAATAAACAAGCCTAATAGGGCAGAAACACGAATCCAAAATAACCCCCCAACGTTTCAGCACCACCTGGCTGCCTTTATCAAGGGTGTTTATATCCAGACTCACAACTCATCCTTTAAATAGCTCTCACACAGCTGATGGCCATCAGTTCGTTATAGAAAACCGAAACTGGAAGTGACATCATCACCTCTGCCCTCGGTTTCATCCAATTACATACACATACATTGCATAACTTATTGACATAATTATATCCTCTTATAAATTCATCCAATGACAAGACATGATTACTACTCGGACAAAGAAACGAAAAAAGAAAAAAACGGCTAAATAATATCAGAGCGCATGCACGAAAAAGGCGCCAATATCGCCATTTTGATTACTGGAAAACAATGTCCTCGTGCATACCGTGCATGCGCAGTACATATTCACACACTATCATTGAAAGGACGGGCTCTGCTAGTGCCCAAAAAGCCAACAATCGCAAAAAGAAAAAGAAAGAGTGTGTATATAAAAGGAATTAGCATAACAGTCATCCAATTAAAGTAGAGCAATAAAAAAAAGGGGAAAGAATGATGATATAAGTGCAAGTATAAGAGTATTAAACTTGCCCACATATTATTAATTTACCTACACCGATACATTTAAAGAAACACACCACAAAAAAGTGAAGAAAAGTAATAAGTGCATAAATTATTTATAATCTCCAGTGTATATATCACTTATGAAATAACATTACATAACAATTATAGTTACATGAAAGAATATACATGGATAATAACTAATAATGGGTATTGATCTATAATACCTAATAGGCATATTGCATACATATTAACCCCCTAATGCATCCATTCATTAACAATGCTGCATAGGGAAAAATATTCATAAATGGTAAACTTTTTCATTTCTTATCATTAATAAATTACCCCATTAAATAATGGAATCTCCTAATGGTAACATATTATGGTATATCCGAATCTTGAATTGATAAGCACATTAGATCAAACATATCTACAGGTGCAAAACACCAAATAATTATTTATACGTACTCCAAAACTTTTTTCAGTGATCAGCATAATCAATACGTAATCTATCTATTATATATATATATATATATATATATATATATATATATACACACACATCGAACATTGCTATGTGTCAATATATACAATCAGCAAAATTAATTCCTTTATCCACATCAGTATATACATCATTAATTCAACTATTTACAATAAACGGAAATATACCACTTCCACATAATAAGCAATACAATATATCCATTCAAAATTCAATTATCCATATATCCATGCAGTATCCAATATCATAGCATCAAATAAACTGAAGTCTCACGATCCATTTTCCGGTATCTCGAAAGGTCCATCTTCCCAACATTATACCAATCAGTAACTTACACATGGAAATCTAAATAAATAAATAAGTGAAAGAAATAATCAATAAAGATATAAACAACACACAGGCAGGGCAGAATCGCCCACTCCTTAGTATATGGATCACAAAAATGGGGAGAGGTCTCGTTCCTCATTAAGACCCTTAGGATATAAGGTTTGTAATTCGTATATCCAATACAATTCACGCTGTTTCAGCACCACTTCCCTTGATCCACCCCTCACCAGGGGTTTCACTGTTTCCAAGATCATATATCTCAATTGAGAAACTGCATGTCGTTTCTCAGAAAAGTGTCGGGCCACTGGGTACTGAACTTTCTCAGTTCTGATACTGCTCTTATGTTCTCTTATTCGTGTAGTAAATTTTCTTGTGGTCCCCCCCACATAAGCTAGGCCACAAGGACACTTCAGCATGTACACTACAAATTACATTTGGCAATTGTAAAATCCCTTAATAGGGTATCTTTTACCAGTCCTTGGATGGACAAAATAATCACCAGTGATTACCCCATTGCAATTAATGCAGTGCCCGCATTTGTACATACCCACTGGCGCCTTGAGCCATGTTTCTTTTCCAGCCTTCGTTCCTTGTAAGTCCACATTCCGCATTAATCGATCCCGAAAGTTTTTATGCTTCTTAAATCAAAATAAAGGTTTCTCATTACCTTAGGATCAGACTGTAAAATCTCCCAATGCCTATTTACAATGTGTTTGATCTCTTGGGAATGTGTCGAATAAGTTGTCACACATGGAATACCAATATTTTGATCTCTTGTTTTCTTAGTTAACAATTGTTCCCTGGGTAACGATTTCGCCCTATTCTTACAATTGATCAAAACATCAGACTCATATCCTCTAGTAGAGAATGCTCTTATTAAATCCTCAGCACGTCTGTCATAATTGCAGTCTTCGGACACAATTCGTATTGCCCTTACAAATTGTCCATACGGTAAATGTTGAATAAAGTGTGGAGGGTGGAAGGAACTGGCATGCAAATACGATGCCTGATCTGTCGGTTTCTGATAGAGATCAAATGTTAAATGTCCCTCACTCACCTCCATTGAGACATCCAAAAAATGCATCTGGTGGTCATCGTATTCGATGGTCTCCAATCTGGTGTCCAACCTCTCTTTAAAAAGAAGTAGATCTTCGATGTTCCCTGTCCAAAGAAAGAAGATGTCGTCTATGTAACGTAACCAATTGACAACAAATTGTTGAAAAAAAGGATCAGAATATACAAAAGACTCCTCAAATGCTGCCATGAACAAGTTGGCATATGTCGGAGCCACATTGGACCCCATCGTCGTACCCTGTATTTGCAGATAAAATTTATCCCCAAATGCAAAGTAATTTTTGTATAACACCACAGACAACAGCTCTATAAGAAAATCTCTGTACGCCTCACTAATGTCAAGTGATTGTATAGCTCCAAACACTGCCTCGAGTCCCTCCTCATGTGGTATGGATGTGTAGAGGCTGTTGATGTCCATTGTGCACAAAAAGGTGCCACTAGGGACATCACCGATCAATTCCAACTTATTGATAAAAATCCGTAGTGTCTTGCACAAAAGAGCGCATATTACAAACCAATGGTTGTAAATGTATATCAACAAATTTTGATAATGGTTGTAATACTGATCCACATCCCAAAACTATGGGGCGACCAGTAGGATGTCTCAAGTTCTTGTGTATCTTAGGGAGCAGATATAAAAACAGGATCTTAGGATAATCCACATTCAAAAAATTAAAATCCCTTCTATTAATCAATCCACCATCAAGTGCTGCCCCAGTAATTTCTTTAATCCTTCTTTGTAACTCACCTGTTGGATCAAGCTCTAAAATCCTATAGTGTTGTATATTGGTCAATTGACGATCCATTTCAGCCGTATACTCGTCAATATCCATGACCACCAGAGCACCACCTTTATCTGCCGGTCTTATCAAAATTGTCCTATAATTTCTCAATTCATTAAGCGTAGACCGTTCCTGTCTGCTTAGATTCATTTTTCGTTTCTTCCCCCATCGAATCTTATCCACATCCATTTGGCACAATTTTATAAAAGTTTCAACACTCGCATTTGTTAATGGAGGGAGGAACTTACTCTTTGGCCTGCACTTGTGCCTATCAAATTTGGCAGATTTAGATAAGACTCCTTCCTCCTGGACAATAGGAGCGTCCTGTAAGTGAAAAAAACTCTTAAGGCGTACGGTACGAAAAAAACGTTCCATTTCAACATCTATAGTAAGTTTATCTCCTCCAAAGGTGGGCACAAACCCAAAACTCTTTCCCAATAAACTCACCTGTGCCATAGATAACTGCTTGCTGGAGATATTAATTACCAGCGTTTCTGCTGATGTCTCGTCCTCCCTGGATATCTCCTTTTGGGCTCGGTTGTAATCGGGATCGGCTTGTTTGGACCGCCTCGTCCTTCTGCCACGTCTCCTCTTTGAGTTGCCCCTAAAAAATGAGGATTCCTATCAGAATCAGACTCCCCAGATGTCACTTCGGGATCCGATAAGCTTGTATCGTAGTTATTCTTCTTACGCCACTGAGGATTATGTGGTGTGCGTAACGTACGCCAGGAGTATACCTTATCTTCTAGATAATCAACAGTATCTCTATGAAATTTATCCAACTTTCTTCCTAGGATTTCTTCCTTATGCTTAGGTAATTTAGTTGTTATAGTCACAAGTTTCTCTTCTACCACGGATTTATCTTCCCCCTCCAACAACTTCTTTTTAGTCTCTGATAACAAACTTTCAATCTCTGAAAACTCCTGTTGTAAACCTTCTACAGTAAGTGCTATGAGATCCAAACTGCACTTATTTAAGATTTTAAACCAATTCTTACAAAATTCTTTGTTTGTTTTACAAATGCTAGGTCTGATATTCAGTCTCAAACCCCGTGGGATCCTTCTTACTCTTAAATATTCGACCAAAGTATCTGAGTGTAACTGATAATTAATAAAATTTTTCTTTAAATACTCAACCCGCCAGTATAGAGTAGTTTGATCAGTCACAAATACACTCTCACAAATGCTATACTTAGCAATAATTGCATCCACCTCAGCCTGTGTATAAATCCGTGTTTCTGCCCTTCTATCACTAATGCCACCAATGTCTACAAAATACATTATCTCTCAACATACACAAGGGACTCAATAGTCATATAATAAATAAAGTATGGAGAAACAATCAGTAAATAAAGACTATAATCACCTGGGTGCTATTCCTCAATGGTACTCCCTCAAATACCAATACAAGCAATAATCAGAAAAAAAGAGAATGCACACCAGAAACCACAAGTAATATATAACTTGGTTTAATAAACCAACAATAGGTTTAAGCATACACATAACATATAAAGTGACAAAAAATATCGCAAAAAGGCAGCCAGGTGGTGCCGAAACATTGGGGGTTTATTTTGGATTCGTGTTTCTGCCCTATTAGGCTTGTGAGAGATCTGGTAAATTATTATTGTTCATTATTCATATGTTGCCTATTTTTTGTCACTTTATATGTTATGTGTATTCTTAAACCTATTTTTGGTTTATTAAACCAAGTTATATATTACTTGTGGTTTCTGGTGTGCATTCTCTTTTTTTCTGATTACTGTTTTAAGAAGTCACACAGATAAAGACATATAAAGAGAAACAGAGAACAATATCCAATAATAATCATTGTCCTCACATACAAGATAAAAATAAGTACTGTAAAGGGGGCACTGGAACTGGTTAATTTTTCATGAAAAATATACTGTAAGACAAAATATGACTAATTTGCATAGGAATCACTAGGGGAGTCACTCTTCACTCTTTACTTTAGCCCCAGATCTCTACAGTTTTGTAGTGGGGACAGGAGGATATTGGTGTTTATTTTTCAATGTTACCCTGCGTACTATAAAATTAAAGATCAGTTGTATAGTGGTCTGTTAGGAGAGGGTGCTGAAGAACAAAGCTTTGCTTCACACCCCTCTGTTAGTTAGGTAGTCTGTCAGGCTTACATTAATATTGCTGAGATCCAGAACACTGCTCATGGGCAGAGAGGAGGGTCGTAACATAAAAAGGTGGGGATGTCATAGGTGGGGATGTTTCCCCCTCTATTATTATTATTATTGTTGCCATTTATATAGCGCCAACAGATTCCGTAGTGCTTTACAATATTATGAGAGGGGGGATTTAACTATAAATAGGACAATTACACGAAAACTTACAGGAACAATAGGTTGAAGAGGACCCTGCTCAAACGAGCTTACAGTGTATGTCATCAAGTTGTCCTTTGGGCTGAAGCCCCAGGTGTTTCTGAAACCTACCAACACCCATGCTACTTTATCGTATATGCACATCTATTTTTGGCAGAATGTGTCAAAAGGTAATTCTCTTATGCCTGCCACATCTTCCAAATCTCCCCGGCCATGTTGAGTCTTCTTTCGCAATGCTCAGCAGATGTTTGTGGCTTCTCGTGACTTCTTGTTGTGTAAGTGTAATAAAATCTATGGAGGTTTCTGTAGGTCCAAGTAGTATCACCTTCCAAGAGTGGAAGACTGAGATTAGGGCAAGGAGGGATGATTTTAGGTAAGTATACCTCCCTTCCCACTCTGTCCCTTAGTGCCTCCACGCAAATATACATCATCTGAGAATGACTTTCCATAAATACAAACGTCTGACCCTTGGGAGTGATGCTTCAAGTGTGCTAAACATTATAGAGTTATATCTGATAACTAGCACTGAATAATACTCGACCACCTCTTTTAAAATGTAGGCAAATGCTGTTAGATGTGGAAGACAAATCCCCAATTTCAGAGCGAATGCCCTTGAACTAAATTTGGCAAAATGTTTTTTTTAACATATGTCTTTGTTCAGGAACTGAGCCCCTTACTAATTAGAAATTACTGCCCGAGTGACTTTTATCGTCTCTATACATGCTATTACATACTATTAAGGACAGTCACTATATATATGTGTGTGTGTGTTTTCACTTTCAATGTATCTTCAGTGGTAAATGCAAACTTGATTTTCAAATCAATACAAGCTTATTTTCTTAATTATTTAAACATACAATTTATTTTTAATTGTGACACTTAAATTCCTTTTAAGTGATGATGGCTTAGTAACCCTGCAGAAACCCCAAAGTTGTAGTTGATACTTTTGGTTCGGGAAGTGTTTCTAGGCATTGAATAGCGAATAATTCTGGCTTTTGAGGGGTTAGGTGACAAATTATACCTTCTCACCATGCTTGGCCTGCTAACGGCTTTCTTATACATTGATGCCATGTTTAAACACCAAGTATAAAAGCTTTTATCTGGATTGTACCCAATAAGCTCACCAGAATACAGCACTTTACCGTGAATTAATATTAACCTGTGCTCTAATCATCTCTACTTTGTGACATTGTAAACCCAGAATCTGTTATATGGGGATTTGCTTTAAAACCTGTTTCACCATAAAATTGCTCAAGATTTAATACACCTGATATGATGTGTTAAAAATAAATAAATGCCAAAAAAATACTCTGAATCAGTTCAGTTGTACTATTTCATTCATAAATTAAACCAATTTGAACAATTATTTATTGTTCACTGGGCTACTTTGTGTTCTTCTTGTTGTTAACTCATTGAGTGCTGTCTGCTTATGTTCCAATTTGTAAAGCACAGAAAAATCCTACATTGTATATCTGTTTACACTTAATAAAATAATCCTTTGCTCTTGTAACATCTTGGGTGTGTATATACATATTTTTTTCATGTTTTAGTTTAATAAATGAAATCTCTAATTTATTGTATTATTTTTTTTTAACATGGCATAGTTTAATCAGCATGCAAACATGAATAAAATGATAGATGTATTATAAAAATAGTAAGATAAAAACACAGCTCATTCTGAGTCTGCTTTATCTGGTGTGTGTGTGTGCCTGTGTGTGTGTGTGTGTGTGTGTGTGTGTGTGTGTGTGTGTGTGTGTGTGTGTGTGTGTGTGTGTGTGTGTGTGTGTGTGTGTGTGTGTGTGTGTGTGTGTGTGTGTGTGTGCGTGTGTGTGTGTGTGTGTGTGTGTGTTTTTTATTGCAACAATGGGGGTCTGTTCATTGAAAAGCAATTTGTGAAAACTGGGTAATATTAGATCAAAATAGAGTTGGACAAATAGTCCAGCTCTTATCAGCAGGAGTTTTTTCCAGTTATTGCTGAGCATCTTGGTAAATGTAGTTCATAAATATAGGGAGTGCCATAACTAGGCATTCCTGCTATATTACAATGTTAACCCACAATAATCATTGATCTTTTTTTTTCTTTTTTTATCTCTGTTGTATATCTAACTGTAAGCAGAAACAAACTTAGTCCCCCTGCCTGTGCCTTTTTAACCCTACATGTCCTGGCTACAACTTGTAAAACTGCCAAGCACTAAGGTATTTTTTTCACAAAACAGGGATTTGTAATGAATTTAACAACGAATTAACATATTTAGGTTAAAATAGTTGATTTGCAAAATGAATATCCGGTTCAGCTCCAGTCACATCTTGTTATTTTATATTGAATGTTGCCATTGGCATTTTATTCCGTAACATTATTCACTGTTTAGTGGATACACATGTGAACCATTGGCTGTTGCTGCTGGGGAAACTGCTCAGATATTTAGGAATTGGTTGTGAAGCTGAGACTTTGTGCTGCCTGGGAGTCTTTGGGGAGTTCCCTGGCTTGGGTCCTATCCCTTTATTGTATACCCTACACTATGCATATATTATGGGCCCCTAATCTCTGAGAGGAGACAGCTTCTTGGGATAGGAGGGTGGATGGGGTCCTGAAAGGGAAACTTCCACACAGATAGGAAACCCCAGGAGTGGCAGATAATTCCCCCTCTGTCTTCAATTGTGAAATATTTAAATCCATCCTCAGTTCCTTCCCAGGACAATTTCCAGCGTAAATAGGATAATAAATAAAGTTAAATAGTGCCTCTCTGAATGAAGTAATCCATTTAAAGGCCCAGAGCTTGCTTTATACTTCCATCTTACTGATCAGTGCTTGGCAGAAACAGGGGAAATTCAACCGATATGGATTCATAGTCACTCCAGATTATAACTAGTCACTTATAGCCCCTTTGGCTTATGTAAGATTGCTAATTGCAGAAATCGGGTTCTTCATTGCCCAACAGACCGAGCCACAACCTACCTGCTAAATTCATGGTTGGGCAAGTTACCCAGGTAGCAGCAATTACCGTATATACTCGAGTATAAGCCGAGTTTTTCAGCACATTTTTTGTGCTGAAAAACCACAACTCTGCTTATACTCGAGTCAATAGTCTGTATTATGGCAATTTGCATTGCCATAATACAGACAGGGGCTGTGAGGGCTGGCAGAGCTCTTACTTACCTGTCCTGCAGCTCCTGTCAGCTCTCTCCTCCTCCGCGCCGTCCGTTCAGCACCTCGGTCAGCTCCCAGTGTAAGTCTCGCGAGAGCCGCGGCTCTCGCGAGACTTACAGTGTGAGCTGACAGAAGAGCTGACCGGACGGCGCGGAGGAGGAGAGAGCTGACAGGAGCTGCAGGACAGGTAAGTAAGAGCTCTGCCAGCCCCCCTCTCCCCCCCACTGAACTGCCAATGCTGGACCACCAGGGAAGGAGCCCCCCTCCTGGCACGCTAGCAAGCAGGGAGGGGGGACAAAAAAAATGTATCATAGTAATAAAAATAAATGAATTAATAATATAAAAAAATGAAAATAATAATAATACAATAATAAAAATAGTAATAAAACAATTATATAACAAAAAAAATGAAAATAATAATAATACAATAATAAAAATAGTAATAAAAAAATTATATAACAAAAAATTAAAATAATAATAATATAATAATAAAAATAGTAATAAAAAAAATTATATAACAAAAAAATTTAAAATAATAATAATTAAAAATATATTAAAATGCCCACCCCCCACCAAGGCTCTGCATCACACACACACACACTGCACTCACACACACTGCACTCATATACACACTGCATTCACACACACACACTGCACTGATATACACACTGCATTCATACATACACTGCACACACTGCACTCATACACACACACTGCACTCATACACACACTGCATTCACACACACACACACTGCACTCACACTGCATTCATATACACACTGATTCATATACACACACTGCATTCACACACACACACTGCACTCATATACACACTGCATTCACACACACACACACTGCACTCACACTGCATTCATATACACACTGCATTCATATACACACACTGCACTCATATACACACTGCATTCACACACACACACACTGCACTCATATACACACTGCATTCACACACACACACACACTGCACTCACACTGCATTCATATACACACACTGCATTCACACACTGCACTCATACATACACTGCACACACTGCACTCATACACACACTCTGCACTCATACACACACTCTGCACTCATACACACACTCTGCACTCATACACACACTCTGCACTCATACACACACACTGCACTCATACACACACACTGCACTCATACACACACACTGCACCCATACACACTGCACTCATACGCACACACTGCATTCTCATACGCACACACTGCATTCTCATACGCACACACTGCATTCATACACACACTCATACGCTCACACACTGCACTCATACACTCACACTGCATTCATATACACACGCACTCAATACACACGCTGCACTCATATACACGCTGCACTCATATACACGCTGCACTCATACACACGCTGCACTCATACACACGCTGCACTCATACACACACGCTGCACTCATACACACATGCTGCACTCATACACTCACACTGCATTCCTACACTCACACTGCATTCATACACACACACTGCATTCATTATACACACACTGTAAATAAAAATTCAATTAATATAATTTTTTTAGGATCTAATTTTATTTAGAAATTTACCAGTAGCTGCTGCATTTCCCACCCTAGTCTTATACTCAAGTCAATAAGTTTTCCCAGTTTTTGGGGGTAAAATTAGGGGCCTCGGCTTATATTTGGGTCGGCTTATACTCGAGTATATACGGTAATATAGGTGACATTCCTTTCTAATAATTCCAATTGTTATTTCAAAGCACATGCCTTTTATAGAAAAGTTTGTTTCATTAGCTAATTGCCCCTGTGCCCTCAGATTACTGCTGGTAGCCCCATATCCCAGGATAGTGAATTGAAGGGAAAGTCACAGTGAAGGGAGGGTGCAGTCGTTACCCATACTTTGTATGTGGTTTTATAATGGATACAGTTTTATTAGAGTAGAGGGTATCTGTCTCTATAGATTTGAATTTTTTTTAATGAATTTTTGTTCTAAATGAATTGCTTTTTTGGTAAACCTACCAATTATTCGAGAGGAATTTGCTTCGCTACAGCAATCTTAAGGATCATGGTAATATTTTTTTTATTTTTTTTTTATAAACCTGGTGCATCCCAATTTGGGTAGGATAACTCTTCTAAGAGAGTCCCTTCCATCCTGTGTCCATAGATCTCTAGTCTCCAAAGTTTCAGTCACACAATCTATTCTGGACTGTTTCAAAGTCTACATGAATGCCCTTCTCCTTGACCTCCAGTCAATAATTCACACAACCCATGGAAGACCTTGATTTCACATCACATTATTCCTCTCACCAAAATCCAGAACCCTGGATACAATTGACCTTGATCATCTCTTCTCAATGAGAATCCGAATCTTGTACAAGGTTATTCATGATTGATAAACTGTCCATGGATTCTGCCTTAACCTTCACTTGGCTTTATTTTAACATCATGATCTTCTAGAACCCCATTAAACGTATCTGATGTCTCAGTGGTGGCTCTTCTTGACTCTTCAGAGACCTGGCTGTGAGTCATCTAAACTATGAACATTTTGGGAATTGTAATTCCTAAACATCTACAGTGCCAAGGTGAGACCCCGAGTACTGCTCTGTAATACTTGGGGTCTTCAATGTCTTGTCTTTGGACCCCTCCTAAACGCATCGTCTGAAAAGGT
The DNA here is from genome assembly GCF_036172605.1 of Pelobates fuscus. NCBI lineage: Eukaryota > Metazoa > Chordata > Amphibia > Anura > Pelobatidae > Pelobates > Pelobates fuscus. The sequence continues at coordinate 30,286,795 of NC_086321.1, forward strand.
CCATGTAGCAGCGAGTCTAGCATGAAGTCTTCTGAAGATCAATCATTACTAAGTCTCCAAATCAGCGGCTCCACTGATCTGCCTTTGTGTTCTCATAACTACTTGTCAATTTCACTTTGTTTTCACGTTTTCATTGATTGTATTTGTGAGTATTTCACTTGATCACTGACAGCTCAGTATTTGCATAATTATATGCTCTGGTCTGAAGAGAAAACTAACCCTCACATTTGATGGGTCAGCGCTCTGGGACAATCAATGTTTTATCACGTATGCTAAGCTAAATCCGAGGAGCCTGATGAAGTTTCTTAGAAAGAAAGTAGGTTTTTTTTGTCTCTCTGTAAAATAAAGGTTGAATGAGAGCTCAGTCTCTGTCCCTGGATGTCTGGGAGCTTTGTACCTAGAGGTGAACCAGAGATTCAGCAGATAAAGTCAGATCCTCAATGTAGGTTTAGAGAAGGACCCAGGTGCGTTTCTGCTTGGGAAGATCACTGTACAGAATGGGACACAAAAGATCAAAGTCAGATGTATTTTCTACAAGTTATTATAAAATTAGACCTAAAGTAATGGCATGGAAATTGTAAGTATATGTATGCAGTGTGTGTGTGTGCGCGTGTAGATATAGATATATTTATTAAAAAAATCAGTACTCTAGTGTAAATTAAACTACAAAAACTTGGTGCCTAATCCGTCAAAAATATTATATATATATATATATATATATATATATATATATATATATATACATATATATATATATATGTATATATATATATATATGTGTGTGTGTGTGTGTAGGAAAATATACATTGGAAAATAGGATAGCACTCAATGGGTTTTAAAAATCTTAAATTAAAGTTTTTATTTTTAAAAATCCTTGTATAAATACACACACACATGGAATTTGTAAATGTGTTTTATATATATATATATATATATATATATATATAGTTTGAGATATATACAAAATAGTGGGTATATACATTGTAATATGTAGCAGGTCGCTCTTGCAAACAATAGTTTTATTTGGAAGAGATCATGATTGATAGGTTTTGCCCATAGAGAGAGAGATTTATTTTTAATGATTTAAAACAGTCCTTATCTTTTATGAAATTACCAACCGTCCTGCTAGTTAACTGGATCATTAATATTTAAAGTGTGGATTTGGAATTGTGCTCTAATTAATACGAATTGTTACAATATGTCTCCTATATGTGAGAATGGGGGGGTATTAGCTGTGTCCTAGATCTCTGGAATATATCGGGTTAAGCTATATGGTAGTTGGGAGTATTGAGTGTCATCGCTTCTAGTACAAAGAATTAGCCGATTTGGACATTTCAAACCTATTTACACAAAAAAAAAAAAAAACCTTAGCAATAAATTTAAATTTCATTCATTTATAGAAATTCTACTTATTTTCTATAGATTTAAGACAAACTTGAAATCCCCGATTTCTGAATGCTGACCGTGATCTCTAATCTAATCCAACGATGTAAAACAACATGCACCTCCTAAAGTGTTAAAATATTTTAGGCAGTAATTATAACGAAATCAGAATAAATACAATATAATGTTATGATAGAATCACGATCTTTTCAGCATTAACCCTTTCGTTTATAAATATTTTATATTTATAAACATCACAATCACATATATAATAATAACAATGTATTAAATGTTATTTTTTTTATTATTATTGTCACTACAAAATATAACAAAATATCACACACAAATAATTCTCACAGCTTCTTTGTACAGATTGCCTTTCTTTGAATCAATATTATCGTTCAAATTAAAAGTTTTCTTTAAATAAATAAACTCCTGTAAACTAAACAATGTTGATGGAGTGGTTATAAGCAATGCCTTTATCAGGAAGGTGTTTGTCGGTCTCGTGTGATACATTTTACTAACACAATGTATCTCAGAGGGAACAGATAACAGGTTGACACGGACACACAGATAATAATAATCTGAGGAGGAGCAGATCACCCGAAACATCCAATTTACAGTCATACCGTCTCAGTTCTCTGTTTGGTTTAATATCAGAGAGCTCAGTATATTCGCTCTTTGTTTTTGGAGATCACAGTTCTGCTAGACCCCATCCCACAGGTTACTGTTACAAACAATTATTGTGATCAATGTCAGTTTGTGTCGGTAATTCCAGCAAGTGGAAACGTAGGAAAGTGTCAACTTGGCAATAAATATCTGTAACGGACCATTTTGCTCACCAGAGGTTAAAAACTGTTTAGGCGATATTCCCCTTTCCAGATGCACAGGCAGCTACTGTAAACACCAATCTCCCGAACTGCAAACTACAGAATCCTCCAACTCCCGAACATGAAACACACGAGTACCGGAAACAGCCTTACAGGAAAAACCATACTAAAGGTTTACACTCCTGGCAGTAAGCATACAATCCAATTCCCCCAATAACGAGTCGACACTTCGTTTTGAGGGTCAAGCAGAATCTGGTTTACTGGGGCAACCTGCCCGGCTTTTATGCAGGTCTCCCACCTGGTGGACACTCCCCTAAGGGACCAGATGGAAGACTGGGAAACATATTGGACATTGACCAATCACAGACATATACCTTTAAACACTCCCACAATGCACCACAATCCCTCCCCTCTGCCCTGGAGATAATTGGGAATTAATCCAATTATCTCCAAGGACAGAGGCAAAACTCCATTAACCACATGTTAGTAAAAAGACATAAAATGACATACGGTTACATTTAACACATAAAACATACACATCCTACATATCCCCAGATAGCTTAGATCTGAGCGCACATTATTACCGAATGGCGCTCAGATCACATACATACAGTTCAATCGCCATGGAGCCAAAGTCTTTCCCATAGTCTTTCGTTACACGAATAGGCTCCATGGCATGGCTATCTGGGGTGATGCTGTTCATACAGTCAAACTACCGAATGAACAGTCAGTCAGTTCCACTACCGAATGCAGAGGTAAGGATGCTGGAGGCTCAGCGGTGTTCGCGCAATTAAGTGTCCGTTTTCAGTTCCATAGTATGGGCGCTGAACACCGCTGGCCGTTCGGGAGCTAAAATGGCCACTGCCACGTGTTCGGCAAACAAACAAAGGCCACCCAGCATTTGTCAATTAAACTGCGGTTAACCGCAGCTTCTGGGCAGTCAATTGACGGAACACTCCAGTTCCTAGGTGGTCCATAGTTCGGTACTTTGTTCGGTAGATTGAATCTACCGAACACCCCGGCAGAAAGGCACGAATAAACCTTTCAGCAAGGGAAATAACAGGTTTGAACTGCAGGGCTATAGTCTAAAGGGAGCAGGCCAGCAACCAGGCTTCTCCAGTGCACAGTGGCGAGGTTGGTTCCGCCACATTTATCAATACCATAGTGATAATACCTAGATAAATTCACGTTAATTCCATAAATAATACCAACATTATAATAAGTAGGAAACATGCGTAAGCAACAGTGGAAGAAGTAAACAGAGAGAAGACAGTGAAGCCTGTTAGGGAGAGGAAGGGTGGGAAATATTCGCCTCCTGTCATTACTAAAATTAAGATTATAGTTACACTACGTTAGCATAATCTATAATTTTACCACATGACAGCTTCATATTTGCATTTTTAACGCTGTGAAAGAAGGGCGAAAGAAGCATGAGAAGCAGGGCGAAAATAGAATATATGAAAAGTCTCCTCGCGAGACCAGTCAGCCGAACGCATAATATCCGCCAATGAAGCACCCGACGAAAAAACGTGAGTGGCTGCCGCCCGCATATGGAGTGCGCCCCAAACGTCGATTCGACGCCCACCAACGATAGAAATCGGACCCATCTAGGGAGGGTTGTAGTCGAAAGGAAAATAAAGGGTTAGCGCTTTAAAACAAAACAAGGCAGCAACTTTAAAAAGGGAATCCCTCAAAACCCTTACAGCACAATAGGTAAAATAAAAGTAAAAGCTGCGCCAAACAAATAAATAAAAAATAGAAAATAAAAATAGTCCAAATAAGAGAAGAAGTCCAAATAAAATATAAATAAGTCTTAGCTGGATGAATCTTCTTTAAATAGGATAAGTTCTACAATGATGGTATCCTCGTTGTCCTTCCTCAGGTAAATCCAATAAGATGAAAAGATAAAACAGATATCCAAAATAGTGTAATATGTTCACTAAAATATAATAGATTAAAAAAAAGAAAAAATATAGCACTCACATTTAATAGGGCTATGACCAGCTCTAGTGTGGAGAACGTACAGCGGTATAAATCCCCGCTTGTAGGATACAATGCAGCTTTCTTTTCTTCAGGGGTAAGTGCCACTCAAACAGAAAATAAAAAAACAATAGTGTTCTCTGTATAAAAGTAGTAATAAAATAAAATAAATAAATGAAATGGTACTCACAAAAGTGGAGCAGGCTGACTGCTCCTTGATGATAGCGTAGGTGGAATAATCCCCACCAAGGATTGCTTGGAGTTCAGAAGTATAAAATGCCAGGTGATGATTGAGTGTATATAAAGAAGGACAACGAGGATACCATCATTGTAGAACTTATCCTATTTAAAGAAGATTCATGCAGCTAAGACTTATTTATATTTTATTTGGACTTCTTCTCTTATTTGGACTATTTTCTATTTTCTATTTTTTATTTATTTGTTTGGCGAAGCTTTTACTTTTATTTTACCTAAGGGTTGTAGTCGAAACCGGCGCATGCGGTTGGACATAGGAAATGAGTAGTTGTCCCGAGGGGGAACACCGGAGCAAAGCTATAACCTCCACATATCGGAGAATGAGCAAAGACGGGGCAAAGACAGAAAAACGGATAAAAAAAATTGAAGACTAATTCGTTTTTGTGCGATGCGAAACCGAAAAAGAGACCCCTTCTGGGGAAAAGGATAAACCGTCCATGTCGAGGGCGCTAACATCCAAAACCCTTCGGAAGGAGACCAAGCATAGCAGTAAAGCAAGCTTTGCCGAAAGTTGGCATAGGGACAGCATAGAGTTGTCTGACCAATTTTGTAGAAAATTCAATACCAAGTCGACGTCACAAAGGCGAGAATATTTTGGACCAGGAGGACGGGAAAGTCACATACCTCTCATGAGTCGACAAACTAGCGGGTCCTGTCCTATCGGGCGACCCTGGATAGGGACGTGGGCTGCTGATATTGCAGACCATGTAACATTAACCGATTGATAAGCCCGACCGACTTAAAAATAGCCGATAGAAAATTCAGCATGACGGGAACAGTGGCCGTAAAGGGATCTGTGTCCCTCTCCAGACACCAGTTAGACCATTCGTTCCAGGCTACCAGGTAGCATTGTCTAGTACCCGGAACCCACGAGTCCCAGAGGAGGTCCTTAGTCGACTGCGATATTCCAGAGACATCCCAAGAAATGCATCCACTGCCTCGCTTTCCGGATCCGGGAGCCAACTGAAGAATCTGGGAAGTTGATGGTTCACCTGGGAGGCAAAGAGGTCTATCTGTAGGGGACCCCTGAGCTGATTTAGAGCCTCGAATACCTCCCCATCCAGGTGGCAGTCACTGTTGTCCCTCCAGTGGCGTGAGCACCAATCTGCCGTGAGGTTGGAGGTGCCTGGGAGGTATTCCGTTCCTGTAGAGACAAAAGGTATAAATGTCTTTGGTCACTTCTGAGAGTGCTTGATATCGAGCACCGCCCAGGCAGTTGATGTATTGCACTGCCAAAATATTGTCCATGCGCAGCAGTATACAACAGTTCGGTATGTGTTTGGCCAGGCTGCAGATGGCAAAGGAGCCTGCTATCAATTCCAAGCAGTTGATGTGCATTTCTGATTCCTCGTGAAGCCATGGGCCCCCAGTGGAGGACTCTGCGCAATGCGCTCCCCAGCCCCAAAGGCTGGTGTCCGATTCCATCACGAAGTCCAGAGAAGGCCCACAGATGGCTTTCCCATTCCAGGCCTGCATATGAAGGAGCCACTAATGGGGTTCCTTGCGCACCTCTGTGCTGATCAGTATCAGTTGGTCGTAGGAGTAGCCTGCCCATAAGAAGCGGGCCTTGTGTCGTTGCATGGCTCTATAGTGGAGTGGGCCCGGATATATCACCTGTATGGAGGGGGACAGAAGACCCACGAGATGTGCCAGGAGCCGTAGAGGCATGAGATCTAATCGTACGACTTTGCGAATTTCCTTCAGGATAAATGCAATTTTCGACAAGGGTCGAATCCCAGGGACTCAACGTCTTGAGCTGGTCCGTGAACCGACTTTTCCTTGTTTACTATGAAACCCAATGATTCGATAAAGTCCACGATAAATCTCGTCTGAGAGACCAGTAGAGAGGCCGAGTCGCAGAAGATCAGCAAGTCGTCTAGATAGATCAGGCACCTTATCCCCAGAGTCCGTATCCGTGCCATGACAGGTTTCAGTAGTTTTGTGAAACACCAGGGGGCCGAGCTCAGGCTGAATGGCAGACAGGTGAATTGGCAGGTGGCGTTTCTCCAACGGAACCTTAGGAACTTTCGGCAGTTCGGTGCGATCGGAACCGACAGGTAGGCATCCTTTAGGTCTAACCATGTGAACCATTCGTCCTTCAAAGGGAGGTCTCGTAACAGGTGGATGCCCTCCATCTTGAAGTGGCGGTAAACAACGAAGGTATTCAACTGGCAAGGTTAATGACCGGTCGAAATTCGCCCGTCTTTTTCCGCACCAGGAAGATGTTGCTGCTAAAGCCTCCCTTGCCAGGGGCCCATTGGTCCGCTCCTTTGGCGAAAAGCGACTGTATCTCCTCGTCCATGAGACGCTGATGGGCCTCGGATACCCGAAGGAGCTGCGATGGGCGTAGTTGAGTGGGGGTGGAAGAGAATTCGATGTTGTATCCCCGAACCATCTGGCGTATCCAGGTGTCCACTGAAATGTCTTTCCAGTTCTGGAAGAAAAGAGACAATCTCCCTGCAGTTGAGGCCATGAAAGGGTAACATAAAGCGGGACCTACCTGAAGGGAATTGACTGCATCCACGTTCCCAAGAGCCTCTGGACCTGGTCAACACTCTATAGTGCGTGGGTTGTCGGTAGGCAGAACTTTGGTAGAATGATGTAGATGGAGGGTTGGGCCTGGGTCCAGAAGACCAAAACCGGCTGGTGGCATGGCCTCTCTGCCTGCCAGCCCTTCCAAAAAACCCACGGAGTGTTGGTGTGCGGAAGACTTGTCGCAGTGATGTCTGGGCCTTGTTGAGTGTCGTAAAGAGAGACACGTGTTTCTTCAATTTCGCTATAAAAGCGTTGCCAAACAGGAGACCATTGGCCGAAGCCCCCAGTTCCTTGGTTGCCATGTTCATGAGCTTAGTTTCCGTGCGCACTAGCGCCGCTCTACGTCTCTCCATGCAGATCGCTGCATTGGTATTGCATAGGAGACACATGCATCTCTGAGCCCACCCACATATGGCGTGAGAGTCCAGCTGCGAGCCGTGGGTCAAGGCCTCATCGGCGAAATATAGTATCTTTGCCAAAGGTCCTAGGATATCAAGCAGTTTGTCCTGCGTGGCCTTCAGGCCTCTCTCTACTCCTTTCCTGGGATCCTGTCCTATCCGGGACATGAACACGACCACGGTTTGGTCGAACTCTGGAGTCACTTCCATCTTATTGGGCAGGATGGGGCTCGGGCATTCCGCCCGCAATCTCGCCCTAACCTCTTTGTCTAGAGGTTTGCGTATCCAGACATGCACAAAGTGTGCTAAATGCCCGGGTAGGGACCATTCTGAGGACCTCGGCTGTCTAATAGTGTGAGGATCAAACAAAGGGCAACCTTGGGAGTCCAGAAAAAGGCCATCTACCTCCTGGGAGGAGAGGTCATGTGTTAACCCCTGAGGAGAGGGGGCACCTGCAAGAGCACCAGACACATACTCTGAGTCGTGGGGAGGCAGGGCATGCCAGTCATCCCCGTCGTCGGATGTGGATTCATCCGCCCTCCATTCATCTAAGATATCCAGAGCTGGAGGGTAGTCCTCGTTCTCCCCAGAGGAGTGTACCGGTGGGGAGGGATCAGGCCTCGCCACCCATTTGGTGCGCTTTGCTGGTTCTTTCCCTGAAGGTCTGGATACGGGTGTTGCGCCAGTTCTGTGGTGTTTAAATAACAGGGCTCCGCCTGGAATGGATCTCTCAGACCCTGCAGCATCATCACCCTGTGAAGGGGATGTGCTCGAGGGCAGGTTGAATACCTCAGGTAGAGGTTGGGTGAGTATTTTAGCTAGGGCTTTTTCCACCGATGCTGCCACTGCGGTGTTAATCATGGACTGGAAGTCCTGGGTCTGCGGTGGTGTATCACTCATTTCGTGGTCTGTGGAGGGGAGTACACAGATTAGCGTCCGTGCAGGCCGTGTAAGGCTGCCGGGAGTCCCCTGCAAGTACAATCGGGGTATGCCCAATGGCGTAATACTATTTACTCAACAAATAAGGTAGACCTAATTATAGTGAGAGTGAATCTCAATGCCGGTCGTAGTGAGCGGCTACTGTCAGGGAGTGAACTTTGGCATTTCGGAACTTTGGAGTTTCGGGACTTCGGCACTTCTATTGCAGCCGCTTAGTAGATAACTCCCTAATTCCCACGGTATTAGGGAGTTATCTACCAAAAGGCTGAAAGACCTGGCAGGTGGGGGCCCTAAAGTAAAACGATGGGGGGACCTATTGTCCTCCCCCCTGGCCCCCACCCCTGAGCGGCGGGTGGGGGCCCTAAATTGGTATAAGGGGGGGACCTAATGTCCTCCCCCCTGGCCCCCACCCCTGAGCGGTGGGTGGGGGCCCTAAATAGTAAAAGGGGGTGACCTAATGTCCTCCCCAATGGCCCCCACCCCTGAGCAGTGGGTGGGGGCCCTACAGTAAAATAAGGGGGGGACCTTATGTCCTCCCCCTGGCCCCCACCCCTGAGCGGCGGGTGGGGGCCCTAAATACTAATAAAGGGGGGGGACCTAATGTCCTCCTCCCTGGCCCCCACCTCTGAGCGGCGGGTGGGTGCCCTAAATACCAATGGGGGGGACCTATTGTGGCCCCCCCCCGGTGACTAGGGGTCGATGTTTTCGATGTTTTCTTTCTTCTAAAATCTTATTTTTTCAGCCCTAAAAAAGGCCAAATAAAAAAACATAATAACCGACACAATAAAAAAAAAACAAAAAAAAACAAGCGCAAAATAAAATAATCCTTCATCACCCATGGAGGGCTCCGTACAGACCAATCAGAGTGCTCTGTGTCATTTTACACAGCGTGGGAAAGCTCTTTGGAATTTTCCCACGCTGTGTAATTTGACTCATAACTCTCTGATTGGTGGATTAAGTAACCAATCAGAGAGTTATGAGTCAAATTACACAGCGTGGGAAAATTCCAAAGAACTTTCCCACTCTGTGTAAAATGACACAGAGCACTCTGATTGGTGGATTTCAAACCAACCAATCAGAGTGCTGTGACAGGTAAATGTAGAGACTTACCTGTCAGTCTCTTCATTTACCTGTCAGAGCACTCTGATTGGATGGCTTAAACCCACCAATCAGAGTGCTCTGAGCCTAATTGCAGGGCGGAGCAAGGCTTTATAAGCCTTCCCCTGCCCTGCAGAGCTCAGTCTGCGCGGAGCCCTCCATGGGTGAAGAAGGATTATTTTTTTTGGCGATCGTTTTTTTTTCTTTTTTTTATTGCGGTTATTATGTTTTTTTATTTGCCCTTTTGTGGGGCTGAAAAAAGAAGATTTTAGAAGAAAGAAAACATTGAATGGTAAGTTTTTTGGTTTTTTTACAGGTTCTTAGTTAAAGGTCCCCCCCTCATTATTTTTAGGGTGAGGGGATAGGTAGGGGGATCATTATTTTGGTGGGGGGAGGGGGGGACTAGGGATTTGGGGACCCTTAGTCACCGGGGGGGGCATTTTTTTAGGGCCCCCACCCGCCGCTCAGGGGTGGGGGCCAGGGGAGAGGACATTAGGTCCCCCCCCTTTATTAGTATATAGGGCCCCCACTCACCGCTCAGGGGTGGGGGCCAGGGGGAGGACATTAGGTCCCCCCCTTTATTAGTATTTAGGGCCCCCACCCGCTGCTCAGGGGTGGGGGCCAGGGGGGAGGACCTTAGGTCCTTCCCCCTTTTTAGGACATAGGGCCCCCACCCGCCGCTCAGGGGTGGGGGCCAGGGGGGAGGACATTAGGTCCCCCCCTTATTTTACTGTAGGGCCCCCACCCACTGCTCAGGGGTGGGGGCCAGGGGGGAGGACATTAGGTCCCCCTATTACTATTTAGGGCCCCCACCCACCGCTCAAGGGTGGGGGCCAGGGGGGAGGACATTAGGTCCCCCCTTATTAGTATTTAGGGCCGCCACCCGCCGCTCAGGGGTGGGGGCCAGGGGGAGGACCTTAGGTCCCCCCCTTTTTAGTATTTAGGGCCCCCACCCGCCGCTCAGGGGTGGGGGTCAGGGGGGAGGACCTTAGGTCGCCCCCTATTAGTATTTAGGGCCCCCACCCACCGCACAGGGGTGGGGGCCATGGGGAGGACATTAGGTCCCCCCCCCCTTATTATAATTTAGGGCCCCCACCCGCCGCTCAAGGGTGGGGGCCAGGGGGGAGGACCTTAGGTCCTTCCCCCTTTTTAGGATTTAGGGCCCCCACCCACCGCTCAGGGGTGGGGGCCAGGGGGGAGGACATTAGGTCCCCCCTTATTTTACTGTAGGGCCCCCATCCACTGCTCAGGGGTGGGGGCCATGGGGAGGACATTAGGTCCCCCTATTACTATTTAGGGCCCCCACCCACCGCTCAGGGGTGGGGGCTAGGGGGGAGGACATTAGGTCCCCCCTTATTAGGCCCCCCTAATTAGGGAGTTATCTACTTATTCATTCCTGTCATTACATTGACAGGCCAAGTAATTTACATTTTATATGAATGTATGTTACTTGATTGTTGTAAGTGTTGCAAATGCTTACAGGTGAATACTGGCTATGTTTGTATACTTTTTATTTAGAATTGTATACAATGTAACATTTTTCTTCTTTCACTGGGTAAGTATATTAGTACTTAGGCAATACTGTAATTCGGAACTTCGGCACTTCGGCACTTCAGCACTTAGGAACTTTGGCACTTCGACACTTCGACACTTTGGAAATTCGGTAATTTCGGAACTTCAGGACCTCGGCAATTCGGCACTTCAGCAATTCGGACCTTCGGAAGTACCCGAATGTCCGAATTGCCCGAAATTCGTCCGAATACATATTCTGACCGAAACGAATTGCACATGTCTAGTAGTGACTATTGTTTCTGATTGGTTTAAAAGTTTTGATTCATCTGTGCTGCTGGAGTTTTAAGTAAAGAAAGATTATGCTAATATTCGCCTCCTGTCATGTGGTAAAATTATAGACTGATCATTTCTTTGTCAGTGGGCAAATGTTCAAAATCAGCAGGGGATCAAATACTTTTTTGCTCATTGTACAGTTTATACTCTTGACTCCTAGTGATATATTTTACACGAGGCAAACAAGGCCTTGGGCGGCACTTTGCAGGGAGCGGCAAAAAAAGCCCAGGCGGATGCCTTGTTTGCCTCGTGTCCTGGGGGCTCAAGAGCTGGCCGGCTGGCCACTTTTGAGCCCCCCCATGGCGGGCGACAGCTTCTATCACGGCGGGCAGCGAGGGAGCATGCTCACCTGAGCTCTTCCTGCTCAGCTCCCTCGCACGCCACTTAATGAAGCCGGCAGTCGGAATATGACATCACTCCAGCTCCCGGCATCACTAAGCGGTGCGAGAGGGAGCTGAGCAGGAAGATTAGAGCATCCTCGTACCTACTCTGCCTATCCACTCCCTACCTGCCGGCGCAGCAGCCCTACTGGACTACAGGTAAGTAATCCACTCCACCTCTCCAAGGGAGGCTGGGTGGATTTAAATTAAAATGAAAAAAAAAAAACTAATTTGTGAGTGTTGGGGGAAATGTGCGTGTGTCAGTGAGTGAATGTGTGTGTCTGTACCTGTGTGTGTCTGTGTGTGTGTGTGTGTCTGTCAGGGTAAGTGTGTGTCTGGGAGTGAGTGCGTGTGTTTCTGGGAGTTAATGTGTGTGTGTCTGTCAGTGAGTGTGTATGTGTTGGTCAAGGAGTATGTCTGTGTCTATCAGTGAGTGTGTGCATCTGTCAGTGAGTGTGTGCATCTGTCAGTGTGTGTCTGAGTAATAATGTGTGTCTGTCAGAGTGTGTCAAATCAGTGAGTGTGTGTGTATGTCATTGTTTGTCAGTGTATATGAGAGTGTGTGTCTGTCAATGAGTGTATGCATCTGTCAGTGAGTGTGAGTCTGTCAGTGTGTGTCTGAGTAATAGTGAGTGTGTGTATATGTCATTGTTTGTCAGTGTATATGAGAGCGTGTGTCTATCAGTGAGTGTGTGTGTCTGTCAGTGAAAGTGTGTGTTGGTTAAACAGTATGTGTGCCAATGTCTGTATCTTTTAGTGAGTGTATGTCAGTGAATGCATCAGTAAGAAAGTGTCTGTCAGTCAAAGTGCAGCCTTGACAGGAAGGGGTTGGGGACAATTTAAATATGTGGGGGAAAGGGGGGATTCCTGAGCACCATCCTACCTAGGGCAGCACAAATCCAAAATACACCACTGCTGACACCTCAGACAGTCAGGCATTCGGTACTTACACCAGGCAGCCATTCACCTGCTGAGTCCTGAGCCAAGAATCATACAGTATGTGCAACTGGGCTGAGGATTCAGTAAGTGCCGAATTCCCTGCTAGGAATTTATACTTTACCTGCACATTGCAGAATTCCCAGTCAGGCAGGCATACAGTACATACACCAAGGCTGCTGAGTCTCTTGCCAGACAAGCAACACAATACATATATCTAGGTTGTCTACAGACAGCAATAGTATATACACCTGGGCGGCTGAATCCCCAGCCTGCCATACCTACAATATAACAGCAATAGGAATAAACGGTTAAAAATAAGTAAAATGCTACAATCACCTAGTATAGGTCACCCAAACCACACAAAATACAGTGAATAAAAATAAAAAATAAAAATTGGTGAGAGCACACTACATGCATACCGTGTACTTGGGCTTCTGAGTAGACCATCATGAAGATCTACAGAACATACACCTGAGCTGCAGAGTTAATAGCTTGGCAGACATACAGTACATAGATTGCCTAGTAATTCTCCAGTAATGTATATAGTACATAGATTGCAGAGTCCCCAGACAGTAAGGTATATAATACATAGATTGCTGAGTCCCCAGACAGTAAGGTATATAGTATATAGATTGCAGAGTCCCTAGACAGTAAGGTACATAGTACATAGATTGCAGAGTCCCCAGACAGTAATGTATATAGTACATAGATTGCAGAGTCCCCAGACAGTAAGGTATATAGTACATAGATTGCAGAGTCCCCAGACAGTAAGGTATATAGTACATTGATTGCTGAGTCCCTAGACAGTAAGGTATATAGTACATAGATTGCAGAGTCCCCAGACAGTAAGGTATATAGTACATAGATTGCAGAGTCCCCAGACAGTAAGGTATATAGTACATAGATTGCAGAGTCCCCAGACAGTAAGGTATATAGTACATTGATTGCTGAGTCCCCAGACAGTAAGGTATATAGTACATAGATTGCAGAGTCCCCAGACAGTAAGGTATATAGTACATTGATTGCTGAGTCCCTAGACAGTAAGGTATATAGTACATAGATTGCAGAGACCCCAGACAGTAAGGTATATAGTACATAGATTGCAGAGTCCCCAGACAGTAAGGTATATAGTACATAGATTGCAGAGTCCCCAGACAGTAAGGTATATAGTACATAGATTGCAGAGTCCCCAGACAGTAAGGTATATAGTACATTGATTGCTGAGTCCCTAGACAGTAAGGTATATAGTACATAGATTGCAGAGACCCCAGACAGTAAGGTATATAGTACATAGATTGCAGAGTCCCCAGACAGTAAGGTATATAGTACATAGATTGCAGAGTCCCCAGACAGTAAGGTATATAGTACATTGATTGCTGAGTCCCCAGACAGTAAGGTATATAGTACATAGATTGCAGAGTCCCCAGACAGTAAGGTATATAGTACATTGATTGCTAAGTCCCCAGACAGTAAGGTATATAGTACATAGATTGCAAAGTCCCCAGACAGTAATGTATATAGTACATAGATTGCTGAGTCCCCAGACAGTAAGGTATATAGTAAATATATTGCTGAGTCCCCAGACAGTAAGGTATATAGTACATAGATTGCAGAGTCCCCAGACAGTAAGGTATATAATACATAGATTGCAGAGTCCCCAGACAGTAAGGTATATAGTACATTGATTGCTGAGTCCCCAGACAGTAAGGTATATAGTACATTGATTGCTGAGTCCCTAGACAGTAAGGTATATAGTACATAGATTGCAGAGTCCCCAGACAGTAAGGTATATAGTACATAGATTGCAGAGTCCCCAGACAGTAAGGTATATAGTACATAGATTGCTGAGTCCCCAGATGGTAAGTTATATAGTACCTAGATTGCTGAGTCCCCAGACAGTAAGGTATATAGTACATAGATTGCTGAGTCCCCAGAAACTAAGGTATATAGTACATAGATTGCTGAGTCCCCAGACAGTAAGGTATATAGTACGTAGGCTACTAAGTCCCCAGACAGTAAGGTATATAGTACATAGATTGCAGAGTCCCCAGACAGTAAGGTATATAGTACATAGATTGCAGAGTCCCCAGACAGTAAGGTATATAGTACATAGATTGCAGAGTCCCCAGACAGTAAGGTATATAGTACATTGATTGCTGAGTCCCCAGACAGTAAGGTATATAGTACATAGATTGCAGAGTCCCCAGACAGTAAGGTATATAGTACATTGATTGCTGAGTCCCTAGACAGTAAGGTATATAGTACATAGATTGCAGAGACCCCAGACAGTAAGGTATATAGTACATAGATTGCAGAGTCCCCAGACAGTAAGGTATATAGTACATAGATTGCAGAGTCCCCAGACAGTAAGGTATATAGTACATAGATTGCAGAGTCCCCAGACAGTAAGGTATATAGTACATTGATTGCTGAGTCCCTAGACAGTAAGGTATATAGTACATAGATTGCAGAGTCCCCAGACAGTAAGGTATATAGTACATTGATTGCTGAGTCCCTAGACAGTAAGGTATATAGTACATAGATTGCAGAGTCCCCAGACAGTAAGGTATATAGTACATAGATTGCAGAGTCCCCAGACAGTAAGGTATATAGTACATAGATTGCAGAGTCCCCAGACAGTAAGGTATATAGTACATTGATTGCTGAGTCCCCAGACAGTAAGGTATATAGTACATAGATTGCAGAGTCCCCAGACAGTAAGGTATATAGTACATTGATTGCTGAGTCCCTAGACAGTAAGGTATATAGTACATAGATTGCAGAGACCCCAGACAGTAAGGTATATAGTACATAGATTGCAGAGTCCCCAGACAGTAAGGTATATAGTACATAGATTGCAGAGTCCCCAGACAGTAAGGTATATAGTACATAGATTGCAGAGTCCCCAGACAGTAAGGTATATAGTACATTGATTGCTGAGTCCCTAGACAGTAAGGTATATAGTACATAGATTGCAGAGACCCCAGACAGTAAGGTATATAGTACATAGATTGCAGAGTCCCCAGACAGTAAGGTATATAGTACATAGATTGCAGAGTCCCCAGACAGTAAGGTATATAGTACATTGATTGCTGAGTCCCCAGACAGTAAGGTATATAGTACATAGATTGCAGAGTCCCCAGACAGTAAGGTATATAGTACATTGATTGCTAAGTCCCCAGACAGTAAGGTATATAGTACATAGATTGCAAAGTCCCCAGACAGTAATGTATATAGTACATAGATTGCTGAGTCCCCAGACAGTAAGGTATATAGTAAATATATTGCTGAGTCCCCAGACAGTAAGGTATATAGTACATAGATTGCAGAGTCCCCAGACAGTAAGGTATATAATACATAGATTGCAGAGTCCCCAGACAGTAAGGTATATAGTACATTGATTGCTGAGTCCCCAGACAGTAAGGTATATAGTACATTGATTGCTGAGTCCCTAGACAGTAAGGTATATAGTACATAGATTGCAGAGTCCCCAGACAGTAAGGTATATAGTACATAGATTGCAGAGTCCCCAGACAGTAAGGTATATAGTACATAGATTGCTGAGTCCCCAGATGGTAAGTTATATAGTACCTAGATTGCTGAGTCCCCAGACAGTAAGGTATATAGTACATAGATTGCTGAGTCCCCAGAAACTAAGGTATATAGTACATAGATTGCTGAGTCCCCAGACAGTAAGGTATATAGTACGTAGGCTACTAAGTCCCCAGACAGTAAGGTATATAGTACATAGATTGCAGAGTCCCCAGACAGTAAGGTATATAGTACATAGATTGCAGAGTCCCCAGACAGTAAGGTATATAGTACATAGATTGCAGAGTCCCCAGACAGTAAGGTATATAGTACATTGATTGCTGAGTCCCCAGACAGTAAGGTATATAGTACATAGATTGCAGAGTCCCCAGACAGTAAGGTATATAGTACATTGATTGCTGAGTCCCTAGACAGTAAGGTATATAGTACATAGATTGCAGAGACCCCAGACAGTAAGGTATATAGTACATAGATTGCAGAGTCCCCAGACAGTAAGGTATATAGTACATAGATTGCAGAGTCCCCAGACAGTAAGGTATATAGTACATAGATTGCAGAGTCCCCAGACAGTAAGGTATATAGTACATTGATTGCTGAGTCCCTAGACAGTAAGGTATATAGTACATAGATTGCAGAGACCCCAGACAGTAAGGTATATAGTACATAGATTGCAGAGTCCCCAGACAGTAAGGTATATAGTACATAGATTGCAGAGTCCCCAGACAGTAAGGTATATAGTACATTGATTGCTGAGTCCCCAGACAGTAAGGTATATAGTACATAGATTGCAGAGTCCCCAGACAGTAAGGTATATAGTACATTGATTGCTAAGTCCCCAGACAGTAAGGTATATAGTACATAGATTGCAAAGTCCCCAGACAGTAATGTATATAGTACATAGATTGCTGAGTCCCCAGACAGTAAGGTATATAGTAAATATATTGCTGAGTCCCCAGACAGTAAGGTATATAGTACATAGATTGCAGAGTCCCCAGACAGTAAGGTATATAATACATAGATTGCAGAGTCCCCAGACAGTAAGGTATATAGTACATTGATTGCTGAGTCCCCAGACAGTAAGGTATATAGTACATTGATTGCTGAGTCCCTAGACAGTAAGGTATATAGTACATAGATTGCAGAGTCCCCAGACAGTAAGGTATATAGTACATAGATTGCAGAGTCCCCAGACAGTAAGGTATATAGTACATAGATTGCTGAGTCCCCAGATGGTAAGTTATATAGTACCTAGATTGCTGAGTCCCCAGACAGTAAGGTATATAGTACATAGATTGCTGAGTCCCCAGAAACTAAGGTATATAGTACATAGATTGCTGAGTCCCCAGACAGTAAGGTATATAGTACGTAGGCTACTAAGTCCCCAGACAGTAAGGTATATAGTACATAGATTGCAGAGTCCCCAGACAGTAAGGTATATAGTACATTGATTGCTGAGTCCCTAGACAGTAAGGTATATAGTACATAGATTGCAGAGACCCCAGACAGTAAGGTATATAGTACATAGATTGCAGAGTCCCCAGACAGTAAGGTATATAGTACATAGATTGCAGAGTCCCCAGACAGTAAGGTATATAGTACATAGATTGCAGAGTCCCCAGACAGTAAGGTATATAGTACATTGATTGCTGAGTCCCCAGACAGTAAGGTATATAGTACATAGATTGCAGAGTCCCCAGACAGTAAGGTATATAGTACATTGATTGCTGAGTCCCTAGACAGTAAGGTATATAGTACATAGATTGCAGAGACCCCAGACAGTAAGGTATATAGTACATAGATTTCAGAGTCCCCAGACAGTAAGTTATATAGTACATAGATTGCTGAGTCCCCAGACAGTAAGGTATATAGTACATAGATTGCAGAGTCCCCAGACAGTAAGGTATATAGTACATTGATTGCTGAGTCCCCAGACAGTAAGGTATATAGTACATAGATTGCAGAGTCCCCAGACAGTAAGGTATATAGTACATAGATTGCAGAGTCCCCAGACAGTAAGGTATATAATACATAGATTGCAGAGTCCCCAGACAGTAAGGTATATAATACATAGATTGCAGAGTCCCCAGACAGTAATGTATATAGTACATAGATTGTTGAGTCCCCAGACAGTAAGGTATAGAGTACATAGATTGCAGAGTCCCCAGACAGTAAGGTATATAGTACATTGATTGCTAAGTCCCCAGACAGTAAGGTATATAGTACATAGATTGCAAAGTCCCCAGACAGTAATGTATATAGTACATAGATTGCTGAGTCCCCAGACAGTAAGGTATATAGTAAATAGATTGCTGAGTCCCCAGACAGTAAGGTATATAGTACATAGATTGCAGAGTCCCCAGACAGTAAGGTATATAATACATAGATTGCAGAGTCCCCAGACAGTAAGGTATATAGTACATTGATTGCTGAGTCCCCAGACAGTAAGGTATATAGTACATAGATTGCAGAGTCCCCAGACAGTAAGGTATATAATACATAGATTGCAGAGTCCCCAGACAGTAAGGTATATAGTACATAGATTGCAGAGTCCCCAGACAGTAAGGTATATAGTACATTGATTGCTGAGTCCCTAGACAGTAAGGTATATAGTACATAGATTGCAGAGTCCCCAGACAGTAAGGTATATAGTACATAGATTGCAGAGTCCCCAGACAGTAAGGTATATAGTACATAGATTGCTGAGTCCCCAGATGGTAAGTTATATAGTACCTAGATTGCTGAGTCCCCAGACAGTAAGGTATATAGTACATAGATTGCTGAGTCCCCAGAAACTAAGGTATATAGTACATAGATTGCTGAGTCCCCAGACAGTAAGGTATATAGTACGTAGGCTACTAAGTCCCCAGACAGTAAGGTATATAGTACATAGATTGCAGAGTCCCCAGACAGTAAGGTATATAGTACATTGATTGCTGAGTCCCTAGACAGTAAGGTATATAGTACATAGATTGCAGAGACCCCAGACAGTAAGGTATATAGTACATAGATTGCAGAGTCCCCAGACAGTAAGGTATATAGTACATAGATTGCAGAGTCCCCAGACAGTAAGGTATATAGTACATAGATTGCAGAGTCCCCAGACAGTAAGGTATATAGTACATTGATTGCTGAGTCCCCAGACAGTAAGGTATATAGTACATAGATTGCAGAGTCCCCAGACAGTAAGGTATATAGTACATTGATTGCTGAGTCCCTAGACAGTAAGGTATATAGTACATAGATTGCAGAGACCCCAGACAGTAAGGTATATAGTACATAGATTGCAGAGTCCCCAGACAGTAAGTTATATAGTACATAGATTGCTGAGTCCCCAGACAGTAAGGTATATAGTACATAGATTGCAGAGTCCCCAGACAGTAAGGTATATAGTACATTGATTGCTGAGTCCCCAGACAGTAAGGTATATAGTACATAGATTGCAGAGTCCCCAGACAGTAAGGTATATAGTACATAGATTGCAGAGTCCCCAGACAGTAAGGTATATAATACATAGATTGCAGAGTCCCCAGACAGTAAGGTATATAATACATAGATTGCAGAGTCCCCAGACAGTAATGTATATAGTACATAGATTGTTGAGTCCCCAGACAGTAAGGTATAGAGTACATAGATTGCAGAGTCCCCAGACAGTAAGGTATATAGTACATTGATTGCTAAGTCCCCAGACAGTAAGGTATACAGTACATAGATTGCAAAGTCCCCAGACAGTAATGTATATAGTACATAGATTGCTGAGTCCCCAGACAGTAAGGTATATAGTAAATAGATTGCTGAGTCCCCAGACAGTAAGGTATATAGTACATAGATTGCAGAGTCCCCAGACAGTAAGGTATATAATACATAGATTGCAGAGTCCCCAGACAGTAAGGTATATAGTACATTGATTGCTGAGTCCCCAGACAGTAAGGTATATAGTACATTGATTGCTGAGTCCCTAGACAGTAAGGTATATAGTACATAGATTGCTGAGTCCCCAGATGGTAAGTTATATAGTACCTAGATTGCTGAGTCCCCAGACAGTAAGGTATATAGTACATAGATTGCTGAGTCCCCAGAAACTAAGGTATATAGTACATAGATTGCTGAGTCCCCAGACAGAAAGGTATATAGTACGTAGGCTACTAAGTCCCCAGACAGTAAGGTATATAGTACATAGATTGCTGAGCCCCCAGACAGTAAGGTATATAGTACACATAGTTGGATTACTGAATCCATACAGTACATATTGCTAAGTCCCCTGCCAGTTAGGTACATATATACACATACTTTTATTGCTGAGTCCAGAGCTTGGCAGACAATGCAGTACATAGATTGCTGAGTCCCCAGCAAATAAGCTATTTAGTACTGTGAAAAAACCCACCAGGAGATCGGGGTTTTCTCTGAACATTCATCTGTTTAGCATTCGGTTAGTTTATGCCACGTTGGTTCGGTAGATTGAAACTACCGAACACAGACCACCCTCCTGGCTCATTGACTTCAAAAGAGCTCGTCAATTAAGCGCTCTCTCAGGGTGGCCGCAATTTGTATATACGAATGCCACAGGGCGGAGAAAATGGCGGCCATCTTGTTTGTTCGGGACAAAGGCAGTGGGACTTGGTCGTCGAGTGTCTGGAACTAAAATCGGACACATGACTTCCCGAACACCGGTCTCAAGCATACGAACAATGGAACTGTATTTCCCGAACAGCTAGGAGAGCGCTTTTCGGTACTTTGATGTATTCACAGGAGGGGAACAATCGCTCCTATGAGCCAGGAGGCTCCATTCGTGGATTTTAGCGTTATTTAACATTTTCAGAATTGACCGACCGCACACGCTGAATTTGTGGAACTATTTTGGGCAAGAGCTTTGTGTGCGGTCGGTAACTTAAGACTTCCACACTTTTTAAAAAAACCTGAACCGATCTGGGTGAAAGTTAAATATGTTGCTCCCCCAGATCGGGGCTATCAGGGGATGTGACATTTGTGGGGATACCTTAAGCATAGAGGGGTGTTCTGAATTTTGGGGAAAATGTATGCACTTCACCTGGAGATAATTGGGTTATTCCTTAAATTATCTCATTATCTCACAGGCGGAGACAGGGAGTGTTTAAGTGTAACTATACCTTATGATTGGCTATTTGATTTGTCTACTGTGGGAGGTCCCCTTAAAAGCCTGTGTGGTCTCATTAAACTTCAGTCTTGTTACACCCTTCATCATGTTTCGGCTGGTGTTTGGGTACCTGATTGCTACTTGGGGAAAGCTGTACTAGAGGATTTCGTTTCTTGGGAATTTAACTACTGACCAGAAGTACTGAACGGCGAGCTATAATCACCCTGGCTCTCAGCCGTTAGGCTCAAATCATACGAAACCATAGCTACCACTTCAGGGTTCGTTACAAGTACACATATTTTTATCGCTTAATCCCCTGCCTGTTGACTATATATACACATATTTAGATTGCTGAGCCCATAGCCTGGCAGACATACAGTAAATGTTGTAGGGAGAAATACAGTAAGTATACTCGGACGAAATACAGTAAGTATATTAGGAAGGAATATGGTAAGTATATTAGGAAAGAATACAGTAAGTATACTAGGAAGGAATACAGTAAGTATACTGGGAAGGAACACAGTAAGAATATTAGGAAGGAATACAGTAAGTATACTGGGAAGGAACACAGTAAGAATATTAGGAAGGAATACAGTAAATATATTAGGAAGGAATACAGTAAGTATACTGGGAAGGAACACAGTAAGAATATTAGGAAGGAATACAGTAAATATATTAGGAAGGAATATTGTAAGTATACTGAGAAGGAATACAGTAAGTATATTAGGAAGGAACACTGTAAGACTATTAGGAAGGAGTACAGTAAGTATACTGGGAAGGAACACAGTAAGAAAATTAGGAAGGAATACAGTAAATATACTGGGAAGGAACACATTAAGAATATTAGGAAGGAATACAGTAAATATATTAGGAAGGAATACAGTAAGTATACTGGGAAGGAATACAGTAAGCATATTAGGAAGGAATACAGTAAATATATTAGGAAGGAATACAGTAAGTATATTAGAAAGGAATACAGTAAGTATACTGGGAAGGAATACAGTAAGTATATTAGGAAGGAATACAGTAAGTATATTAGGAAGGAACACAGTAAGTATACTAAGACGTTATATAGTACATACACCTGGGCTGCTGATCTAAGTCAGACTACCATTTGATGAGCTATAGTTATCCCAGACAGCTCGTTAATTAGAGCCACTGGGGACCAATAGCATCGAGCCCTAACCTCTGCTAAGATCCTGACAGCAAGTTATCTGGCAGCTCCTAATACCTGACTGCACTCAGTGCTAGCTGTCTGCTTAACCCACTCCCTGCCAGAGAGCCACCCACAGACAGGAATGGCAAGGAAAGCGTTAACCAAGCTCTCTTCCAAAGCCCAATTTCCCATCTCTTAATGCCTGGAGGCTGGAGCGCCAGCAACCTTTATTGGTTTGGTATTTAGAGTAAAAGAAACCCCCTCACCCACCGAAAATTGTTCTAAATACCCCCCACCTATCTACAACGCGTGGCCGTCTCCTCTGTCTCATATATAGAAACACACATATACACACACACCTATATACACACACATATATACACACACACATATATACACACACACACCTATATACACACACATATATACACACACACACATATATACACACACACATATATACACACACACATATATACACACACACACATATATACACACACCTATATACACACACATATATATACACACCTATATACACACACATATATACACACACCTATATACACACACATATATACACACACCTATATACACACACATATATACACACACCTATATACACACACATATATATACGCACACCTATATACACACACATATATACACACACCTATATACACACACATATATACACACACACATATATACACACACCTATATACACACACATATATACACACACACATATATACACACACCTATATACACACACATATACACACACACCTATATACACACACATATATACACACACACATATATACACACACCTATATACACACACATATATATACACACCTGTATACAAACACACATATATACAAACACACACCTATATACAAACACACCAATATACACACACACATATATACAAACACACCTGTATACAAACACACATATATACAAACACACACCTCTATACAAACACACCAATATACACACACACATATATACAAACACACATATATACACAGACCGATATACAAGCACACACATATATAGACACACACCTATATACAAACACACACCTATATCCAAACACACATACAACGCACTCTGTCTGTCTCTCTATATGTGTCTTATTTATCAAAATGCCGATTAATATGGTAATAATAATGAACACAATAGTTCATATCAGGCTATTGAAAGAAACTTTGATAACTAACCCTATTTATTCGAACTAGTTGTGCAGTGGTAATCTATACTTGTTTGCTGATACACTGTAACCATTTGTGTATAATCTTCGTTTCATTGTAAACCTGTTGAACAATATTTTATATATACATATTATAGATATATATACACTTATAAATGTAACTATTCAGATGGTGTTTAAAGAGAGGAAAGCGAAAAAACTGTTTTTAGTTGAATTCAGAATTTTCTTTGGAATATTACTTGACATTATGAAGTCACATGGAACGAATGTATCTTTTCAGATTTGTAAGATACATTTGCTTTAAGCAACAATAATAATAAGGAGATTTGGGGGGTTTAAATGGAACCCCTTGAATGTTTATTCTCTGTATTTTAATTGTTTAATCATAATAATAAGAACATATAACTTTACTGTGTTTTTTTTTGTTTTTGTTTTTAAGTTTAAATAAACAGAAAATCGAATATATATTTCCCTCTGAGCGAAGAGTATTCTCATTAAAGAAATTAAAATTAAGATTTGGGATCAATTGGTTTAGAAGATACAAAATATTCTCCAAAAATTATATCTCTTAACTTAAAGTAAGATAAATCTAATTAAAATTGTAAATTGTTAAAATACTTAACAATTAATAAATCTGAAATAGTTTAAATGTTAACGACTAATGTGCAGGTAATAGGAGATTTTAGATAAAACCTACTGAACTGTCATATGAAAAAATATATAAAAGGTATAATATATAACTAAACTGACTAAAAAGGATATATATTTTGCTCAAACTGTTGCAAAGGGACTTGACAGACAAGTTCAAATGATTAGCATTAAATCTAATGTTGCAAAACCAGTTATCAAATAAAGTATTGTATTTGGTGAATTAGAAATATTTTATATAATCAGGAATTTCGATATCAAAATGAAATACTTTGTTATAAGAAACAAAAACAATATAAACATTATAAGACGTTTTCAAGATAAAACAACAGATGCTGTCACTTGAATTCTGTGTTTTTTAATAACAATAGTTTATACATTAAAATGCATTTCTTTAAACGATATAGTTACAGGAGATCGTATTATTATTTCACTTGTTCCCACTTCTTTTCGATAACCTTTGAAACATAAGTGAATTCTTTGGGGCTGTGTGACGTGTTGTGGTTCATAATTTTCCCATTTGTTTCCCTGTTAATAGGTAAAACATTTAGGGAAATTGGGAGGTTGATGAAATAGGGCAGTTGTGTTAGATTATTCTGTTTAATATATAGAAGTTTGAACCTTTACTTTAAACACGTTTTTATTCTGATCAAACCATTTGAATTTTCAAATTATTTTTTTACATTTATTTTACATCATTTTTTTCTATTATTTCAGACAGTACCAGCCTTATATTTATATATATATATATATATATATATATATATATATATATATATATATATATATATATTCTTATCATGATTTTGTTCTTTGAGTTTATGATTAAGTTATTTAACAAGGATTTCTCTACAAGCTCGTTTGACCAGAAGAATTCTATGTAACAGTCGCTATAATTTCCCCACTATAACTGTGTAGTTATTTTTATCACTAGTACTCTAACTGGTTAATGGGATGGGTTTCCTTCCACTTTGCATCCAAATAAATATCGAAGGAGATTTAAAAAGGCACTTAGTCCGTTATTTAAACTATTATTTCCTAAGCTTTGAAACCTAACAAGTTGATGGTATAATCCTTTCAAGCTACCTGATTCCTGGGGCTGACAGTCTACTTAGGGGCTTTACCTACCTACAACCCTTCCATGCATGCATTCACTGTATGTCTCTATGAACTGTTAAACATCTAGTTCGATGATGGAGCTTGGGGGGTAATATAGATACATTACATATGTTGGTGTTTTTTTATATCAATACTTTGCTCACTCCCCTCCCTCCCCCACCCCTCCTACAATTTATCTTTTAGACATTTTTTTTAATTTATTTTTTTTAAATCTAGTATAGTTTAGTCTATAATTAAAAATAAGTGCATTGGTAGGTAAAGAAATGAAGTCCAAGATTGATTCATTTAATATCACATTAATAATATTTATTTTTTTATTTTTTTCACATTAATAATATTAATTTGTCATCATGGAGAGCAGTTTGGAATTGTACTGAATATTATCTTAAAGGATAAATTGAAGATATCAGTTAATATCATGTGATCTGATAGATATATGTGTGTGGGAGCATACTAGCAAGTCAATCATAGAATACACACCTGTATATATAATATACACACACAGAAACCGTGAATACATTTATTCTAGTTACTTTATAGAAATAAAATGCGATTTTCCTTAGTATTTTCCCCTCTTTCACACGTTCTGTTCTCCTCTGAGACTAAGAGCGCCACCTAGCAGACACGTATAGTACTGCAGCTCGTTTGAAATAAGAATTCCTTCCACTCTCTTCAATGCTGGCACAGGGTATCATACCGCTGTGAGCTCTCACCTGGACTTATCTCTGGTGTATAGACACTCTAGTAAATTGGCATGGACCTGCACACCTCTGCAAAAAAAAAAAACAACCCCCCAAAAAACCAGAGGTTTCTAAATGAGCTTTACTTTCCCTGAGCTCATCCTTCCCCAGTGATGGTTGCACCTCCTCTCACTGTCCTTGTCTGCAATACATCCATTCACCGCCCCCATAATCCCATTCACAGTCATCTTCCCATCATCATTCAAATCTTCCCAGGATTCCACTCACAGCCTGAAAGTTGCAGAACTCAGTGTTTTTGTCATTGTGTGTGTCTGTGTTGGCATGGGAGTGACAGGGGGGGACAGTCCACCCCACAGAGAGAACTGGTGGCAGCTCACAGAATAAGCCATGGAGGGTCTGACCTCTCCCTCTATCTTAATTTAACCATTTACCTGCCATGTGGTCCAGCAAGGTATTGTCCAGTATCTCAGTGTTTTGTGTCTCAATAATAAATAATAATCCTCACTCTCTTTATTGAGTCTTTCCCTTCCTTGCTTGCTGCTGGGGATATAGTTTTATTTAATAAATCCACAGTGTGTGTGATCATTTATCAATAAAAGCTTAGCCTGTGGCATGTCATGAAACACTCAGACTAATATACAAGTGCTATATTTTAAACAGAGTAATGTTGCTTTGCATTAAACAATTAGCATTGGGTTTAGTAGAGATTGATTTGCCAAACTCGAATGCATTTTGCCCTTTGCAAGGTTCAAGCCAGCTTTGGTTTGCTGAATTCCCCCCATTGTGATAATAATGCATTTCTGGGACCAAGGTGTTAAATTCCTGATCTAGGAATGCCATGAGCACGAATGGCAAGTGTATGAGCAGGACACCACACTGGTTCTAATGTAAAGGCACATGATGTGTGCAGATTTATAAATAGAACTGGAATATTGAACACAACTAAATAAATGATTATTAAAAAAAAGTGTTTAGTTTATTGCCTAAATTGACCATCGTGTGGATTATAAATATTTATTTAGACAAGTTAAACAATTTGTAACATGATCATATACGTATAACCACACAAACAAATAAACACACACATATATTTTATTATTTTTTAATTTATTTATTTTTTAAATGTATTTATTGATTTTGTGCATCAGCTACATATCTGAATGTTTGATACACATTTGATTAATTAGACTACATTTTTTAGAGATTGCCTTTGGACATACGTGGTCCAAGTGAATTTATATAAAATGTGTTTGAAATAAAAATGATACTTATATTGTTACTTTCCTGTAAGCCCCCCTCCAACTGTGACCGAGAGCTTAATGTAACATTGATTCATTGCATCCAAGGTGGTAGAAGTTACTAGCTCAGACAGTTTTTGGTTGTCTTACTGAGACAATTCTCTCACTAGTTGTCCTTTAATTGAACTCATCAATAATATTACTCAGAATATTGTCTTTCAAATCCTTTTATCAGTTTAGAAGCTGTTTCGCAAAAAAACACAGTAATCGAAAAAGCATCAATCGTATCCCAAAATAGTCAACATTAAAGACATGAAATGAAAAAAAAAATATTATGGAAACAGTTATTTATTATAAATGAATTATTACTGAAGGTAAAGTTGTTGGGATTTTTTTTTCCTTAATGGGGTTATTATGTCCACACCGCAGAGCTGTGTTAATAATAAAAATCTGTGTTTGTACATATTGAAAAGATGCATTGCCTGGCGAGTTTCATCATTACAATGTCACAGAACAGCTATCATATATCAAACCTACTTTTAATATTTGCTTTGAAGGCATCAAGGTGCAATGTGCTGCAGATTTCATCTCCAAATGCTCTACAGTGACCCCTTTCAGTGCCAGATTAACCATCTCATGCCCACCATCTCCTTTTTCCCCTATCACTAAGGTGACCCTAAGGGTTAATGGAATCTACACCTTCTCTCGTTTCCCCCCATTCCCCCCTCTCCCCCCATTTTCCATTTAAAAAAATAATAGTAAATCATATTTATTTATTTTTTGCTAACTTGCTAGAATTTAACCCCTAGATGCCCGTGTCTGTTCATCATTATTGGTAAAAAAAACAAAAAAAAACCAAAAAAAAACCCTGAATGTTGGTACTTACCTGATCTTACTGAGATACTGAATGCTGTGTTAATATGTCTTTGTCTGTGGGGATTAAGCTGCTACCAGACTGGCTTTTGCCGGGTGGGGAGACTTTCACTGCAAGTTCAGGAGTAAAAGATGTGTCAACTTTTGTTATCTATAGATCACTGACACCCTGGGAAATATTTCTTGTATTTTCCCATAAACACACAATTTTAAAGAAAAGACCCCCTATTTCCAAGCGTGACTACCCCTGCTGGTCCGTCTATTTTGAATTCTTCCCATAAATATGGACCCAAACTTTCACTCCCCCCCCCCCCCTATTTGCTTAGAATCTATCCAGATAAAAAGTGATTTAGTGTTAGACGTGTATATTTATATATACTATATTTAAAAAAATAAAAAAAAATAAGGAAAATATATTTTTCGATTGGCAGCAAACAGACAGGCATGAGACGTGATAGCAGAATAGATGCTTGAAACCCCCCCTATTCATATCATCAGCAGTGTGGCCTTTGTAAAGGGGTCCTGTCACTCAGAAAGGGGCCATTTCTTTAACCTGCTGTCAATGCATCCACAAGGCAGCCCAAGACGCTGGGCTCACAAACAGACAGCTAGGCAACAGTGGAACAAACAAACACACACACACACACACACACAGACCCACTCTGAACAAATGCAAACAGAACACAGCACCACTGACAGAGACAGAGACTGATACATCTAGAGAGGCAGTGGGAAACACACGCACAAGGGGCATTTAGTAAATAATGTGTAGTCCCAGAAAATACCTTCAAAGAAAGAAAGATGGAAAAAGAAGAAGAAAAAGAAAGAGATGCACAGTACATACCTATCCACTGAGGAACACACGCGTGGATATATACCAATTTGTAAACATGTTTTATGAAATACAGGCATTTTCTGGATGAGGTTCTAGAATATCACAATAGAGTGAAAACTGTATCCATGTCTAATAAACACAATGCCAACTGCTCACTCACTAATAAGCATCAATTCAATATATTCCTTTATTTTTGATATGCATATAATGATCAGAGCTAGCTATGTCTAATAAGATATTGGGGACACTCTGATGTCAAGGTCAGGGGTGATCAAAAGACACACGTAAATCCATGTCTCCTTATACTGTCTGGAGTTCTCGATATAGCTAGAGATTTGTTGTTTGGACTGTTCTAGGTCCAGTTTAACCCTTCCAATGATATCATTGTGTGTCTTTGCCAGGGAAGTGGGGGAGGAGTATTTAACATAGGGGGGTTGGGTGGGGGGGGGGGGGGTGTTCTGGGTCATTATAACCAATACATCCCACACATGATAGGTCTTATTTGCTAACTAGTGAATTAAATATTGACATTAGAAAACTAATTGTAAAATGTAGGCCACAATAACCATCTAAATGATCATTCTACCACTCTATCTATCGTCTCAGTGTGGCTATTTTATCTTGAATTTGCAATTGTTTTCTTAATTCAGCACCTTCTACTGTTTAGCTAATAATCCCTAGAGTGCCTCCAGCTTTGTCAAGTTAAGACTCCCTCCTGAAACCCCCTCTTTGGTCTCAAGCACTATAGAGGGCCTTAGTGGGAGAGGGCTAAGAATGATTTAGAAGGAAATTAGAGGTCACTCCAGGTCTAAGTTTTACATCTGCAAAACATTGAGGTAGCCTCTGTAGATAGCAATGTTATTTGCCTGTACAAACATTAAAGAGATTCTAATGAATAAAAGTTTCACTGTCACCCTCTCCATCCTTCTTACCCCCTATTCTAGCAAAGGTCACCATTAATTGGGGGTGATATTATTGTGTTTACCTAGCAGCATGATTGCAATAAAAAATAATACGTTTTAAATCAAACACAGGTAATCTGCTCTCATTTACATCCAAGAATAATACATTTGTATCCCAATAAAAAAAATAAAAAAACAATAAAAATAATTAAAACAATGTAAAAAAAAAAATGCACAGGATTTCAGGATTAAATTGATCCTTGATGCACAATTTAATGATTTCAAACATATCATATGGTTTGAATCCCTTCCCCCCTCCCCCCACCATAAAATTCCAGCCAGCCTAAGGTTAAGTAGCTTTTTAAAATGACAGATCTAAATGGCTTAGAGAAATTATCAGAACCTTTAAAATTCTGCAGCCAGTACTGAGATGTTAGGCAATTGGATGCCAGTTTATATATCCATATTTCTTTTGAGAACGAAGAAGACAATTATATAAAAAAAAAACAAAAAAAAAAAAAAGCAAGTTGTCTCTCTCTGCTTTAAGAAAGCAGATGTTATTTTTTTTCACGTATTTTTTTTTTTTTTATGACCATGTACATGTGTAATATTGGAAGCTATTCAGGACGCCTCTATTATTTTCGAAATTACTGTAGCTTGAGTTTAGTATTCTCAGTAAAAAAAAATAGTATATTATATCAGTAAAATAAACATCTGGGATTCTACCAAAGCAGACAAAAGCAGATTTAAATAAATAAATAAATAAATAAATAAATGGAAAATGCTGTTTCATGGAGGAAAAAATTCTCTTGTATTTTTTTTTTTTTTTAAAATAAATCACATTGTATTTGTGCCTGTCAGACCCCTCTCCCCTACTTCCCATCCATCAATGAAGAGGACATTTTTAACGACCACAAACATCCAATTTATAACTATTTGTATGTGCCCTTTCTCTCCCTATCTAAGATTAGAGTATTTTGAATTTCAGGGTAAATGTGTAATATAAGAATATATTGAAAAATGAACTCCTAATTTACATGTATGGGCAGTTTTTTTTAAAAAAACTATTTCCTAAAATGATCTGTGTGATCACAGCCTGTGTATTGTGTGTAGGGGGCAGGGTGTGAATGTTATGGGTGTTATTTACTGTGTATATGGGAACATTTACAGAATGTTTCATTTTATAGTTAATGTTACCCAGATCATTCTGGTTAAAATCCACTTGTTTCTATAAGGAACTTCAAAGTCATCGTAACATTGAGTGAAATATTTTAAGTTGAGACTCTAGTGGTCACCAATGAAATGCTATGGAATGCCTGTATTTATATGTAATGTGCTATGTGGCTTCTATCTAAAATCAGTCTGACAGATCATACTTCTTTGGAACCTCCAGACTTTACAGAGAGGCCACAGAGGAGGGTTTCAAACTTCCCCAAATTTAAAATACACAGTTTTTTTTTTTGCAAATATGAAAAATAGGTCACCAATAAAATTGTTCTCAGCATGGTGTGTGATTGCAACAAAATGCTGCTGAGTTCAAACCCAGGAGCTGGCTGGCTTTGGTGACACAGTCGCAAACCATCTGGTGTGTATTAGAGAAGAGGATGTAAATATTGCTGAAAGATCATAGATTATCAGCTCCTAGAACTGCACAGGGCCTTCAAGCTCCCCATATGGTGAATCCCATAGAGAGAAATGTCAGCTATAGGGTAACAAACCCCAGAAACAAATATTTCACCATTCCCCACTGCCCAGTAGACATCTAGTAGAACTTCTATTTCTCCTCCAGTTAAAATACTGGGGGACTACCTATTTGGGTTGGGAAGCCCTACTCAAGTGAAGGGGATTTGCTCACATGACTGTGACGTCACTTGAAAATGGCAGAAACTCGTCAACAAACTCATCACCTGATTACAAAGTTTCAACTTTTCACTTCCGGCACAGATGAGTGTTAAAGTTGGTCCAAGCTCTCAAGGTTTATTTAGAACATTTGTTTTGCAGGGGGTCATTGTGTCAGAGGCCATGTTTTTCTTTATTATTTGTTTTATTATGAAATTAATTAAAACAAACCACCTCATTTAAGTAATTGTCTTTTGTTTGTTTGTTTGTTTTTGTTTTTGTTTTATTGTTTGTTTTTACAGCCTGCAGTTGCATGAGAGCAGTTAGTATGTTTGTTTATTTCTTTAAATTAGTTTTCTTATGTTTTATTTTGAAAAGTTACTAAATATCCTTAAGAAATCTTAATACACAGAATGATTGATACAAAAAAAAATAAAATCAATCTGTATGTCAGATCCTTCCACAGTTGTGAATTTGGGACATTTTATATAGTTTTCTATAGGTATAATGAAGTGACATACCTTGTCTTCTAGAAGCAGGACCTCAGTTAAAATATTAAAACAAATAATATTTAAATACAATATGTTGATACTATCTCCATAAAAGTAATAATAAAAAAAAATACAGGGGAAAAACAAATCTTACTTTTCTTCTTCATACTTCTGTCTGTGAGCGTTGGCTTCTGTGATTGTTAGCTATATTTCTTCTCTGGGAGGAGCAGAGTGCTGTGTGCTGAGTTATTTGGGAGTTAGATCTGATGTCTATGCCTAGAGGCTTTCACTGGACTGCAGATTGAGACATATCTAGATCCCTATAAAGGGATCATTTTGTGTGGGAGGTTGCACACAAAGTTTGGACTCGTGACTGGCATTCCTGAAAGACATGCATATTTTAAAACAACAAAAGCGAGCTATGAAGAAGGCTTAAGGGGAGAGAGAGTGAGAGAGAGAGAAAAAAAAAACTTAGGGAAAAGTTACTAAGTGACAAACATCTGTCAACATAAAGTAATGTGAGTGGGCTGCCCTGCTAACGTCAATGATTTCTTATATACACAAACAAGAGTCTATGATATGGGAATCAAGTAATGGGAAGGGGATATTAGCAATACAGGGAGCAATCACCAGGGTACCATAGCAAGGCTAGGATTAATCTGCTTTTATTTTCAGTTACAGAAATCTCATCAAATACTGGCCTTTTCCTGACATAATAGGCCAACTCAGATATAATGCAAATGGTGTAAAAGCTTGTTGTTAAACAAATGAGGACTTTGAAGAATATTATAGTAAATGTAACACCCCTAGAATATTTTAGATTAAAGCTTGATGCACTTTTTGGGGGGGACACATGCCTCTTGCTTTTATTTATTCACAGTCCTTTGGCAACAAGGAAAACATTCTAAATTCGAATTTTTCAAGATATCTAAATATCCTCGAGCTGAACTGAAGTTCACTTTCCTTCTCTGATGTATAAATCTGCAGGTCTTAGAGATTTGAAGACAAAAGGAGGGGAGGCCTGCTGGAGAGCTAGATATCTCTGTTAGTTGTCAATGTAGGTTCATTGGATCAGAATGCTAATGAGCTTTGCTAGCCTGGAAAGAGACCACATCGCCAAAGAATCTCTCTCCTGCTTTATTTCTCTCCCTGTCTCTATCCCCCTTCTCTGTCTCTCACTCTCTCTCCCTTCCCCCACCTCTCTCACTCCCCCACCCTTCCTCTTTTCAAAAGCTAAGGGGGGATCAATAAATGACCCCATGATTTTACTAGTGCTTTATTTATCTGAGTGAGCAGTGATATTATCAGCCTTAAACGTTATATACAGCTAAATCAACACAGAGCATTGCTCACAGTAAAGCTGAATGATTGGATATTGTCATTGTCACCCCCCCCCCCCCCTCCCCATGTGGACCAATATGGTCCCTTTGAGAGACAGTTTGCATTGGTCTCACACCTGCTGGCAGTTAAAGGGTTAAGTCTGATGGAGGTTCTTACAGGAATATACATTCATATTATCAGGGCATAATTAGGATTAATAAGAGAAATTCTCCAAAATACAGGATCAGGCTGCAAATTTAAATTTGATATCTAGAGCAACTTTGGAAAAAACCTCAATGATAATAATCAAATTAAATTGTTTATTGGTATGAAGGAGAGGGTGCTGAGCTTTGGCTATCTTTGTACCTTTGTAATTACTAGTTGATAAATGAGCAACGGACACAGTCTAGGAGGAATTCGATGCTGTGACAATCTCAGCACATAAACCAGGCCTGGGTTAAACACAAATATTAATAAAAGCTGCAGGGGTGCAGGCAGACAATCGTGACTTGTAAAAAATAAAATAAAAAAATCAAGTGATACAAAAAAAAAAGAGTGATTGGCAAATAAACTGTTAAAAGGACATTGGATACATTGGGGTTTATTCACTAAACAGTGACTTGATGAGAAAGTACAACATTCGAATTTAAGGTCGAGTTGTAAACATGATCCAATTTATTAGGAGATTTTTGTTTAAATTATTCTACTTCGATAGTTTTTTTTTTTCCCCCACTGTTGGCAAGTTTGTTCTAAATTTATTTTTAAAATTTTCCATTTTGATCTCAGTTGGCTGTCAACTCAGTTAATAACAAAAAAATAAAAATAAAAAATAAAAGATTCCCTTGATAGTCACAAGAGGGGTTCGCCTGCTAAGCAAGAAAAGAGTTAATAAATGGTTTAACTCTGTACCAGTTACAGGCTACTGGAACTCTCTGGGGCGTGAAGAGTTAAGAAGGTCTCGAGTTATTCAGAAGGACAGAAAGCTATGTAGGAAGAGGGAGAGAAGTTGGGGAAATGGATTCTCTGACAAGTAGCTGTAATAAATGAGGGTGTCTTTCAGATAGATATCTCAGACGTGAAATTGCACCCAGCTGGTTGTGTATGGAAAACAAATAGTTTTGTATAAGGGGCACCCTAGACTTGTGGCTTGATGAATAGGAAACAACAGAGGTAAATGGCTCTTTAACTCATTTAGGAATAAAACTGTTTGGCTTGTGTAGTAAAAGAGACCAAGGACCCAGAGTTCACAAAGAGTTATTAGTGAGCACTTGTGATTAGTGCTACTCATAGCTAGGAGCTGATTTATCATATGTCACCAAACTGTGACTCCCAGGCTCATAGGGCAAACTTTACAATTCTATATGGTGTACAAGTCTTGTAACTGGCCCTCCCTGGGACACGGGGAACATGTGCCCTTTACTGAGATCGATAATGGCAGTAAAATAAAATTAACCCCCTCCCTCCCCCAGAAAGAGCGAGGTCTGACCCCAGTCATAAAATGTCAATGAACTGAATCTCAAACATTCTTCAACTTACTTGGGAAGTAACTGTGAGGTAACAGTCCAAACAAATCACTGTGTCAGCAATTAAAACTCGAATTAACCCCTTTATATCAAACCGGGCAAGGTCCCATTATATCGGGACGAAAGTGACATGCCATCACATGAGTTAATGGCTGCAGCTGGCCCTGTTAGGCTTTGAATGAAGTCGTACAACGCAGAAAGGGTTAAAATCACAGGGGGACCTTGGCTGCTTAATGTTAGACAGAGATTTGGGGACTCTTCAGAAGTCCAGTTTTTGGCATTCACTATCCTGTTTGGCAAACCCCCACCTAACCAACATTTCAAAGTGTTTAACATTAATTTTTTTTTTATATACATTGAAGCAATCACATGAAGTCATGCCCCAATTCACACACATCTCCCTCCTTTTCATGTTGAATACATTGTATTATATAAAACCGTCGTCCATAAATGTTTCATTCTAAGCAGGAGATCCCTTCCATTTGTGTGGATTTGTTTCAGATATCCTGATACCATTTTTTGTGTGTTGTGGAAATAAGGTACTTTGCCAACTCTTTGGCAAACTATGTCTTTAATTTTAATCAGCCAAACTGCGTCACCATGTACGCAAACCAGTTCAAATAGGAAAGCTACTATGGTATACTGAATGACGCAAAAACTGACGCACTTTCCCAGACAACCTGTGGAGTCGGATATTTGATTATTGTAACCAATGTATTCCTGAGAAATGCAGACTACCTAATAATATAGAAGAGGAAACTACACTTCTACCTTAAAACTACAATCAGACAGCTGGAGAGGTAGCTGTTGGCCCCCATAATTGTGACCTAGAACTGTCCGATAAGATGGAGCATTTGTTGAACAGAGAGGCTGACACTTCTCTACAAGGTTTCATCTTGGTCAGCTGATGAAATTGCCCTATTTATCAAAGTCAAACGATAACCCACCTATCCAGGAGAAGCTGATCTCGGAATCAGAAGGCTGGGATTTTAATTTGTATTAATGCTAAATATTTACCCCATGTTTGCCTCGATAGAGATAGAGATATATGGGTAAATTAAACAATTTAAATAAATGATTTGTTAATTTACTAATTATT
Source organism: Pelobates fuscus (assembly GCF_036172605.1). NCBI lineage: Eukaryota > Metazoa > Chordata > Amphibia > Anura > Pelobatidae > Pelobates > Pelobates fuscus. Next base: position 30,323,002 of record NC_086321.1, read on the forward strand.
CTATTTGTTGATTGATTCTATTTGTTAGTTTTTTTATGATACTTAAAATATATATATTTTTAAATATCAACTTTTAAAAGTAATTTGTTTTTCTTTTATATAGAACGCAAAGAATCAGTGTAAAAAAAAACAAAAAAAAAAAAACTAGTAAACAAAAAAAAAGAATGAAATAAAATACAAAAATTAACTGAAAGTCGCTTACGAAATGGTTAACGCTTTCATTCAGGCCAATACAGCGAGATTCACGTGGCAGCGAAATGGTTAATAGATAATAGATAGATGTACCTCTAGGCTGGTAAAAAAAAATTAAAATGACAAAATGGATTTTCATCCCTAAACTTTGGGTTAGTAGAAAACCGAATTTGACGGTTTTAGGGTCATATAGCCAAATAGAAGAAATGATCCAGGACATTTTTTTGTTAATTCATTAAAATGAATTAAAATTGTTCCACATATTGTCAACTTCGGATTTCTGTTTACCACTGCCACCATTAAATTACTTAAACTACCAAATAAAAATAATTAAATTAAAAAATAAAAATAAACAAGGAAAAAAAAAAACAAACAAAAAAAAAAACCGATTTAAATATAAATGCCCGTACATTTTGTCTTACTTTTATAATATAGACTCATTTTAATATTTCTGCAAATACTGTAAAGCCAGTTGTTTCAATCGAAATTCAGAATGAATTCAGAAAGTCCAGAGGAATTAAATTAAAAAGGAGTTAAAGGAACTCCGAGCATGCGAGACTTCACTCCAATTTACACAAAGAAAGACTGAGTGCCTGCTCAGGTTTGAACCCAGTAACAGAGAGTTCTAAATGAAGATCCCTGCAAGGGTTAAATGTAAACCCAATAAATGATAGCAGTGATACTAATCAAATATTGCACATATTGGGACTCGCTTAGATCACTGCTGGCTGTCTTACAGGGGGGGACGGGGGAGGGAGGGACTGCTCCCATCTTACTGGGGGAGAACCAGACTCAATGTCTTTCTACACTTGTATTGCATCAAAAGACTAAACGGGAGGCTTGTAGAATAATTTGCAAGCGGTGTATTTATGAGACAAATGTCTAATTTGCACATCAGTATTGGTGCTATCAAGATAAGCCTCCCCAGATTATATCTCTCACAGAACAGCCCTGTTTGAAGTATCTGAGAGTATCTTTGTGGTGTGCTCACAGACATACAGATATGATGTCATTCACCCTATTCTCTCCACCACAGATTGACTGACATCTCATTTACAGAACCAGTTCCACAGAACCAGACTTCCTCACTGGGTCTATAGTAACATCATAGCAGTCTGTATACATTGACTGACTGTGTGTGGGTGTACATCTATCTATTTATCTATCTATCTATCTATCTATCTATCTATCTATCTATCTATCTATCTATCTATCTATCTATCTATCTATCTCTCTCTCTGTCTGTCTGTATCTATCTGTCTGTCTGTCTGTCTGTCTCTGTTTGTTTGTTTGTGTGTGTGTGTGTCTTTTTATATGTTACAGAATTACATTTGACCTTGAATTCATTTATTATAAATCGAATAGAAAGTAATTATTCACTATTTTCTAAATATACATTTTCAATAATGAGAAGCCATTGCCAATAAGCCCTTAAACCCCATCCTTTTCGGTTTGTTTTTAAATCTGCTAGCTTATTAATACACTAAGAACGCTCCCCTGACACTATGTATCCTCACAGATCTGCCTCACATTCTATGAAACATTAATGCTCCGATTGGAAGCCAGCGACAGCAGCCCAGGAGCATCAGGCGAACCTTTACCTTCAAAAGGGCTATTTTAGAAGGGATTTTTAAATGAAAATTGTGTGTGTAGGATGGGAGCAGGGGAATGCACTCATCTTCCATCCTTATTTGGTTTGTCTCCTATAGACAGCGGTCTGTGTGTATATCTATATATAATTACACACACACATCCAGTATTTATAATATATCTATGGATATCTCACTCAGGGAGAGAAAAAAAAGATCATTATATGAAAATCCTTACAAACTTCACACACAAGGAAAAAACCCACTGTGATAGCTATATTAATAGGCTGGGAATAGCCTTTACCCTGAGAGGAGGCTGGAGATAATAATATTACTGAAATAGATAGCAAAAAATAGGGTCATATCAAAATACCCATTGTGAAGTACTCAGACCTATGAAAAGGTTTTTTTTTCTCTATACAATCAAACTGCTCAGACAATGATAAGATCTCTTCTAGTATACCCTGTGCTTTAACTCATTGGGCAGGTCACTTTACAGGCTGCACTGTCAGCTCAGATAAGATATATATATATATAAAAATAATAAGCCCAAAAAAGGATACATTAAAAAAAAAAAAAAATCAACCTCTAATAGAGCCTGCAAATTTGGGCAATAAATAGCTGTCATCAAATCCACTGATTAAAATAGCAAGGTTGAATATTTAAAAATAAAAAAAAAAGAATTATTAAATAATTATTGGCCTTCTGATCGGTGGTTTCATTGCTCGTCAAACACACAAGAAAATGTATAATCGCCTAATGTATCCAGATATAAACCTCCCCATTGTGGGATATATTACCAGAAGACCACTACTGGCCATTTTTTTTTTAACAACATCTTTACAGCCAAACACAGTGTTTATTATATAGATTTATATATATTTGATTTTGCTAAAGTCTTTTTTTTTATTTTGTTTAAATTCTCACTTCAATTTTAATTCTTGGAGAACATTAGCTTCGACAACATATATATCGCACTCATTAAGCAAAGGGTTATATCAAAAATGATTAGTAGAGAATAAACAGGAATTGCTGGTTTGGAACCAGAAAAAATACAAAACAGATATAGATACATAGACACAGGACAATTTCTTTTTTTTTTTTCGTTTTTGTTTTTATATAATGATTTGGAAACTGTTTTCTTCCTAATTCGAATTTCTTGCTGTCTGTAGGCGCATACAATGTATCCAATTTAACAAAAAGAAAAAAACAAACAAAAACAAAACAACAAAAAATGAAAAGAAAGACTAATATGTTACAAAATTAACATCAGTTTCCATTGGATGGGATTGCGCTGTTCCTACAAGGGATTTATCGTCAGTCCATTTTTTGTTTTTATCTCTGTACAAAATTAATCCAGCCCAGTTCACAGAACATCCAAGGAAGGTCCATATCCTTAGTTTATTTAATATTAGAATCCCTTGGTCCATTTCTGCTCAATTTTCCAAACACATGGAGTTCTTTATTGGTATAGCCATATTCTAGGAAGTCTTTAGATAAGTCTACCTCCCCACCACACATGGTCTGAGGTCCACTTTGAAGGTTCTCTATGAACATTGGATAGACATATAAGGCCAGTTGAAGCTACTTCCAGATAATAACATGTCTCTGATGAGAGTCTCTATTGGGGTTTTACCTACCAAACGGACAAAGAAGAGCTGTTCGATGACTGAGGAAGATACAGTACGAAGTGAGGGCAGCCTGAGAAGTAATTTGCCGAACCTGCTAGGCTGGTTGGGATACTGGCTCCTTACATACTCCTCTAAGGCGCATTGAGACTTTTCCTGTAGACTTTCAATATGAGCAGCATCTGAGAGACCACAGGCATCTATAGGGGACCATGGAGAGAAATAGAGAGGGCATCGAATTAGTGGGATATAGACATAAAACCAGACTGATAAAAAAATAATCAATATTAAAATGCATTTCAAGAACATTTTATTTATATTATATTAAAGAAGAGAAATAAAATATATAATTCATTAAACAGACAGGGAAGGTGTCTCTGCTGAAGCTAAACGTGAGACCTCGACCCCCTCCCAATTCGGTGATTTTGTGCCTTTAGGGATCCAGTTCGCTACAATTCGGAGTTTAGTGAATATGCCTGGATAGTAAACTCGCAAAATCACCCCAGTGTGAGTGGAGTTAAATGAGGAAAGGCTTGAGAAATGTAAAGAATAATGACAGAGTTATCACCAATAAATAGTCTATGTTTTATTCTTTAATACATGGGTTATTTTACGCCAGCGATCTGCTAGTGGGTGGTGAATTCGCCACAGCTCGCTCTTTACAGGATAGACGCTGCAATGTTAGAATAACTGGGGCCTATTTACTAATCAGCGAGATCTGCACACAACGCAGACCCTGAAATGCAGCGAAGGTGAATATTTAGAGAAAAGAAACCAAATTGGGAAGAATATTATATTAATCCAAGTCGGTATTTTATTTACCCCCCCCCCCCCCCAACTCTGTTATTTGACTTTTTTTCATTATTATTTTTTATCATTATCCTGTCACTGAAACTCGCTGTTTTGTGAATAGACAACTATATTTGAAGCCATAATGAAGCTGTAAACCGGTTCTTAACCTCTCTCACACAGAGCAAATCTCCAAGTGCACAATTAAATACTTGACTACTATAAAATCATGTATATTTAATGAACCCCAGTGCATACCTGCAGGACTGTACACAGACACTTTACTCCCGGTATAAACAGGATGGGATGCTCCACACTAGTCGTGGGCCCTGTCCCTGGGGGCCACAGCTCACTTGTTTTGCTCCGAGTATTATTGTGTTAAATGTATATGGGGATTTCAGCAATTTGCACACACTACACTCCTGGCTTCTTCTAAAAACCCATTAAACACACACAGTTTCAAGAGGCTATGAAGCTTGTCTGGGGTACTTTAACCCTTTAAGTGCCAAACGTCTGGGTTAAAGAAAACACGTGATCCATGCCTGCCTGGTGTTACTCTATGGGGTTAATGTACTAAAGAGACACTATTAGGAGCTCAATTTCAAACTGTAACAAATTACCTGAATATAACCAACTGGCCAGTACATCCTGACATTTTGTAAGTAGGCTCTTAACGTATCGCTATTCGCTGTTTAGTACATAAGCCCTCTGCCATTTACTATTTGTAACAGTGAGATTCGAGGGGATCAAAGTGTGTTTTATCACATTCGGCATATTTAACTGGTAAATAATCTAGACAGCTGGTGTGGTGCTATCATTGCACCCTGATCCCATTTATTCTTATGTAGAGAGTCAGGCCGAGAGACAGACAGAGAGACAGACAGACAGACAGACACACACACACACACTCTCTCTCTCTACTTTACTTATTAGAAGGAAATCATACACTGCTCTATATATACATCAATACACACACACACACACACACACACACACATTCTTGTGTATTATATACTCACACATACACATTTAAATATTGTGCAGTAAGAACCACACACTCTTCTAAAATTAGACCATTCGGTGAAATCCACAAACAGCTATTTTATCAGATTGTACACTAGACACAAATATATATATATATATATATATATATATATATATATATCTCAATAGAACAAAAGGCTACAATGGAAACATAAAAATATAGAAATAGTACTGAAGATTCAGTCCACACACACAAACACATAAACAAACACAAACACATAACCTAACTATACAGCTACAGAATTACACCACAAACAGGCCTTTACACACCTATATAACTACATACCAACATATCTAAACAGCCCACCCATACTATCCTATCCTATAGAACCCAGCCTCACAATAAAATTCTATCTATCTATCTATCTATCTATCTATCTATCTATCTATCTATCTATCTATCTATCTCTCTATCTATCTCTCTATCTCTCTCATTATTATATTTGAAATTGCACTCATGCATTATCTCATTAATAATAGTAATTATACACACATACATACTTATACTAACAGGATTTATAGGTACATATAGAGCCAATTAACTCAGACATTCACACACCTACCCCCACAATGTACAGACCCCATCCACACACCTATACCCACAATGTACAGACCCCATAACCAATCCACACACCTATACCCACAATGTACAGACCCCATAACCAATCCACACACCTATACCCACAATGTACAGACCCCATCCATACACCTATACCCACAATGTACAGACCCCATCCACACACCTATACCCACAATGTACAGACCCCATCCACACACCTATGCCCACAATGTACAGACCCCATAACCAATCCACACACATTTACCCACAATGTACAGACCCCATAACCAATCCACACACCTTTACCCACAATGTACAGTACCCATCCACACACATACATACTTATACTAACACGATATATAGGTACATATAGAGACAATTAACTCAGACATCCACACACCTATACCCACAATGTACAGAACCCACCTACACACCTATACCCACAGTACAGACCTCATAAACTTTCCACACACCTAGACCCACAATGTACAGACCCCATCCACACACCTACAGACACAATTTCAGAAAACATCAATATGAATTAAAAAAGGCTTGCAGCCATACAGCCCAACCACACATTGTTACACTGTTACAGCTCTGCACACACTGACACCCAGACACCAACATATGACCAAAGAAAGCTATTTAATATCACTACTTATTAACTGGGACCTTTAACCCCTTAACCGTGAGAGCAGCAGGGAGAGTGATGGCTTTATCTCTCGGAAGTCATGGGGTTAATTCATATTTATCATATAAAACTCCTATCACAAATCGAACTGTAAAATTCTTATCGAACCTGGCAAATCTTAACCAATATTTAATTTGCTCGGGTGAAAAAAAACAAAAAGACTAAAATAAATAAATAAATATATATATATATATATATATATACTATGTTGAAATGACAGCCGAGCAAATCTCAGATCAGGTTAAAATAAATAAAGCTACAGCATTAATCCTGATAACTGTTCATTTCTAAATTTGGAGACTTAAAAATAAAAGACAATTTAACGAAAATGATCAAAACCAAGTGATTTCATTCGGACGTTAATAAACCAGACGATGAAACGATTTGAAGTAATTAAATGTATTTTGGTAGATCAATCACTAAATATCTTTTTTTTTTTTTTTTTTGCCCGGGAGCAACAAATTGAAATAAAAGAGATGATGCTTGTGAACCTTTAATCAGCCTTTAGATATATCTAATAATCTCAGCAGTGTTTTACAGGGTATATGTTGATAGTTGGCTAATAACTCTGAAGGTACAATGTGCAAGGCCTCCAAGCACTGTGTGTACACCATTCACACAAGCAAATGTACCATATCCCATATGCTTTATCATTATCTACACCAATTACATCAATATAATGCTGGGGAATCAGCAATCTAATACTGTTTTTAAAAGGAGTGGCACATACAGTGTTACTGTAACAGTGCTAACATTAATATCTATATCTATCTATATAAAAAAAAACCACAGAACTGGAATGTGTGCTGCCTTCCAGGGGGATAAGGATATTAGAATATTAATTCATTCTGTGCCTCTTCTCTGGGCTTGGAAAACAGATTTAGGAATTGTGTTGCAAACCAAATTCATCGTTACATCCATGCAGTTAATAGTGCATAGAGATAACGCCCCCTTATACATATGAATGACTGCTCACATGCATCAGAAACCCCTGCATTGCATTTAGTGTGGATTAATATGTCAGTCGGTGGGAAATGTGTATATCATCCCTAATTCCAACATACATATTATTTATTTCATTTATTTTTTTTATTGTTATTTTTATTTTATTTTACACAATAATCATCTGATTTGGAGGTCTGTTGACTCCTTTAATCAAGTTTTTATGATGTCTTAATTAAAGTTGCCAGCACAATCTGTTTTGGAATACTAAGCGTACTATGCAGAACTGATATAAAGAATTAGCAATTTATTATTATTATTATTATTGTTTATCACAAGCAAGCAATGTTACATTGTACTCTCAGATTGCATTTGTTTACTGTTTACTGTTTGTTTCCCAGGAGATTCCAGTAAACAGGCGGATTGTGAAGTTTAGTAGCAGAATCGGTTAATGTTTAGATGAAATGGGTAAATTATTCTTATTTTAAGGGGAACGTGGGTCGTGACCTAACCTTTGGAAGGCATCCAGAAATACATTAGGTTACACATATTTTCCGAGGGCTAAATGGGAAAACCACAAGCCAGCCTTAAATACTTAGCCCCACGAAACTCATTTTCTACATGATGCTTGTAAAGTGTGTCATACAAAACTGGAGTTTGTATAAGAATTGAAAGTAAAGTAAAAACAAAAAAAAAACAACAACAACAACTTTCAATTAGATTTTCTCTGACAGGCTATCAAAGAAAGTGTGTCTAAAAAACAAACAAACAACATTATATAAAAGTTTTCTGTATGTGTGTGTGTGTGTGTGTGTGTGTGTGTGTTTGTTGGGGGGTGTAGCTGCGATGCTGGGGTGAAACAAGTCTAATTAATTCTGACAGTCCTATTTCCATGTTCAATTATTCAAAGGATTAAAGTATTTAATACTTTTATAGGCACCATATTAATGCATAATATGTTACACTGATTTTGTTTAAATGCAGGTGTTCTAATTTTCAAATCAAGGACATCACTCTAGAGAAGTATATGACCAGTCCTTATTAAAGCAAAGTGTTTTATAGCAACACAGGGAAACATTAAGCAGTTAAATAGATATTGTGAGTATATGCTTAACTTAAACAATAGATTGCTGCAACAGCTCTCTGAGACACACACACACACACAAACGCAAACACACACACACACACATATATTTATACATACATACATCTATGCATACATGTTTATACCTACACTAACACGTTTTTCGGTAAATGCACACACATTATAATGCATTACATACTTAAATGTACACACACACACGGACACACACTCACACACACACACACACACACAAATTAAATTTTTACATATGATCCATATAAATAGCCGGAATGACACACATTTATCATGTCCACGTGCAAACAATGGGGCTGTATCTGTGTGAATCTCTCTCACAGCTAACACTGTCTGATGAATTTAATTGTGCATGCTGCTATTTAAACAGACATTTCTCTATAGCTGGGTCTCTGTAATCCTGTGATCTGACCTCCATCCATCTATCTATCTAGACTCTCATTCATGGCTCTTCCAGGCTGCATCCCAGGCTTGGCTGTATTTGCACAGAGTGTGCTAAGGGGGGGACAGTCACAATCCTGGCTACCAGATCTGAACCACCCTGCATGGCAATCACATTTTCTGGGGTCTAAAGAAATGATCAGGCGTTCAAATCGATATTAATAATAGTGCATTTTCTCAATGGCAATACAATGCACTTGGAGGAGCTATCTGACACAATGTATACACTTTGAAAGAACAGCCAGGATGCCTGGGCCCCAGGCTCTCACTCTGACAATCTTTGTCTAAAATAAAGCCACAACATTTCCCAGCTATTCACAAGTGGGATTCACTAAGATCATTTAATCGAATTCGAAGAAAAATGGATTCCATGCAAGCAATAATTAAAGGAGCTGGCTGATGTTAAATACATGTGTGATGGGGATGTGGGTTTCCTTAGCTTTGTTTACAAGAAATATCCTAGCAATCTGGGCTCTCTGTATTCATAGCTCATTAACTATATCTTCTCCTTGTAATGGACACAGTTTAAGGGGGAAGCCCTCACTGATTACCTCTGAGATTGCTTTTAAAATCTATCACAAAAAAAAATCATCTCACCACGTCTGCATCTAAGCATCGCCTGCACTCAATTTGCAGTCTTTTCCCCCCCTTCATAGACAATCTGTTAAATATTTAATAGGAGTGTGGTTTCCATAGCAAAATGATTTATTGCTGGCAGTTTCGATGGGGCTATTTTACTGCTTTCATATTTACTGGAATACCCTGAATTTTTACTATCACTCTGCCTTGCTAAATAATAATAATAATAACAACACTATTATTATTATTATCATTATTATTATTATTATTAATAATAATAAAGTCAAATAAAAATAAAAACAGTGCTTTGACAAAGGAAATCAGTCGGTGTATGGATGTATTTTTGTTCTACATAAACTAAATGTATCCTCATTAAATATCACCAGCAGGCGCTGTTTGCAATCCTGGACATGGGGGGGGGGGGGGGGGGTCAGACTGGCTCTAATTTTGGGGTGACAGCACTCACTCTGTGCAGCCTCCCATCATCCTATAATACATTGTAACCCAGCTGCAAGCTTGGCTGAGGACCCCCACAACCTTGCATTTAAAAGACCCAGAGTTGAGGAAACATCTCAGGAGCTTTCCTAGTGCAGGAAGTCACCCAAGTCCAGGTGGTCACTGGAGGTCCCTGGAACCAAGCCACGCTCACCCACCCAAATCGCAGGAGGCTTCCTACTACATGAATTCACCCAAGTCCAGGAGGTCACTGGAGCCAAGCCACCCTCACCCACACAAATCTCAGGAGGCTTCCTACTACAGAGAGTCACCCAAGTCCAGGAGGTCCCTGGAGGTCCCAGGACTCAAGCCAACCTCACCCCAACCACTCACTCACCTGAGGTGAAGAGGACGATGGCTTTGAGGCAGCTGTACTCCGCCGAGTCCACGTGCAGGGCCTTGAGTTTCTCCACCTGCTCCTGGAAGATGCGGATGTGGTCCATGAAGGCCACCACCCGGTCTGCTGACATGGGGGACGCGTGGAGTCCGGCGGCGGCCAGCAGGGGGGCCACGTGGAGGGGCATGGAACACTGGGCCGCGTTCAGCACAAAGAGCTCGCTCCAGGTGAGCCGAAGAAGGGCCACCTGATCGGTGATCTGCAGGTCCGGGAAGAAGGGGATGTTCCGGGCCCACTCCACCGCGCTGAACAGCAGGCGGGCGGCCAGCTCGCAGATATTCTCGATGCCCATGATGTTGTTGGGCTGCATGCACTGGCTGCCATAGCGGGAGGTGGGATACGGTTCGGCCCGTAACAGCAGGGAGATGTAGCCGGACAGGTAGCAGTGGCCGTTCAGGGGGTCCCCGTTGGTCAGGGCGTACTGGCCTGGGTTCGGCTGGGTTGGAGGCATTCGTCCTCGCTGAACCGCTGACAAAAACAAAGAGAAAGGAGAGGAAATGTGCAACCAGGGCAGCAAAAATACACCACTGACACTGACACACAGACTGGGCAACAATGGCATCAGCCTGGCACAATTCTATAGAATTCATGGCTTTATTAACGTATGTGTGTGTTCATGTGTGTGATTATTTGTGTCTGATTATGTGTGTCTGGTTATGTGTTTTCATGTCTCTGTGTGTTTTTGATTATGTGTGTTTATGTCTGTGTGCATGTAGGTACATATATTATCACACACACAACAATCTACATAATATAAATATACATATATAATTATACATACACTTATATTCTGTGTCACTGTAGGTATATAATAAACATAAGGATGTCTATATACATATATCATTATACATACACGTATATTATGTATCACTGTATGAGCAGTAGGTATGTTATAACATTAAGGAAGTCTATACTGTATATACATGTGCGTATAGATACAAAACACATACATTTATATTTATACATATATATATTACATACAACACCTATTAAACACACACACACACACACACACATTATATATTATATATTTTTAGAGAGACATAGATAAATATATTACCAGACACCCACACATATACACAAATAAAAAAATACAATGAATAGAAACAATTTATAGGAAGAAACGTGACAGATGCCAAACACACACACAACAACAATGAAACACACTCTCTCTCATTCATAGTGTACAGGGTGAGTCTACTGATATTATCTAAAAATAACAGTAAATAGATTTAAAACACGTCCATATCGTGATATATTCTACTCGGGAGGCTGTGCCATGCTGCTTGTGTGTGTAAGATCTTTTTTCCTGCTCATTGTTGATACTTTGCAAGGCGATTAAAAATATATAGCCTCTAAAATAAAAAATACATGTAGCTATATCTATATGTATATCATCATGGATATATTTTCTCTGTAGTAGCTGCTGTAATGCAACTTTTATTTTTCTAGATTAATTCAGCCAAGCAAACACAGACACACACACAGACACACACACACAAACAAACACTATGAAAAAATATATATTATATATATATTTTAAAATGTTAAATAATGTCGAAAAATATAAAAGGGAAACTTACAATAGTTAAACATTCTGAGAAAAATGTGCCCAGCAATTTATATTTAAGGCTTAGGCTTCTCGCTTGCTTGTGTAAAGCATGCTTTGAGTCTGAAGAATCATGTATCAGCGATGCCAAACACTGTATTCATTATCTCCATGAATGCGAAACGTAAGCATACTTATTTATGGTTGGTTATAGTATAGCTGACCAAAGTGGTTTTTTATGTGTGCTTTTGCATGTGCCAAATACTGTATCTGCCTTGTAAACAAAAATAACTTTAAGATAAAGTAGAATTTTCCTATGTTAATAATGCATTAAAAAATAATATTATTATAATTATCATTATTATTATTTTTAAATTAAATCATACAATGCACTCTGTGGGCAAGCCTCACCTCTTATTTACCTACAGCTGGATTCCAATAATTATCAGTTATTTTAATTTATGTATGGGGCGATGAGGCTTCTTTTAAACACAGCACACATCAAACGTCTACAAAGAAAAATAAAATAATATAAAATTAACAGAAAGGCTCTACATGAGATTTTTTTTATTTTTATTTTGTTGAACTTTTAATTCTGGTCCCTAACACTCTTATTAAATTAGCTTGGAGATATTTTAGTGCACAATATATTCATGATGATGATATAGTTTAAGGTTTAACTTAGCAAGTGAATTCACTGATACATCTATGTAGTTGTGTTTATGCATTCGGCTGATCGATTGTTTAGTGAAGGTCTAATAGAATTTCCAGCCCATTTTATCCATCAGTAAATAGTGTCAGATAAAAAAATAATAATAATAAAAATAGCTACACTGTAACTTTAATCTCCAACTGGATACTAGGAGTGAGTGGGTACAAAGCCAATTGGAGACGATATATGGATTCTGTTAATATTCAATGGTTCATTAATTAAGTTGTATTTTTTCCCACATAGTGCTTTCCTTAAAGAGAGGGTGGAATGTTGGGATAAGCAGAAGGATGTTGGGATAAGCAGAAACAAAGTGATCTATAAGGGTTTCCAGCCCAAACTTCCCTCTGTCTGTATATTCCTTGTATGTGAGGACATGTGTTTTAACAAGGCCACGTCCCCCCCCCCCCCCCTTCTCCCGAACAAGGTTGCAGCAAACTCAAAGCATCACTTCTAAAGTTTTTCAAAGGCCCCTGTTTTGAAGAGCCCCATTTAACAAGGTGCTGGAGGGATCTACTGGTTTCATCAGTAGATTTTGTTAGTGACTGAGTGTCTCTGAGTGTGTGTGTGTGTGTGAGTGTGTGTGTGTGTACGTGAGTGTGTGTTTAAATGACAGTAAAGAGGAAAAACACAGATCGAGGAAGAAGCACATCTAAAGAGGATCAGACAACATCCCACAGCATGCAGCCACACACAAAACACACACACAGATCCTCTCACACAGAGAGACTCTATTATTAATATTAATAGCGCCACAATGCAAAACAGGGAAGAGGTAGGGGGTGCACATCAGCAAGTAGAAACAGAAATATGTATATATATAAATAAATAAACAAACAAACCCAGAGTGACATTAATATTTACTCAGACACACCCCTAGTACATCACAACACAACATATACACCTAGAACCATACCACAACACACACACCTAGCACCATAACAAAACACACAACACACACCTAGCACCATACCACAACACACACCTAGCACCATAACAAAACACACAACACACACCTAGCACCATACCACAACACACAGCATATACACCTAGTACCATTCCACAACACACACCTAGCACCATACCACAACACACAGCATATACACCTAGTACCATTCCACAACACACACCTAGCACCATACCACAACACACAGCATATACACCTAGTACCATTCCACAACACACACCTAGCACCATAACAAAACACACAACACACACCTAGCACCATACCACAACACACAGCATATACACCTAGTACCATTCCACAACACACACCTAGCACCATACCACAACACACAGCATATACACCTAGTACCATTCCACAACACACACCTAGCACCATAACAAAACACACAGCATATACACCTAGTACCATACAACACACACTTAGTACCATTACAAAACACACAGCATATACACCTAGTAATATACAACAACAACAACACATACCTAGTACCATACCACAATACAACATATACACTGGGCACCCTATCACAAGACACACCTAGTACCACAACACAACATATATACCTAGTATTACACAATAACACAACATAAACACACCATACTACAATACACATAGCACCATACAACAACAAACTATACCACACAAACACTTTGCACCAAACACAAATACAATATATACAGCATGCATTATCCAAAGCAAAACACAACACACAGAATACACACCTAGCACCAAGGTACAACACATACACCAAGCACCATACCACAACATATACACCTAGTACCACAACATATACACCTAGCACCATACCATACCACAACACACACCTAGCACCATACACAACATATACACCTAGTACCACAACATATACATAGCACCATACCATACAATATCACAACACACACATAGCACCATACCATACCACAACACAACACAACATATACACCTAGCACCATACCAAAACACACACATAGCACCATACCATATCACAACACAGCACATACACCTAGCACCATACCACACCACAACACACACATAGCACCATACCATATCACAACACAGCACATACACCTAGCACCATACCACAACACACACATAGCACCATACCATATCACAACACATACACCTAGCACCATACCACAACATATACATAGCACCATACCATAACACAACACAACACATACAGCTAGCACCCCACCAAGTCCACCACAACACGAACAAACACACACTGAGCACCACAAACACACACTTGGCACAATACACAACACCAACACTAATCACCACAACACATAATGTGGTAGAAGAAATATTCACCTTCCCTCCTCATGCCCACTTTCAGGCACTTCTTGAGCCGGCAGTACTGGCACTGGTTGCGGTGGTGCTGGTCTATGGGGCAGTTCCTGTTGGCCCGGCAGGTGTAAGTTAAGTTCCTGCGGACGCTCCTCTTGAAGAAACTTTTGCAGCCCTCGCAGGTGAATTGTCCGTAGTGCTTCCCGCTGGACTTGTCCCCGCACACCACGCACTCTATGTGCTGCGCGCTCTGCCCCGCGGAACCCTGCGGCTGCTTCTCCCCCGCGGTGCCCGGCGTGGAGGGGGGGCCCGGCTGGCTGGGGGTCTGCGGCGTGTGGGGGGCCGCTGAGGGGGCTTGGGTGGGCTCCCTGGCCGGCTGAGCCGCCCCCGGGTTATTGGGGCCCCCGGCCACGTCTTCCTGCGGATCTCTCCAGCTGCTAACTACCATTGCCATATCTCGGGCCCAGAAAGAACTGGGGAGGGAGGTGATGGCCGGGGTCGGGGGGGGTCTGATTTTGGAGGAGGAGAAGAAGAAGCTGGCTGTCTCTGCCGTGGTTGCCGTTGATGGGAGCCGTTTCCTTAGATTTGTCTTTTTGCAGGGATTTCACCCCCCACCTTCCTCTTATTACAAGAAAAAAAAAAAAAAATAATAATAAAAAAAAAAAAAAAAAAAAAAAAATTATGTAGAATAAAAAAAAAATATGGATAAAAAAAATAAAATAATTCTCAGTGCCAACCGATGTATAATTTGTATATATAAAAAGATGCTGAAGTGGCTGGGAGTGTATTTATTTAATTGCTGCTGCTTGCCCCCCTCCCCTTGTGTTGTCTCCCCTTGCCTGTGTTTATTGGTCTCCGGGTTGCAGGCTGTGGCTGGAGGAGGGTGAAGCGTCAGATCAGGCTGGGGAGGTGGCAGGGCTGGCTGCCCCAATTTGCCCAGGGCACGGAGGAGCAGACATAAGGAGGCCAGGGGGGTTGGGGGGTGGGGAGGGCAGCAGGCTCTGGTTGGAGGGCTGCAGCGGTGGGATCCGGGGGGCTGCCGCTGCTCTGCTGAGGGTTTCCTGGGCTGTGCTGCGGCTGAGATCCCTGCTGCACTAGGGCTGAACAGAGAGAGAGAGAGAGAGCAGCTGGCCGAGGAAAGGAGGGAGGGAAAAAAATAAATAAATCTTGAAATAATAAAAAAAAAAAAAAAGAAAAAGCTGATCAGGGTTTGTAAGTGTCCAGGGGCCAAATCCAGGGTAAAGCCCAGCCAGCCATTCAAGGAAAGAACCAGTCCTGTTGGATAGTCTGAGCCAGGAGGTTGCAGGAGATCAGACACTTCCACTCTGCCTCTTTTTATTTTTTTTTCTTCCTTTGCTTTTTTTCCCCTTCTTCTCTTTTCTTCTTTTCCTTTTCCTTTTTTTTTTTCAATTTTTTATTTTATTTTATTTTTTTCAATTTTTTTTTGTCAAGAGGAAAATAGTCGTACAAGACCTCCATGTGTCATGAGGGAAACAGCAGGAAGAAGTGTGGACAAAAAAAATAAAATAAAAAAATAAAAAAATAAATAAATATTGAAAAATAATTGAAGGATCCAAAGTATCAGAGCAACAACAGCACCAGATATTCTCCTTCTTCTTCCTCGGCTCCTGGCTTTATTCCTTCTGGTAGAAAATGACAACAAGCATCTTACATTCTGTGACCAGGGGAGTGTAAAATCTTTCTTTCTTTTTTTTTTTTGAAGTCTGTAAAATGAGAAGTCGTTGGGAAAAAAAAGTCAAGGGAGAGAGAGAGAGAGACCTCTTGTCCTTCTTGCTTGAAACTGTAGAATTAATGCAGAACTAGTGCAGGCAAATCAAACAGAGATAAAAAAAAAAAAATAATAAAAAAAAATATCTCTATTTTTTTTTAAATATAAATATCTGATGACGAAGCCAGTGGTAGTGTGGATGGTCCTCTGCTGGAATTGTCTATAAAGAAGCAAGGGGCTGGAAAAGAGAAGAAAAGAAAAAAAATCCAAAGCCCCCCCAAAAATAAAAAAAAATCCACTTAATAGAATGTGCAATAAAACAGAGAGAGTGTTAGAGAATGGGAGAGATAGACCCAGTGAAAAAAAATAAATGCGCTTAAACGAGGAGACTTGCAGAGCAATGTTGCTGAGAGGGGGATCTCGAATAGCTGTATATAGTGAACTTTGACTCTAATATTGAAACTGACACGTTTCTATGGAGATTGCTACCTTATATGGTGTTCATGTCAAGGAGCCAAGAGAGGGACTTCTGGCAGCCACTAATCAAAGGCGACTGACTGGTCAGAGCCCTGAATGAGGGGAGAGGGGGTGGGGGGAGAAAAAATGGGAGGTTAAGGTTAGACAATCCCTCTGCACTGCATTGGCTGAATAGCTCTGGCTTTTTTTCCTCTCTCTCTCTCTCTCTCTCTCTCTCTCTCTCTCCTCTTTGCCTTGTTACCTAAGGCTGGGGCTGAGAGGAGGGGAGAGAGGGAAATTGGGGAGGGGGGCTGTGACAGGCACACTGTTCATTCACACAGGCCTTGCCTGTCGCTATTTACTTTCAGCCCTGATTAGTATGGGTCGTCTGTGGGGCTGAGCTGAACAAAATAAAATAAAAAAAAAATAATAATAAAAAAAATAAAATAAAATAATTTTTTTAAAAAAAAATACACTTTACTTGGGGTGGTGGATTGGGAAATTAGGAGAACTTAGAAAAGATGAGATAAAAAAAAACAATTCAACAATTTATATATATATATGTGTGTGTGTTTAAAAAAAAAAATCAAAGTTTAACAGTATAAATGACACTTTTAGTAAAATAGTATTAACAGAGTAAAAGCAATAGGATTAAAAAAAAAAAAAATTTTTAATAATAATAATAGAAAGAATGCATGAGAAAAAAAGTAAAAATAAACAGGACTTGCTAAACCCACAGAACTTGTACAGTGAGGTTGACATTATTATGGGAACAATACGTTTACTGAACCTGGAGGGATATTTCTTACAGTGTGATGGCACTAAAATAAATATAAATATATTCACATTATTATCTCCTCTCAGGAAAAAAATAAAAAAAAGTAAAATAAAGTTCGGGAAGTGTTAGGAGACATTGTCCAGACAGCAACGATGTTACCATAATTATTAATGAAACAACGATAAGATTCTTTTTTTTTTTTTGTCTGAGAAGATCATTGCTAGTGTGATACATCCTTTCTATTGCAGAATAGCTGGAGCAGACTGCCATCTAGCGGACAGCAGTGGAACACGTCCTTACAATAGAACCTGCTGTTAAAGCTACAGAATGCTTCCCAGAACCAAGGGCACAGCAGGACCCCCTCTTTAAAAACGCTGCTGGGGGGCTCGTTTAATCTTGGCTCTTTCCAGATGTGCAGACATGAGTGAAAGCTTAAATCTGAGAGGGCGAGTGTCCTCTCCAGACTTTAAAATAAACAAAAAAACAAAACTTTTGAAAATAGAATGTATCAATTTTAAAGCCAGTGCATGAGTGTTTTAATACAATCTGGCTGTCATAGGGTTAAAAATAACCTAAATAATAATCTAAAACACTCAGGCACTATCAAACATTATATATATATATAAACATAAAATAAATCGACAGGGATATTCATGTTTATTTTTTTTTTTTTTTACTTTTCTTAAAATAATTAAATACAAGGTAAAGACACTATAGGGCATTGAAGTATACCCCCTACCGTCCAGACATGCTGATTTGGGTTGGGGAAGGTGGGGGTTGAGGGGGTGGCAGGCACTGAATCCATTAATGACAGTTTCAGATCACTTCCAACCGAATAGTTAACGGTTTATTTCTCCCCCGAAATAATAAAGAGATTTTTCAATGGGTCCCTGGCCAAGCACCCCTATTGTACAGGCATTGGTAAGAGGGATGGTGTTGACTGTGCAACAGAGAGAATCTCTCTCCTTCTCTCCCTCTCTCTCTCTCTTCAAATAAACTCTCTCTCCTCCTGTCTTCTGGTCAGTGAAAAGGTGAAACGAATACGATTAAATCAGACATAAAGAGAGCTCTGTCTGTGCATCATTTAGATTTTTACTCCTCTGTGTGAAGAGACGCAGGGGGAAGCTGAGAGGCTAGCTGGACTGGAGAAGGGCAGCCCAGGCAGGAGATTCAAGACAGGAGAAGGAGCATCTCTTTCTCCAATATCTCAAGCCAAGACCCCCAAACATCTCCTCGACGGTAAGTACATCTAAGCATGGGTCTCTGGTTACTTGCTGTCTGTAGTTTGCTGCATTTTATGGAGAATTAATATGGCTTATTTGTTTAACCAGTAGTCAATATATTTCCCCTCTTCCAATTTATTTTGGTCTCCATGTTTGAGATGTTGCATGTCATATTTGACATATTTATTCTGAACATTTATTACAAGGGTGTTTGTGCATTTAGCTCAGTGTGGTCTGCACCCTGTAAGTGTTTTATTAAGGGAATGGTATATGTTGGGTCAATTATAAAATAATAATAATAAAAAAAGACAAATACCCTACTCAGTTAATGTATTTACTTGGTTTTATTTGGCTTGGAACTTGCCATTTAATCTCAGGTCAATTGTCTAAAGTTCCCCTGTTTTGTGAATCAGCCCCATCTGATGTTTAAGGAGAAACAGTTAATTCTGAATATGTTCCTGAATGTTGTTTGTGTTGTGAGCGGTTCTTGTTGATGGTGTGTGACGATAACCCAGTATAGAATGCCAGGGTATGGTATTAATGGTCCTGTAATGGGCCTGCATAGAGTAATATATTTTATAACTCTATTTATACATGGCCATAATGCATGATCTATATAAAGAGCTAATACAAGTTAACAGATTGGAGATTAGACCTTAAACAACCCAGAACATGGAAATGTCCATTGCATTCACCTCCTCCTTGCTTTTTGGCCAGCTAATTAAAAGATCAATGCCAGTCATTTAATCTATGCGATAGTGTCAGTAAGATGGGGCAGTGAAAGTGACTTAATCAGTAACTGGCATAGAATATTGGGTGTAAATGTAGCTTCCCCCATATAAACACTGTTATATCTCCCTAGCATTCTATTTCCTTAGTAACCCCCTATACAGCTTCTTACTGCATAGAAATAGAAAATACTGATACAGAGTTAAATTATCCATTGTGCTTTAAGAGTTACAATAGGGTGCAGCGCTAGACAGTCCATTAAATTGTTATAATGTCATCTAACATGTTTTGCCTCGATTTGAGGAGCCCAATGCAACCTATTTAAATAATAAAAAAAAAAAGCTAAACTAATCCCAAGCTTCTCATTTGCATGGCTAACCCCTCTTAAAGGAATAGAGTCAGTGTTATTAAATAAATACTATCCTGTTCTCTGTAGGGGTGGTGGGGCTCCCCAGATATTATTTAGGGATATCTTGTGAAATGATCTTATTAGTTGTTGGTCCTTAACGGGAAAGTAGAGACTAATCCTCAAATCAGCTAAGATTAACCATCAACAACCCAAGTCAATCCATTTATCTCTCTCTCTATATATATATATATATAACTTGAGGAAGCCCTTGTCATTGGCTAGTTTCAGACACAATTTAATAACTATGTGATGTGGATTACAGAGGTTTATACTACAGAACAAATAACCTCAAATCCTAGTGTTTAGCACAGAGTAGAGATCCATGGATAATTCATCAGTGAGACTGTTATTTATATTTTGTTTGTCGAAGTCATAATATTATTAACACTGCAAAAACAAACGAGGTTTTAATAAAAGTGTAAGGTGTAATCATTATATATATTTATTTACATATAGTTATAGTTTCAGTAATTTAACAGAATATTGTGTTTTATTGTCACGTTTCAAATAATTAATAAATAGCTGGAAACTTGTATTTAAGCCCTCAATGTAAAATATAATTTATATTGTTGACATCAGAATTCTGAGGATTGGGGTTAGTTGAATAATCATTTTATTAATCGAGGATATGATTATATAATTTCAGAGCACACTTCAAATTGGATTACCAACATCCACTGATCTGCAGGATGTAACTGATTCAACTTAGTCCAATGTGTAAGTATAAATGTAGGCATTTTGCACATTAAGGTAAAGTTGGGGAATGTATGAAAAAAGGCATTATGGAGCTTAAATAATCAAATTATTTTATATTAAAATCATGATTACATGTTCTGTATATTTTGACGCAGCAAGATAATGTATATGATATATAAAAGCAATTTGTGGAAGGGAATAAAGGAGGGATGATAGTTTTTACATTTTGTACAATCTGCATTTTTGTGCAAAATTCTAACCACATTCTGACAAAATGAGGCCTTCCTGTAGTCATAAACATCACAAAACATCTAAAAATTCTTTCAAATTAGGTAATGTGAGTTTGTTCGTGCAGTAGAACGTGCTGGTCTCTGGACAGCTGATAGAACTCAGTTTGTAGACAATGTAACAAAGCAGCATTGAAAAAAAAAAAAAAATCAGCATTAAAGGCGTCTTAATCCATTTAGACACTTAATAAAACTGTACAAAACCCCTGTTGACTTGCTAAGAGTTTCGGGATCAGTTTTAATGTTTCTCATCATTTTTTTTTTCAACTTTTGTCAAAAACTACTGCTTTTCAATTTAGGAGAAAATATATTACACGTTGAAATAACGTTGCAAGTGAATATTTATTTCCAATAAAAATAAAAAATAAAAGTGACAACATTCTTCAATCATGTTAAACAAATCGTTCAGATGCAAAATTCTCTATTAATTCGGATTTGTAGATCTGATTGCCTACCTTTCAGCATCCCTGCAAACTCTTAAATGTACAGAGAAAAAGTTTAGCTTGTTAAAAAAAATAAAAATTAAAAAAATTAAATTTAGATGAGGTTCCTTTAACTGTACAAATAATCCAGAGAGTTACTTAGAATGTCGAACTTTGTGCAGAGCTACTGTATATGTGGTTGCCATTCGAGTGTTAAACTGTCATGCATGTCCCACTCTCAGGCACACAGAGGGTTAACTAATTGCTCTGAGGGTGTGAAAGTTCTGTGAGACCATTTAACCCTTGCAGGAATTCTGAGAGGCTGAAAGGGAGAGGGATTTGATTGTAAGAGCCGAGGTCTATTCTACACTCAGGTTGTGTGAAAAGGGCGTAAAGGTCACTTGAAATTCTCTTTTATCTTCCCCTATTTTCTCTCTGGATCAGCAACTCTGAAAGGGCACATCTTATCGCCCCTAATGGAAAAAAAGGAGTGGAACAAAATAAAATGCCCCCTTTCTTTATATCACACAAATGCAACTATACAATAAATTACATTATACACTGTTTAGCAATCCCACACAAAAAGTTGATAGATTTAACACTTTTTACACTGAGAGTCTGACAGCGTATTAAGCAATCTGAGATAGAAATTAATAAAAATAAAATAAATATAACACGTTCATACGTTAGGATTCACACTTTCCCAAGTTAAACTCTTTTCTAATTCGATTTTACTTTGTGAACATTATGGAGTGTGTTCCATAAACTGTGAATTGCAAGGGTGAAGAAGCGAATTGGAACCTACAGGCAGTAAATAGTCTGATTCGGTAGAATTCTACAACTGGTAACCGCTTGTTTGTTAGAACATAACAAACTCGCTGTTTAGTGAATACATACCTGCATTTCTGAGAAATGATTAGAAAAGTCTAAATTCTTTAATCTGTTACAGATTTTCCTACATGTACATTGAATTAAAATACAGTCATCCAATTCTAAGTAAGGGTTCCTTAAGAGAGAATAATTAATGTAATTAATCAAATCAAATAAAATGAAAATAGTTTTAGAATTATCCCAGATTTTATTTTATTTATATATATATTAGGCGTTGAAAGGTGCTTTTTTAAAAATAAATTAAATCGGTTTACAAAATCTTAGAGCACGTGTTTATTCTAGATCTGAAGAGGAAGGAGGACATGTAACTGATGTATAATGACTTTTTGTCCCCCAGATACATCTTTAGCTAATTACTTTATAACGTAACCACTTAAGAACCAGTTTCTATGGTTTAACCCTTTGGGCAGCAGTTACTGCTCTTTGTAAACATTTGTCAATGTGATCGCAAGGCTGATGATAAAATAATAATAATAATATATTATTAAACTGGGTTAAAAATCAATGTGTTTACATTCACAGTCCCATATTACAATGCACATAACACTGGGAAGGTAGAAGTTTAAACGTTTTAATAATTTGAGAAATATTAAATTAGTTAGAAATGTACTCAGAATTAGACTCCTTTTAAACAGCAATGGATCTTATCAAAAGTCTCAAAGCCCATTTAAAAAAAAATTAAAAAAAAAATTACTGATTTAATTTATAAAGCACAACTATGAAATACTACCAGTTCGTAGAGAGTTTTACAGGTAAGCCCTAAAAATTACAGTTTTCTAATCAACATTACCTGGGCTAAATCTCATGCACTTTTCATCTACTAATGGTAAAAAGAGGTCCAGAAGGAATGTTAAAAATAAATAAAATTGCTTAAAACACGTTGCAAAAGAGCAAAACCAGGACCTACTTGTAAACCAGAGTAATGTGAATGTACCCTTCCTGCTTAAATACATTATTATTATTATTATTATTATTATTGTCAATGTTAAATCTTCACAATGCATTATATTGCTCAATATTGTGTTATAGTCACGTCACAACAAACAATATACAAAAAAGCTACTTGAACTGGACACACAATTCCCTCTCCCCCAATAAAAATAAATAAATGTGTGTCTTTTGAGAAGATTAGTTTTTTTTTAACCTTTTTATTAATACTGATATTAAGTTATACTCTCTTGCCCCAAAACAGACACACATACACTGTATACAGTCAATAGACTAAGTCAACATGTATCTTATTCTGATGTTCTTGAGTGAGGTACATATCTCCCCCAGAAAAACAAAACAAAAACAAAAAAAAAACCCCACAAAACAACAACAACAACAAAACTAACCAAACAAAACAAAATAAACACACCAAAAATAAACCAACCAAGAAAGCTGAAGGTTTTTCAGTGTCTCGGTTCTGCTTGGCAATATGTTTGTGTAAATGGAAATGTACAAATTAGCATGAAACCAGCTAGTTGGGGTTGTAGTGGTTTTAGCAGGACTAATTGGAGACAATAGAGATAAAATGACTTGTCCAATTAGCAGCCGCTTACAGTTTAGTTGGAGGACGTGTCAGCCCCAGCGATAGATAATTGCTTTATTGCTCACAAAACTATCATCTCCTTAGAGCACATATACTAATTACTTCAGATGGCCATAGGAACTGAACGAGTCTATTAGCCTGTAAAAGGTATATGGTGCTTCTACAACTGCAATGATCCCCATCACAGAGGAGGGCTCTATTCATGGCCAAATATGTCCATTTAATCAGGAGTTTTATGTTCACTTTAGGTCATGTCACCAAATAGTGTGCTGGGGATATGTTTGTTTAAGTTAACAGACCTTGACTTCCTTTCCACTTGCATACCCAGTGGGTGATACTTAGGAGACCTTAAATAATTTAACTATTTGAATGACAGAGAGAAGAGATAGTCATCAGGTTACTTTGCTCCACCTGATACCCACTAGACTTTCATTCATACCCTAAGAGATCTCCCCCCTTTGATCTCTCTCTTCTCTCTGTTATATAATATGCTCACACTGGTTATGAAGCCTTAAATAGTTCAGACAGTTACTAAGAATAGACAGTCTTTGCAACAAGTGCAGGTATGGACTTTAACTCCTGCTACGCTTGGCCAGCTGGTTTGTTGGTTAAGGCTAAGGGAGTTGTATTTGATACTGTAGCTGGTGCAACATAAATTATATTTTAGTACCAACCTGGCAATCAAAGGGTTAAATAGCCTGAAATGTGATTATTTATTGTACACCCAGCATAGAGCTGTCTGAAGCAGCTTGGGTGAGTGGAATTGAAATGGTTCCAATTTGTTAAATTTCACACTGCTGTCAACGCATAGTTTGGTAACTGAAGGGTTAATTGCAAGAGGTGGATTCTGGGCTTGAAACAGTGTATCTCTCAATAACCCAGGAGGCAGACATACAGTTTTTCTTGTATAAATACAGTAAAATGTAATTAACCCCCTGTTTGAGTTGGCACTGAATGTGTTAATAGTTCAGACTGTATTGAGACTGTGCAGAGTGAGACAAAGCAGCCAGCACATCAATCCTCTCTAAAGACCCCCCTGGCTGCCTACTGAAATCCACATGCAGAGTCAGCTCATGTGATCTGCAGACAGACAGGTGCACATAGAGACAAGGGCCCTAACCTCAGGTGTCTAAGTGCTGAACTAGTGAGAATGGGAAGGAGGAAACAGGCTCATTGTCAGCTAGGGGGATCAAGTTATTCACTGTCAGAAAATACTGCATTCCACTCCAGATGCACTCAGCCCTCTATAATCTATTTTCTCACTTCAATACAAGTATTCCTGGCTATGCTGCTTGTCTGCAGAGAGTACAGAGTATTTTATCAAATTCAGTGCTAAGGGGTGTCCAGTGGGGTAAAGGGTGTATGAAGAAAGATGGAGGGAGAGACAGACAGACAGACAGACAGAATGAACTGCAGTCTGAGTACCTGCTGGCTGTCTGTGATCACACCCTGCAGTTATAAAGCTGATTTATTTTATTTTAGGTAACACACTCTCCATTAGCAGAAAAATCTCCCCCTAACAGACCAGATAGTAAAGTGACAGTGACTATATGCCAATGTTAGTGTCATTTTCACTAATCCAATCCAGGCATTGTGAAATATTGTCACATTACTAATTGATGGAGAAAATGCTGTGATCACATTATATATTGAGTCCAGTTTGGAATATTTCGATTTATTAACCAGATCCAGACAGGAATGTGAGGGAAGGTCCTGGGTGTACCTCAGGTAGACGTTTAATTGTCCATGACTTCCTTTCTAATAAACTCTATGGGAAGACTCACATTGAATTGCTCTTTGGTAATTTAATCCATTCATGTTTTTAACTACATACCC
This sequence comes from Pelobates fuscus, assembly GCF_036172605.1. Taxonomy (NCBI): domain Eukaryota; kingdom Metazoa; phylum Chordata; class Amphibia; order Anura; family Pelobatidae; genus Pelobates; species Pelobates fuscus. The sequence goes on from NC_086321.1 coordinate 30,348,967, forward strand.
AAATCAATTGTAGTGACTGGTGTTGTAATAGAGATGCCAGAAAACTCCAAATTTCTCTGGATACTTATAATCCATACATCCAGATGCGCAGTACATGAAGTGCACTGCCTTGTTCTCGATAAAGCTCCTATAGTGTGAAAGTGAAATAAAGTCCTCGATCAAAAGGGCACAGAAAGGTTTAGCTAATTCTACATACTATAGGGGAGTACTTTTCATGCACTGCTCATCAGCAGGAAGACAAGATATTTATTGAAGGAACAACTTCTAACCTGTGTTACAGGATTCATCCTGAATTGCAATATTTATTTTTTATCTATCAATCATCATCGTTCTAAATATATTTTAGTTTTTCTATATTATAAAGCACTGCGGAATTAGTTGGCGCTATAAAAACACCAATAATATTAATATTAGTGACATGGTTTTACCACAGCTGGCAAAATATTTGGCAAAAAATATTATTTTTATAGGACATTCTAAATTGTTGCTGTTTAATCCTTTGATTAGCAGTGATAACAGTAAGCACCTTGTCGCAATGCATACATTGATCTGTATCACTGCCTTTTCCATATAATTGTGCATTGTCAATATTTATTTAAAAAAAAATAAATTGACATAATGCAGACTTAGATTAATAAAAGTAAAATTTGTCTCTTTTCATTATAAAAAACGAGGTATTATTAAGCATAAAAGGTACGCATTTCCTTTTTCGTGTGACAGACTTGTTCATGGCCTAGAATTTTGGTTTGTCTGAACATTTTATGCGTTGGGCAAATCAGGTTTCATCCATCATAATATAGGAATAATGTAAAAATTGGGTATATACTTTGCAGTTCACTCATAGGTGCATTTTTGCACAATTTGGTTCCCAGATAAAATGCGAAGAATTACAATTATTTTTAAAGCGCCAACATATTCTGCAGTGCTGTACAATAATTAAACAAAAAAGCACTAAATTCCAACCAAACATGACTGACATACTGGAACAATAGTTGAAGAGGGTCCTGCCAAAACAGGCTTACAATCTAAAAATATATATATATATATATATATATATTACATATTTATTAAATAGATCCTATATAAATATAGAATTTATTTTAATCCTTCTCCCTTTTCCCCTCTTTGGTCACTTCTCACTCGATTTGTGAATAAAATCAACATTCAGTGGCTCCCCTAGCCCAGTGTTTCATAACCTTTTACGCAGAAGTACCCATGCATGTTAACAAAACATTTCTAATTACCCCTGCCTCTAGAAAGTAATATTTATTGATTTAGATTCCAAATGAAACGTGTAGACACTGATATTTAACCCCTTAAGGACCAAACTTCTGGAATAAAAGGGAATCATGACGTGTCACACACGTCATGTGTCCTTAAGGGGTTAAGTTAATTCCGTATATGAGAACAAGCCTGTTTTAAGGTAGTAAAGAATTTTTAAAAATAGATATGACATAATGTGAATATTGTGTATGTAAGGAGGACTGTATAATCTAAAGTATATAATTCACAAAATGAAAATATAATACACGCATAATAGCTACACACAGAAGACACTGGCACACAAAGGACATTGACACACACACACTCACTCACTCTCTTACCCCAAGAGGACATACACACATTTATACACACACATACACTGACAGACATACTCTTACTGATTTGGAACACACTGACAGACACACTTAGTGACACACACTCATATGCTGACAGACACACTCACTGATTTCACACACACTGACATACATTCTTACTGATTTAACAGACATTGACAGATACTGACTAACAGACACACTTACTGACACACACACACACACACTGACAGACACACTTGTTGACACACACATTCACTGACAGACACACACTCACTGATTTGACACATTAACAGGCACACTTACTGACACATACATTCACTGACGACGCACACACTTACTGACAGACACATTTACTGATACATACACTTACTGACAGACACACCCACTTATTTGACAAACACAGAAACACTCACAAATTCACTGACAGATACACACACTCTCACTGATTTGACACACACTGTCAGACAGACACATACACATTTTCTCACACACACTCACAAATTATTATTTTTAAGCCCACCCTCCCTAACTTTGAGGGAGCTAGAGTGGATACTTTCCCTAGGGTCCAGTGGGGATCCTTTCCCTGGGGTCCAGTGGGGATCCTTTCCCTGGGGTCCAGTGGGGATCCTTTCCCTGGGGTCCAGTGGGGATCCTTTCCCTGGGGTACTGTTAGGTGTAATCTTCATGCGTCTCCAGCACAGCTCCCTTGTATGCTATTTAGTGATGCAGGGGCGTAAGTGATATCATAACCTAGCTCTCGGCATCACCGCAGGGCATGAGAGGGAGCAGTGCTGGAAGAGTGCAGACATCAGCGCTCCCTCACCGGGTAAGCACAGGCCCACTCTGCCTTAGTGTACAGCCAGCCACCTCCCAGGGGCCCTAAGGTGGCCATTTTGTTTTCGTCCATATAGCATTTCGGAGTTGCAGAATTTGGACAAATCGCAGATCGAACAAAATTTCCTGTATTGCGATTCATTCGAAGTGAGTGCACAAGTCCAGTGATCAGAGTTCTTTACAAAATTGCTTTGCACCAGCAATACTTACTAAAACAAGGAGGGCAGGAAAAGGGCAAATACTCCATAAAACAAGCCTCTGGGGGTTATTCACCAAAGACCAAATTGAAGTAAAGTTAAAAACCAATTGCAAAACATAAGCAAAAATAACTTACAAGGAAAAAATCTCCAACATTGTTTAGGTTGCAATAACCAGGCTATAATCACAGCTTGGTTATTGCAACCTAAATTCTACAACTCATTTACTTTCTCTGTTTTGCTTTTTCAACAAACTTTCCATCTATTGTTGGTAGACTGAACACCTGTAGCTCTCCAGTTTTTAGCCCGTAGCTCTCCAGTATTTAAATATTGTACAAAGGATAGATATCACGAGGTGTGTTTTTCAACATATTCTTTGTTTACTACAGTTGGGAGAGTGGGTGGTCATCCTTAGTGTAGAGCTTCCTATTATTATTATTATTATTTTATTATTTATATAGCGCCATCAGATTCCATAGCGCTGTACAATGGGATGTTAGGTATCTAAGAAACTGGGAACCGAAGAGTTCTGGTGTATTTTCTGAGATACATATATTTTATATTTCCCTTTACTGTTGGTCTGCAAATGGGATATGTGTCCTGTAGGGGGTGATAGTGAGGAAGTACGGACTTATCTACTGCCATCACAATTAAAGATTGACAATTTTATGGATAGAAGCCTAAATTCAATAAATCAGGGAAAGGCATCGGAAATCACTTACACCAACCGATAGTTTATCTGACTTACACCAGTTGCTCCGAAGTCAACGCTTGTTGAATAGAATTTATTCTCTAAACTCTGAATTGTGGTGAATTGAAAACTCAAACTTTTAGGCTAATAATTCTTCAATTTATCAACAGTTACAGCTCGACTATTTTAGTCGCGGTTTGTAACATTCTAGAATTAAACTTTATTGACGTAGCTATAGCAGGATTGTATGGAGCTGTGAATACAACGTTTGCAGGATATGTATAAGCTTATATATGACCACATAGTAATGGTGGCATAAAATCCCATAGGTTTTTAAAAAGGTTAATAAGAAAAGACTCAGACTTTATTGTCAATATATTATAACCATCATTTGTACAGCACGTTATCAAGACATGTATTCATTTTGTTTACACTAGGCTAGATCCTTGTAGTTTGGAAGATAGTAAATTTGTTATTGTGTTTTTGTTATTATCTGTACCTCTTAACTTTTACAATTAAAAAAAAATAATAATAAAAAAGTGTGAATTGGAGCTATAACAATTCATAAATATTTAATTATTTTATTCTCCCTTACCAGGGCTGCTGCTGATTTGTCTGTTCAGAATATGAAAACAATTGCAGATATTTTCCTTTTGAACATTACCGGAATTAAAGTGCACTAATCCAGAATGACATGCCAAATTTATCCACTGTGTAATTCTGCATACGGCAGTAAGAAATAATTTTACATTAATGTACATACATTGTTGCAAGATAAATCATTGGTGCTTCTATTAATTTTGTTGTCTGAGTGCCTCTCAAGGAGAAGAATACATTATAATTTGACTTGATGTTTTTCAGCATTAAAATAAAAAAAAAAAGGAAAGCTAATGGAAGTCCGTCGACAAATATGAATTAAATATGAGGGATGAGGCTGTTCACATACTCTTTGTAAATGGCAATATGTGTTGGAATCAGAGAATAGAATGTAACGTAAAAACAAGTGTCCTTAACACGACGAGCTACTTGTAAAAATGGCGAGGTCAAATTCTCTGCATAAACATTCGACATTCGAACATGTGAAGTAGTGAACGACAAAAATGTCAAGTTTATTTGTTACTGTCATTTATAGAAAGGGTTTGTTAAATATCACAATACATTTATAATGGCGATATAACCTTGGATAAAGCAATGCTAAGTGTAAAATCTCAATGCATGCATTTCGTATGCTAGACATGCAATTTGTTTACAATGTTGTACATTGTTTTTTGTTATTGTTGTGTTTTTTTTACTTTTCTTTTTTTTAAGACTTTTAATTAAAAAAAAAAAAAAAAAAAGTGCTTCATGGAGTTTTATAAAAACGTGAGGATGATCTAAAGGCTGCGGACCCCCCAGAGCAAAAAGGAGGGGAGGGGAGAAATCTGGAAAATCTATTCTGTATGTTTTGTTTTTCCGTCTATAGTAAAGGATGTGAGTTGGACCCTGTTGCGCCAATATGGACGTTTATGAAATTACCCATGACTAGGTATGGACATCAAGTGGCTGGTGAGTATTTTACATGGCAAGATTTATTAACCCAAGGCAAATATTTTTGTAAGGAGCTAGTTCAATTGCTAGGCTTTCATTAAACATAATCCCAATTCCACATCATGTCACATTATATGTATGTATTATAGTAATATATTACTATTAAAGTAACAGAGCGGAGAAGTGTAAACAATGTGGATAGAAATGTATATTGCTTTTATTACCATTTATTAATCACTGATACATTTCTCAGAGCTCTCTTGCGTCTAACCCATCATGCATTTTTGCTTTGGAGATCGGAGCGGCATAAAGATTCTTTGCCTAGGAGCAAAAGATGCAAATCTGGCAATTTACTATATTTGTTCAGCAAATCCAGGTTGAAGCAGCCTGCCGAGCGCCTACATATTTGTGGAATTAGGTTATACTTAGTTATCCTGGTGTCTTTCTCCATAATCCTTTTTAGTGGTTACAAATAGTTATTAGATTTAAGCCTTAGCCGCCTTGACCTAACTCACAGACCATTTAGCAGTTTTCCCTTTTTTTTTCTCTCCAAGTGCTCCAAAAGTATCACTGTACTTGTAGACATATTACGAGGCAGCTGATTGTACTACGACTCTCGGAAGCTCTTGCTGTACCCACAAACCACTGCTCATGGGGGAAAAAGCTCAACAGTACTACAGAAAGTATAGAAAGTATTCGCCACTTGCTGTTTTGGTAAGAGCTTATTGAAAATCCTACACAAAAAACCTGGAGCACAAAATACAAGGACCTCAAATATGAGTATCTTTTTTTTTTTTTTTTAATTATTTTTAATACACTGTTTTGCATATTTTTAAATATAATGCATTTTAAAAAGAATGGATCGAATCCACCATAGAGGAACCCTATAAAACGTTATTTGCTTCATAACGTTTTCCTATCAGTTACTGGATTCCTGAAGGAACACCCCCAGCGCCATAACCAGCGCATTATAGTAGTTATGGTGCCAATAGAGCCCTGGAATGCTCCCACTGTAAGGACTGAAACCATTTTTAGTTTGACTTCTTACCTGGGGCCTACCAGGCCATCTACACTACCAATGCTGGAGACCACGAAGTTCAAATACAAGGCTTAGCTCACTGGCCGAGTGTCAAACCCTCCCCACCCACTGAAAATAGATGGCAGTTGTACCAAAAAAGGCGAAAACTTTACTGTTAGATTTTGCAAATAATATACATTGCATTTAACATGCTTTTTTTTTTTTTCCTTATTTTTGTTTAATCTAGAGCAGTGATGACCTCACACAATTAAAAGGAGAAATAACTTTGTTAAGAACTTAGAATAACATCGAGGTAAGGGGTAAAAGAGGAACTATGCTAGTTACTGTACAGGTTTCTGAATCCATTTGTTCCACTCCATCCTGTAACTTATGTGTTTTTGTGTTTTCCCTTATTGTTGTATCCTTAAAGACTTTATTAGTTGTAAGAAGTGTTGTGCTCCCCTGCCGGGAAGCGGGCACATCTTACAGAGGTGGAATGTGGATCCATTGTCCGTTGTGCAGTTTGTATTTCTGTCCAGTACTAAAGGAGCTGACTTAATATTGGCCATCGATAGTCCAAAGGTGGTATTTCTTCTAAATGGGGTGAGAACAAAACGGACACTAGAAGAACATTTTGTAGTTTTATTCATATAGGAAAAAGAAACAGACTTGCCAAATTTGCTTCAAGCTCTCTTTGTTCACATACCATCCATTAAGGTGAATAAATATATTCTTGAATCAAAATCATGAGAAATCTTCAAATATCAGAGAAGAGAATCTGGATCTATTCCTTGATTTCTTCTAAAGTTGCTATAGAACCAGCTAAGCTTCCAGGAAGAGGCTCGGTGGAAGGGCATCAAAGGGCCTTAAAGTTTTATATTGGCTGTTACAGTCTAACTAATAGAGTGTTTGGCAATTGGCATATCTGATTTCATTGTCGCTCTTAAAGAATTGGCCTTCAAAATAATGTTTTTTCCTTTTTTTCTTACAGCCTTTGGAAACTGTTGAACAGAGATAGGATGCGATGAATGGACAATTGGTGGAACTTTGCCCTTTTCAACATTACAGGGAGCAGCTGACTCATATCATCAATGGAGGTTACCCCGGGTATATTTATGTGTGTTCTATATAAAGTAAGCCATCTAAAACATGACACAGGGTATCAGTTAGGTTGAATGTTGTTTTAGTTCATTATGTGTCAAGTAATGAAAAATGCCCAAAATGAACATTAACAACCATATATAAAATTGAAACCACCATAAATATTTGGTGACATATAAGGCAAAGTTATCAACAGCAATTTAGATTTAGAGTGCTCTAAATGAAGTGATCAAGTTGAAATCAACGCATTGCTCCTAATTTAGCCCTTTGTTCTTTAATTCTGTTTCTCACCTGTTTTTAAATAACGGCTTAGATATGAAAAGGTATAGACCTAACTACTAAGATATTACTGATCCTGGCGATAAAGGGTCACTTGGTTGATGAGCCGACAGTCATGAGTGTAGCAACCATGGGATAGAGGAGCCAGGAGAGGGTTACATCGACAAAACCAAAAATGATTTAACTAATGATTTGACTTAAATGAGCAGTGAAATTACAAGGGCCTAATCTGTATACCAAAACCGCTTCGTTATGTTAAAGCTGTTCTGGTGCTTAGTTTATCCCTTTAATATATTCTCCAAAAGTGGATCTCTGATAATTATGACAGGCCATCCCTGACACACTTTCTTTGGTTCCTACACCGATGCTTACAGTGGATTAGCTACATCAAAAGAAGAAAAACTACCACAACAAGAGGACATAGTCTTAAATTAGAGGGGCAAAGGTTTAAAAATAATATCCGGAAGTATTACTTTACAGAGAGGGTAGTGGATGCTTGGAATAGCCTTCCAGCTGAAGTGGTTGGTTTGAGTATTTGTCCAAATCTGCAATTTTTTTACTTCATTTTGCAGTTTGTTTGTCGGTTATTATTATTATTGGCATTTATATAACACCAGCTCATTACACTGTTCTTTACAATATTATTAAGGTGGGATTTAACACAGTAAAGGAGTTTAAGCATGAGTGGGATAGGCATAAGGCTATCCTAACTATAAGATAAGGCCAGGGACTAATCAAAGTATTTAGAACATTGGGCAGACTAGATGGGCCGAATGGTTCTCATCTGCTGTCACATTCTATGTTTCTATGTGTCTAACAAACTCTACTGTTGTAGCTACAGCAGCCACTTACTGAATATGTCTTTAATTTGCTGGTATTAGGAGATCTAGTTACATACAAATAATGAAATAACTTTTCAAATTTCCCTTTAATTTATTTTCCAGGTTTCTAGTGACTTGTAGGTTAAACATTGTAGAAGACTTGTGCCTCCCAGTTTCATTGAAGATTTTTAAACAAGGGGTTACCCATGTCTTGTAAGACTGTGATTTAAAATTCTCTAAAGTTTTATTTTATTTTATATCACTCTTAAGTTTTGTTTTAGACTTCCACACATACTTCCTTATAGATTAACTGTCTATACCTATTTCAAGAAAGGTAGGAGAACAATATATTCTTCCCTTTTTGTCTTTACTAAAGATGATCCTTCTTCTTTCTGTTACTCTATAAGACATCTTTGGGCGAGCTTGTAAAATTGGGAAATATAACCCAAGGGTGGTTCAAGTTAAGTCCTTGAGAGCTGAAGACGAAATTAGGCTTTTTAGATAATTCTGCATTCACAAACCATACAACAACCTGTAAGATGCGTATCGTTATTTTGCACTAAAGAGACATACAAATTAGTTAGATTACAGATTATGTTTTTTTTTTTTTTTTTATTAATCTTCTTTAGTTTTATTAACAAATAACTTATTTTTTTTTACTCCATCATTTGACTCTTTTTGCCTCACCCTCTAAACCTGCAGGGTTTCACTTTTGTTCCCAAAATAATGCTGAACAGGTCATGCGGTTCCTGAGCACTCGAGTTCCACTGACAATCAAACTATAACTTCCAGAAACCCTTGCAATGCGCAGAAAGTGCTGCCTGCGGTGGAAACTGAGTAGTACCTACAGAAAGTTAAGTGAGAATGTTTGGATTAGCCAGGAGATCATGACATCCAGTGGTGGAGGGGAGCTGTGGCAAAGAGATTGTCCCGTCAGTGGATTAGAGCTAAGTAATAGATTTTTTTTTTACTAGAAGAGGATGCTCAGAATTCCAAACCTACCTTTGAACACTCCCTTCATCAAATATATTTATTTGTAACACTGAAATGTTTGTCGAGAGTACAAGCCTTCACCTACTGTCGCTGCGTGCCATACATATTTTGTTCGAATTACATGTTTGTCTTTGTTCCTATTGGTCAGCAATGCAGAATAGGTTAGCGCTAGATAAATAATTGTAATTGTTAATATACTAGCTGTTACATTAGTTGGTTTGAGTATTTGTCCAAATCTGCAATTTTTTTCTTCATTTTGCAGTTTGGTTTCAGTTATTATTATTATTTATTACTGGCATTTATATAGCACCAGCTTATTGCACCGTTCTTTACAATATTATTAAGGCGGGATTTAACAAGAAGTGAGACACACTATTACAATTGTTGAGAGGAACAACAGGTTGGTGAGTACCCTACTTAACAAGCCTACAATCTAGAGATGGGTGTTTAGTGTAAAAAAACAATAATCATGTTTCTTTTATGAAGACATTACTGTTAGCAGTATTATAAGGACAGTGTCTAGACACAGAGACAAATGGAACATTTTAAGAGGATTGTATTTATTGCATTAGATTGTATAGATAACTAGAGTAGAGAGGAGGAGGCTTCCCGATCGGCTGCTTTGATCTCTCTTCAGCTTAGCAATGGATGCATATTACCTGCATATTGTTGTTTTTGCTTTTTCAGTGAAAGTTGTAAAAAAATAAATAAAAAAAACAAAAAAATAATATACACCAGCGGTTAGGAATGAAAAACTTTACTAGAATGATGGATGTTGCATGAAATGTTATTTGTCATTTCTTATAGAAATAATCACACAACGTCAGCTGTGTGAATGGTACAGTGAATGGGCTTTAAGTTGTAATTGTCCCGGAACACTTCTGTTTCAAATAATCTGCCCATTTAGAAGAAATGAACAGGAAACAAAAACCTCGCAAGTGCCATAATTTTGGCGTTCATTACAAGAAGATGGTCTCCCCAAAAAATTATAACTTGCTTGGTGAGAGCCTCCACTGATTTAATTCAGTATTGTCTCACAATGACTCCCTAGAAATGTATAGACTACATTTCCCATGATGCTCAGCTAGTGTTTAACCCCTTTATACTTGCAATTCTTCAATCTCCTTTTGCACGATGGTGAATGCACTAACGAGCACCATCAACTTGCTTGGTCTAACACTTTATCATTAAAACATTTTGGTTAACGGACAAAAGTACGTTGTAACTTTTTCTTAATCATTCATACTTCGTGAATGCTACATTCAAATATACATGTCTAAAATTTGTTTAATCATAAACTATTGATTGTTCTATATCCGACATCTCTATCTTTCTGTTTTGAATCCCAAATATTGGCTGGGAGCACTTGTCTACCGAATTTATTACTGTAGCGGTAGCTACACTTATTTATTCGTTCCCAATGTCTGCCTGACTCCGGACCAGACATTGTTTAAATTACTTTAAAGAACTAAAGAGCCCATTAATAACCCATAATATAAATAGAATTTTCTTTGAGAATTCATCACCCCAGTTTTCTATAGAAAGGTATGGCAATTGTATTCTCAAACCCCCCCCGTCCTCCTCCCCCAAACCTACTATTGTAAGGAATGTTTATGAGATATACTAAAATGATTCATTTAGTGATTCACATGCATTTATTTTGTGAACATGAACATTATACATTAATGTCATTGTTCAATAGAAAAACAATTAAATGATGTTTCATGCAGTGCCTTTTTAAAAATAGTTCGAATCAAATTGCTGCTACTAAGGCTAGGATTTAAAAAAAAAAAATGACTGTTAAATGACGGTTAATGTCTTGCTTTTTTAAGTTTTTCTTTTTTCCCCATGATATTCTTTAGTGCTGCACAAAACATAGAAACAACATATAAATGGCAGTACAATAATTGTTTGTTCACTGGAATAAAAAGCATTAAATCAGGCGCAGATCCTGATCTAATGACCCAAGATATATATATTTTTTATCACATTTTCTTTAAGTATACTTGCAATGCTCTAATTAAAATCTACTCCAAATTAAAATGGTATATTTTACGGAATGTGAACAGGGTGAACTAAAGCTGCAGATGTCTTCGACATTCCCCACTTTCTCTCATCAGAGATATTCTACTTATATGATTATTTAAATAATCTAAGCACCATAACCACTAGAGCTCATACTAGTGATTATGGTGCAATAAGGGTTTGGATACTGCTTCCAATTTTTTTTGTCAAAACATTTTTGAGTGGACAAGAAAGGGGCTCTCTTGACACCTAGAGCTTGACCTCTCTTCTGTGACTTGGATAATCTAAATTGTTTGTCCAAATGTGTCCGACCTTGGACAGCAATGATTGACTGTAAATGGATTACCTGCTTCCAGCCTATCAAGGCACTCCTAAGTTGAAATTGGTTTGTATTTTTTAAAGTGGTGCTACCTCGTCCTCTATTTAGAGTTTTAAGTTTCCATCTATTTCTTCCCACTTCAGGGAGGATTAGCTGCAGAAGGTGCGTACAGGCCTCTGCAGATCATTATCAGACGCTTCCCATTCACAGTGGTGACAGGACGGAGAACCCTTTCAGCCAGAAGAGAACTAATCTCTTTGTTCCCGACAGAGCCACTCAAGAGGGTGGTGAAATTAAAAAGAAAACAACTTTAACAAGCTGACACGATTTAACTGCCAAGAAAAAACAACAAAAAAACAAACAAAAAAAATAACGAAAAAACCCAACACATTACAACATAAATTTACAAAACATTCTAGCAAAACATGCACGTTGAGATTTCTTTCATTTTAACATGTTTTACTGCCGTAAGTTTGGTTGACCAGGTCTAGCGTTTTCACTTTTTGTTGCAGTATTTGTAATTTGTCATGCCATAAATACAGTGTCGTTGTGTCTATATTAACACATACGATAACATACCGTTTGCATCTTTTATTGTTACTCATTTGAGGATATGTTATCCAGTAAATTTTATATTATCTAAATTACATAAAAAAAAAAAATTGCTTTGTAGTTAGATTTGATATTAGACGCTCTGCATGTTATTCTAACCGTCAAATGATGTTTTCAAATACAGTACACGGCGCAATGTGCAGCATGGTTACTGGGTTTACAATGTGCAGTACCTTTAATGATGGCGCAATACTGAGACACGTATCTCTCTGCCTGAGATCGCTGTGCTTTGCATTTCTGGGCAGCAGAAGCCATTTGCATCTGCTTTCAACAGAGGAGTTGGAGAAAGAGAATTCCATTGTCTCCTCGGCTCTTTTCTCGACATGTCCGTAATGGAAGAATTAAACGGTATCCAGGGATGGAACTCTCACCAATCTTGGACTTAGTAGGCTAGTTCAGGTATGCCATGGTTTAATATTTCCATTACATTTGCGTATGCCGTCAGTAAAAAGTCTATCTAGTCTTCTGAAAAAACAAACATTTGTTCTCATGGATATTGGGAATATTAAAGGGAAACTCCAGTGCCAGTAAAACAATCCGTTTTCCTGGCACTGCAGGTCCCCTCTCCCTCCCACCCCCCAATACCCAGTTGCTGAAGGGGGGAAAACTTCTTCAGTGACTTACCAGAGGAAGCGACATGGCCCACGTCGCTGGTTCTTCCTCCGCGCCGCTCCTCCCTGTGCTTGCGTCGGCCGGTGGGCGAGACTGATTCCGCCCACCGGCCGGGGAGCATTAGAGCTCCCCATAGGAAAGCATTGAAAATGCTTTCCTATCGGGAAATGAGCGACACTGGAGGTCCTCACACAGCGTGAGGACGTCCAGCGACGCTCTAGCACAGGTTTCCTGTGCTAGAAACCAGGAAGTGCCCTCTAGTGGCTGTCTAGTAGACAGCCACTAGAGGTGGAGTTAACCCTGCAATGTAATATTGCAGTTTATAAAAAACTTAAATAATTACAGTTGAAGGGTTAAGAGTAGTCGGAGCTGGCACCCAGACCACTCCAATGGGCAGAAGTGGTCTGGGTGCCTGGAATGTCCCTTTAATAGAATGACTTGGTCATGTCATTACAATTCTCTTTTACCCCTTAAAGACCAAACTTCTGGAATAAAAGGGAATCATGACATGTCACACATGTCATGTGTCCTTAAGGGGTTAAACATGTTAGTTTATTTTAGTATTATCAATTTATATAGCACCAATATATTCTGCAGCACTTCACATTTATTGAAAGGGGATATTTAGACACGAAAAAGGCCCTGCCCACATAAGTTTACACTGTATAAGGATTTTGAGGTACACAGATATATAGTTAGGTGTCTTGTCTAGGGACACTTATGTGGAGAGTTCTCACTGGGATTTTTAACCTGAGTTTCCCAAATGTAAGGCAGTGATGTTACCACTGCTTGTTATGGAATGGTTATTAAAATGAGAATTAAGGTTAAAACAATGTGGGTGATAAAAATGTTAATTAGTTATTTTCATGATTGTTGGTACTGATCGATTTAACTAATATGTGCCCGGATTCATGTTCATGTCCTGTGGCTGTTGCACCTGGTTCCAACTCAAGTCAAACTGTTCCCATCAAGACCTAACTTTCCCCCTATATCTACTGGGGTTTCCATTAACTTTAAAAATGAAGTTTTCGCCAAGTTTAGCAATTTGGGGCTGTATTTAATGCATTTTACATTGACCCTAACAGGATCTACGTGTCAGACGACCTGACTTTGGTGAGGTTTGTTTACAATGTTGTTTGTAAATAGCTGCTAAATCACTAATGATGGCTGTCTGGACACAGTATACAAGCAAAAGGTGCTTCCATTAAAACAATGGTGTGCCACAAAAAAGGGTATATTTTTTAAAATCTGAATGTGGCAGATTGAGCTGCCTAGTTCACCTTGGTCTTGTGAACCCTGGGCACCCAACACGTCTCTGTTCATAATTTCCTATTAGGTCTTGAAGATGTCAAAGCCACGGACAATTAAGTGATACTTTACACAGGTAGCATGATAATAAGACCAATCTTGGGTATATCTCTTTTGCTGCAGTTGTGTACAAGAGATAAGAGCGAGAATTAATAACAAATTAAGTTTTCGAATCTCGTCTCAGAGCAATAAATAGCATGTATTAGTTTTGGACTGTTTGAGAAAGAGGAACGTAACAAGAAACATCGATACAGCACAGCAACATAACAGAACAAAGTAGAAAAATGGACCAAAACAAAGAAAGAATGACAAATAGAGAAAATAATTCCATGTCAACCAAGATAGCTTAACTATTGTTTAGAGTCATTATCTTTGTCTAACTCAGCGGATTGCTAATCTTTGCCACTCTAACTGCTGTGGCCCACATCATGGGTACCATAGATCAGAGCAGTTGAAGTGCCAAGGATTTAGGCATCACTGGTCCTGTGTTATAGTTGTTATAGAATAAAAATAAACACTTACTATTATTTATTATAACTGCAGAGTCAGCTTTGGAATGACAAGTAAACTGACAAAACGTGCCCATATGATTAGTGTAACTACATCAAAACAACTATGTGACAGCCTTCACTTTGCTGCATAAATGATTACAATGTTATATTATTTGTACTATATCGTTTAATAAATTAATGCATGAATTAAATGTTTTGCGCTGTAAACTGCAAGTTAAGCAAAAAACATAATAAAATACTTTCTAAGCACGCATAATGTGCGCATGTAAAACCTCTCGGCAGGCATACAGCACAAAACAGGGAGATGAATATACTCTGAATTTACAAAATGATATATAAAAAAAAAGAGAAGATTTTCTTCAGAATTGCAGTTTGTATATTTACTAGATCTAGATTTAGATTCAGGACAAGATAGGGTCTGCTACAAAAAAAAAAAAAAAAGCAAAGAAATGGTCCAAAGAATATTTATCAAACAATGATAATTTAATAAATTGGGATAGTTAGTAATAGATTAACAAGCATTATAATCCGTCTAAACTAACGTGAAAATACACATCTATAAATATCTATATTTAAATCAGACCTTAATAAAAATATAAATATCTCCTATTCAAGTACTTTTCAAAGTTAAATAATCTTAAATTGTGTAGAGTTCCTACATTCTAGATTATTCATGGAACTCTGACTAGTGACTAATTAAAATGTGAAATTAAAATAGCTGATCGGGAAGAAATTCGCCAACTTGGCTATAGTCACAGCTAAGATGTTTTAGACAACATTTTTAAATAGAAATTTAAATTCGCTACAGTTCAGAACAACCCCGAACAACCAAATTGAAACAGTTTTTCAAGTCAAGCCTTGTATTTAGTTGACTATTTGGA
Organism: Pelobates fuscus; assembly: GCF_036172605.1. Taxonomy (NCBI): domain Eukaryota; kingdom Metazoa; phylum Chordata; class Amphibia; order Anura; family Pelobatidae; genus Pelobates; species Pelobates fuscus. The sequence continues at coordinate 30,364,295 of NC_086321.1, forward strand.
GCTACAATTTAAAACTGAAAACTGAATTGCAAATATAAGCATCAATAGCCAAGCGTTGACTATAGTGTAGTAAGAGAAATTTGATGTTTAGTGAATAAACCCCAGTAAGTATTTTTTGGTTTATAGATAATCCTTGCAATCTTTATTGAGATCCAAGTGTAAAACCGCTTACCGTATATACTCGAGTATAAGCCGAGTTTTTCAGCACATTTTTTGTGCTGAAAAACCGGAACTCGGCTTATACTCGAGTCAATAGTCTGTATTATGGCAACTTACATTGGCATAATACAGACTGGGGGAGAGGGGGCTGGCAGAGATCTTACTTACCCGTCCTGCAGCTCCTGTCAGCTCTCTCCTCCTCCGCGCCGTCCGTTCAGCACCTCGGTCAGCTCCCAGTGTAAATCTCGCGAGAGCCGCGGCTCTCGCGAGATTTACACTGTGAGCTGACAGAAGAACTGACCGGACGCCGCGGAGGAGGAGAGAGCTGACAGGAGCTGCAGGACGGGTAAGTAAGATCTCTGCCAGCCCCCTCTCCCCCCCACTGAACTGCCAATGCTGGACCACCAGGGAAGGAGCCCCCCTCCCTGCCATGTATCAAGCAGGGAGGGGGGACGAAAATAAAAATAATAATTAAATAAAAAATAATAATAAGAAATAATAATGAAAAAAAATATATTAAAATAATAAAAAATTATAATGAATAAAATAATAAAATTGCCCACCCCCCACCACTGCAACACACACACACACACACACACACACTGCACACACACACTGCACTCATACACATACACACACACTGCACACATACACACACACTGCACTCATACACACACACTACATTCATACACACACACACTGCACACATACACTGCACTCATACACACACTGCATTCATACACACACTGCACTTATACACACACACACACACACACACTGCACACATACACACGCTGCACTCATACACACGCTGCACTCATACACACGCTGCATTCATACACACGCTGCATTCATACACACACACTGCATTCATTATACACACACTGTAAATAAATATTCAATTAATATATTTTTTTTAGGATCTAATTTTATTTAGAAATTTACCAGTAGCTGCTGCATTTCCCACCCTAGTCTTATACTCGAGTCAATAAGTTTTCCCAGTTTTTTGGGGTAAAATTAGGGGCCTCGGCTTATATTCGGGTCGGCTTATACTCGAGTATATACGGTACTTCAAATCGGCAAGGTAAGGTATAAATAGCCTTTAATGGAACATGGGAGATTTAGAGTTCTAAACACGAATACTATTTAGAGCAAACACCAGCCCGTAAGTGTAAAATGGCAGATGTGTTGGTGTAAAATCTATTTTCTCAGATTTAAGCCCATGTTTAAAGATCTGCAGGTTCAGTAAACAGGATAACGGGAGAGCATAATTAAGGAGTTCATGTAATAGCCTTGTCTGGGATAAGATATAAAAAATTAAATCACTTTTTTTTAATAGCTAAGTCCATGAACTGAACAAGCGGTTGAATTTGTTTAAGTTAATCCAGATGTGGCTGCATAATCTATGCAAGCGTTGGCAAGACAGAATCTGCTCTTTTTCCACCTAATCCTAAAAATTAATTTTGCAGGAGTGCCAACCCATTTCTTCACTGAGTTCAGCAATTTATTATCCAGCTTGTGCCTCCTTCAAGGTAGGAGAGAAAACTGCCTGCAGCAAGTAAACTAATTAGCGGGGCCTTGGGGCCTCAATCATTGACCAAACACTGTTTTGTAATGCAATCTGCCCTTTGAAGACATAATCAGTGTGATTTCCTATGTGCATCGATATTGTACATCTGACTACAGTCCATAACCTCATGTCCTCTAATCAGCCCAACACACATTGCAGTTGAACATCTTCCAAGACTATAACAGGGCCTATCTATCATCTTCTATTTGTTCTTCATAATAAGACCTTTTGTAAATAATTACTCATTATTAAAAAAAAAAAAAAGTATCATAGAGGCACCAGATGTGCATTCTTGTTTTGGTGGATAAGACATAATGTGATGAAAGCTTGTTTGAGCAGGGCGGTCAACAACCTCTGTTCATGTGTGTCCAACAAGTCTGTTAGTCCACCCATGTACAGCGCTTTGGAATTTGTTGGCGCTTTATAAATAATAATAATAATTGGTGGTGATGTATGATATGATTACCACAAAGGAAAAACACCCCTTACTTCAATTTCATCTGTGTTAATGATTTTTTGTAAAAAAATCGTTTTTATCTCTCTTAATAAATGCAGGTGAGTACTACCTCAATCTCTATAGCTGTTTGCAGTTTTACATAGATATACACACACACACACATTATTTTTTCGTTATAATCTTTATCGAGGACCAGTAAAGAAACATGTTTTATCACTGATACTGCCAATAATGCAATACATTGAGCTTATTTATCCACATTTTCCATTTTCTAAAATAAAAGTGAAACAATTAAACAAAACATGGGAAGAAATGGAAAGGGAGGGTGTTTGATGGTAGGGAACCCATTACGTAGACTTGGCAGGTCTTGTAGAAGGAGGATCTATTTGTAGTAGAACGCATGTCTGCCGTATATAAAGTTTCAGAGGTATTTTGTCTTGTGGATGGGCTTTCCTTAGTATGGCTAAACCAAACTCTCTACATTGCAGACTAATCCCAAAATTTAGTAATCAGCGCTGGTTTAAAAGTGCAAACTTGGTGAGTTAATCCCAGGGTTCTCCGCCAATATCAAAGGCCACTTTTAAATCAGGTTTAGTGTGCAAATGGAGAAGAGTAAATACATAATGGGAATATTAGACTTTAGAAATTAATTTACTTACTAACTGCAATTTGTCTGAATTTGGGCAGATCGGTTGATGGCACAAATTTCAGAATTTTGAGCCGAACCAAACAAATCTCACAATGTCCCAACACATTAGTTTAATTTATGATTAGGAATTACACCCGTGGTGCCAAAAAAAGAGATGTTTGATGGGTCAAAAAATGACAAATTGTTAGTGCTCTGCCGCTAGTTTTGATTTTATTCACCGATGAAGTGAGGAGTGGCCAATAAATTGTAAAAAGGAGGATCAGTAAAACATAAATATATATATTTTTTTATTATTGGATGAAGTGGTTCGGCAGTAGCTATTGTTTTTTTTTTTTTTTGCTTTGAGCAAGTCTAATATTAATTGCATATTTTTACTTTATATAAACCTTGTTATCAAGTTTTAAGAAAGATTTTCCTGGTGCTTAATGAAATATAATAAAGCATGGCTTGTATGAAATTAAACTTCCTTTCTTATATTAATATCAATATATTTTAGACTTCTATGTGAATATATAACATACAAATTAACTAATGAAATGTATTGTATGCACTAACGTTTCTAACCCTGTGTAAACTTTGGTCTTATCTTTTCAATTCTCTGGTGAATTCCCCACAATTCATATTCCAGTGAATACCCCTGAAGGTGTCTTCATGACTTTTATTGGCCACATGTTTAAAGTCTGAATGAATGTAACAACAACTTTCCAAGTTCACCAATCATCATCTTGAAGTGGTACATCTATGAAAACACTGGGTAAGTCAGCCCGGCTTAGTAACTCAAAATTTCTGGGCCTCGGTTAGATCTGCAGCTTGGTTGCGGTGGTAGGAGGAAGTGAGTTCAGGTCACTTCCTCACAGCTTACAAGAGAGCCACACAGAAAGACAGAGTTGGACGCAGAGAGAAGATAGAGAGAACCTGGACCAGGGAAGCCACCGGTCTGCATCCAAAAGGTATGACAATAGGAGAGTAACTAAAATATGTAAATAATGACTTCTTTATGTGTGTATGTTTGTGTGTTTGTCATTGTGTATTTGTATCTTTGTTTGTCTTACTGTGTGTGTCAGTGTGTATGTGTATCTGTGTTTGTCAGTCTGTGTGTCAATGTATGACTGCATTCAAATGCCAGTACTAAATACAAATACACTCCTGTAATCAAATGCCAACATGATACAAAAGCACATCACTACATTTAAAATGCCAACACTACATGCACACACACCCCTGTATTCAAACACCAACACCACACACAAACATACTCCTGCACTGAATTGCCATCGGTACATACAAACATACACCTGCACTCAAACACCAACACTTCATAAAAACATACCCCTGAATTTAAACGTCAGCACTAGATACCCGTACACCCCTGCGTTCAAACACCAACACTACACATGAACACACAACTGCATTAAAACACTCCACAAATACACAATTCACTCAAATGTCAACAATACACACATATACAAAACTGCCTTCAAATGCCAACCTTATACACAAATACGCCCCTCTTACAGACACACATACTCCATATAAAAACATGCTTACATTTATACAAACGGAAACTGCTCACAAATATAACCCTGATAGGTTGGGCAAATGGTAGACCCCAGCTGGCAAAGCATTATTGGAAGTTGTAAGACAGTAGAGGATCTAACCTTTGGCCATCCTTGAGCTGGGGGGAAGACAGTCCATCCCTTGCACCAGTGCCTTCTCTTCCTTAGTTCCGCCAAACCTAATTTGCATCAGACCAGACTGATATCAGATGTTTCTGCTCTTTTGACTTAAAACTTGTCATTGCCTTGCGTAAACGCCACAATATTTAGCGAATAGCCCTGTTTAACCCTTTACAGACTCTTTCAATGTATGACCAAGGCTCCAAAGAAGCCTTCCCCTTAACTTGCAAAACACTCTAGAACAGAGTAATCCCTCTATAGCTGTTCAGATCTGAGTTACTGCTCCACCTTAACCTGCAATGCTATTTTTATCACTTACTGTACAGCGTGCTGCACAAGTCGTTTTTTTTGCAAGCAAATGCTTGAATCTGTTATTGTCTTTGCTAGATTCTAGGTTGTCAGTCAAAATTATAGCATGGAACTTTGCATCATTCTATTTTTACAGAAAAATCCATTATTTAAAACTTTCCTCAATTTTATTCCGTAGGGGTTATTATTCACATAACAGAAAACTGATGCAACGTCTTCATCATACAATAAATGAGATCCTCAGTAATACATTATATTGTAACACTACTAGAACATAGACAATGGTAGCACAGCAACGTTATGGCTTGCAGAGTTTGCAAACAAATCCTTATATAAAGAGACCAAGGCACACACTATTTATCAGAAACTACACCTATTAATTGTGTTGTCAATAATTACTTCTAAAACACTATATTATTCATATAAATTAACAATTTAAGTATTTATATTTAACTGTGAAGTATGGGGTGGTCAGTTGAGATCTGCATCCCTTAACCCCTTAAAGACCAAACTTGTGGAATAAAAGGGATTCATGACATGTCACACATGTCATGTGTCCTTAAGGGGTTAAAGAGCTACTGAAAGTGTTTTAATGGCTTTTATTAGCTAAAAAACACGCATAACTAACCAATCGCACAAACATATTAACACACACACACATCTAAAAAACAACTAATTAGCACACACACACACACACACACACACACACACACACACTCTCTCTCTCTCTCGCATGCAAACACACACACACACTCTCACTCTCATACATGCAAAGACACACACACACACACACGTGCTAAATCTCATACAGTGATGAGCTACAGAACTTGTGTTCCTTATTGTTCCCCTTTAACTCTCAGTGTGCTGATTAGTACATTAAATGCTAGCTTCCTATCAGCTATGTGCTGGGCAATCAGCGGTTAACTGTCAGGTAAGGCACTCAGAGACCTGTGTCAGTGCTCTCTGGGTACAAATATCTCAACAAAAATGAATTATTTTTATGCCTGAGATGCATTGAGGTTATGTTATATTACTAATAAAGAGATCCTATTTTAATATCTGTGTTAAGCCATTTAAGTGCAAGACTGTACTGTGCATCGACCATTAAATATCCCATGTCTGTGAAAAATCAATAAACAAATAATTTAAAAAACTCTATTAAGGTCTTGTTTTTTTGCACTTATTATCTGCTGTTGTGATTTTATCATTCAAGTTATGTAGTTATTTATTTACTTAGCATATTCAAATAGTACTGTAATTATCAAAAATATTATATCTCCAATTACCTATATTCTGCAACACTCTGTGCTATTAAAGGTTGTGAATCAGATCCTGTTTTGAGCTACTGTATGAGTGGAAGCTACTTTTCTTTGGTGTGGATGAGTGTGTTACGACTCTAATCCTGTTTGATAGGGCAAGACACAAAAACAAAGTTGTTTTCCTGGCACTATAGCTCCTTATAGTGCCCTCCTCTGTCAAGGAACCCCTGTGGTGCAGAAGAGGTTAAAAAACCCTTCTGTCACTTACCTGAGTCCAACACCGATGTCCCTTGGCGCTGGCTCAGGCTCCTCCTCCGCTCCTCCCGGCAGGGGAGGACTAATGCACATAAATGGCAAAAACCCACTTGAATTAGTACTTGCCCTATAGGAAAGCATTATAAAATGCTTTCCTATGGGGTTCTGGGTGATGCTGGAAGTCCTCATGCATAGCGTAAGGATGTCCAGCGCCAGTTGAGTGACCAAAAGTTGCCTAACGACCCAGAAGTCCCTCTGGTGGCTTTCTGCTTAACAGCCACTAGAGTTGGAGTTAACCCAGAAAGACAATGATTGCAGTTTATTAAAAGGGACCTGGGAATATGCACCCAGACCACTACATAGATCAAAGGGTATTAGAGGGATATTAGTGTAGCAACACAGGGAGCTAAAATCTTTTTTTGGAGTTCACTTGGCATTCATAATGTTTCATAATGAATATACACAAGTTATCTATTTTAAAAACGGAATATTGGAAGGTGTTGGTTTAGGAAAGGTAAACAAGCAGTGGCTCCATTTATATTTAAGGGGCTCCTAGAGACCCCAGATTCACAGCCTGACATGCTCAACCAATAACAAATATGGATGAAATTGATACTGTTATGCAGAAGTAGACTGTTATAGGGTGCCCAGAGACATAATGTATTCCTGGACTGACAGCCGATGAAAAATGCTCACTAGTTTTCCATCCTACAGCATCGGAATTCTTTATGGGAGCAAGGGAGCACTCTTCTGTTATATGGATACATGTTAATGTTTCAACCTTCTTTATTGAACATTCTGCTTAATTTGGAGTTTTTTGTCTCCTGCTCTGTTAATAACCTGCTAGAGCCGACAGGAGCCACCTGTGCAATTAAACATCAATTTATGGAGCAGGAGATAAAAACTTCTAAAGTAAGTTAAGACCTGATTGAAAATGAAACCATTTTTTATTCTGGCTGTGTCAGTCACAGTCAGGGGAGGTGTGGCTAGGGGCTGCATAAACAGAAATAAAAGTTGTTTTACTTCTAAATGGCAGAGAATTGATCAGTGAAACTTCAGAGGCATGATCTATATCCAATAACTGCTTCATTAAGCTAAAGTTGTTTCTGATGCCCATAGTATCCCTTTAAAGCTGGCAATTTAGAAAACAATATAACAAAATATTTCCTGTAATGAGAATCCAGCTGTTGCTGTTAATACATTTATATTATTTTTAGAAAACCTCTGGTGCTCATCTATCTTATTCTGTATAAGTGGTAAATCCAATTGCCCTTAACTACTACTATGATAGCATAAACAATGGCCTATAATTATGCTACACTTCGTAAGCTGGCCTCTAATGGTAATGATGTATTTTTTATTAATCCATGCTTGCTAGAGATATCAGACTAATCAGACTGTTCTAGCCCCCTCTCATGTGTAAAGGCAGTAATCCCCAATTGTGGACTTATTAAATTCGGATCTCCCACGGAATGAAGCAATGATGATCAACTCAATTTATCTCACCCTAGGGGCATCGCAGGCACCTACTAGACACATCAATTATCTTGCTGTACTGCTAGGTAACCATTGCAATCTCCTCGTTATCATTATGGAATATGATTAGCCAGTCTTTTAACACTAAACAGATTATGCGTTTACAACTCAATAAAGGAACACACACTTTTTTATTTGTATTATTTTTTTTTTTTTCTTTCTAAATTAGTTTCTTTGTTTCTTATGAAAACTTTTGCAAAGCCCAACCATAGCAGAACCTCAGAACCTTGCAGAGATGTACACTGGCTGGCCTTTCACATAAAGACTATATAAATTACCCCCATCACTGAAAGGCTACACCATCCAGAACATCTCAGTACAAACATCTGGGCATGCGTTTTAACAGGTTATTCACAAAGGACACAGTACACAGTACTGGACAATGGAACTTTAAGACGAAGCGTTACTCTCTCCTGACACCTAAAGGGTTAACTATGTGGATTATGAACAACACTTGTCGTTTACATCATAGGTAGCTGAGGGTATACTCTATATATCCAGTGATGTCATTAGATCGAGGAATTTTTATTTAGAGAACCCCCCCTTTCTTTGTTGACCTTCCTCTCTCCCCAGTATATAGGTAGTCCTCGCCTTACGACTTACCTGTACCTGTATAAGGACGACTCTGACTTACGACCAGCTCTCTAGCATGGGGATTCGAGGGATTCCCCATGTTAAAGAGCTGTTCTATGTTTGGGGAATTCTCCCCGAACATAGATTAAGGGATTCCCTGCTCTGGTGCATTTGTCTATGTTTGGCGAAATTCCCCGAACATTGATTTGAGGGATTCCCTGTGCTAGTGAACTGGTCTCTCTTTGGGGGAATTTGGGGGACCTGCTATCTAGCGCATGTGAGATTCGGTATCCTCACTTAACAGCCAATTTGTTTTACGACCAAGTCGTAGGAATGGAACTTGGTCGTTAAGTGAGCATCACCTCTACACATAATGTCCTGCTCTCTTCCCCCTTTACCATCTTCTCAGCTCAGCCCAGGAATATTGCCACCAGGGGTGTGTATGTGCCTCACACTCTGATTAGTTCCCACTGTGTCATTGTAGTCTCCCACTAGGTCCTAACACTGATATACATGCCTTTACGTAACACCTTGTACTGTATATATACTGCCTGTCTTTCAGTAAACCAGTATTGTCTTGTCCCTCTGTTAAGTCATGTCTCGTGTTTGGGTACAAAGTAGGAAGAGCTTTTCATCCCTTTATCCAGGATCTGGCCCTGGCTGCAAGGTGAGTAGCCATAAGGAATGCATTGCTGCAGTAGCTCCTGGAGGTCTCTGTTGGCGTGTAGAAGGAACGGACACAGTAACAGGTACAGGTCTGGATCCAAAGTCTGGGAGCAGGCCCCCTGTTCCTGTTATATACAAAATGGGTAGTTTAGGGATTCTGCTAAAGTACCAAAAAATAGGATAAAACATAGTGCCTAATTGGTCTGAAAATAATCAAAATCTGATGTTATATTGCACTCCCAAATTTCAGATGGTCAGAGCATTTTATCGGTGCCACCCTCGATGTTGTTAGGGGCTTGGGTTTCCTCCTTTAGTGATAGCCGTCGGACACCTAGGCCGGTATGATGGTTCACAAATCTCTAGCCGAAAGGATGATCCAAAACGGAGTTTATTCACATAAAGGTTAAAAATAAATGAAATACAAATATATAAAAGGTCCACAGGTCCTATGAATTTCCTCAAGGACCAAACCACATAAAACCAGTAATAACATTAAACAGATGTTACCAGGGGTGTACCTAGAGCATTTGGCACCTGGGGTGGGTCCTGTGTTTGCCAACCCCTCCCCAATTCAAATGTAAAAACCACCCACTATCAAACACCAGCCCCATCTACAAAAACCCTGCCCAGTCCACCTTCTACAAAACCAACCCCCCCCCTTTCTACAAAGCCCCTGGCCCCCTCTACAAAATCCCTGCAGCCCATCCTCTACAAAAATCCCTGCTCAGTCCCCCTTCTAATAATCCCCTGCCCAGTCTTCCTTTTACAAATCCCCTGCTCCCCTCTACAAAAACCCTGCACCCACCCTCTACAAAACCCCTGCCCAGTCACCCTTCAACAAACCCCTTTCCTACAACCCCCCCTTCTACAAACCCCCCCTTCTACAAACCCCCCTCTTATAAAACCCTCGCCTAGTCCCCCTTTTACAAATACCCTGCCCCATCTACAAAAACCCTGCACCCCCACATCTACAAAAAACCCTGCCCAGTCCCCCTTCTACAAACCTCCCCTCTTACAAAACCCCTGCCCAGTCCCCCTTTTACAAATACCCTGCCCCATCTACAAAAACCCTGCACCCCTGTTGAAAAAGACCCCTGCACAAAATAAACACTTTAAAAAAACAAAAAAACAACACAATATTAGCAATCACTTACCCTGCTCCTTCACCTACTCGCTGCTCCCTGCTGATCCGGACTCCAGACTCTCCCACCGTGTCTCTGCCCGCACAGAGTGTTAGAGTGCCTCTGATCATAACACAGTGAGGGTGGATCACATGGACAGCCTCTGCATTCCTCCTCCTGCTGCCCGGCTGCCGCTCTTGCTATGAGGGTAGGTGGCAAGGAGGGGCACCCAGGGCGGACCCTCCCACCCCCCTATTAGTATGCCACTGCCTGTTACCCCAAGGATGGAGCTATGCTAACCTTTTTATGCCTTATAATAAATATATATTTCCTATTTAAAGGATCACTATAGTGTCAGGAAAACAAAGCAGTTTTCCTGACACTATAGTGCCTGAGGGGGCCCCCACCCTCAGGGTGCCCCTCCCATGGCGCTGCAGTGGTTAAAACCCCTTCAGCAGCTTACCTTAATCCAGTGCCGGGCTCCCCGTCCGACGTCAGCTCCCTCGTCCGACGTTAGTGGAGTTGAATGTGCATGCGCGGCAAGTGCCGCGCGCGCATTCAAAGTGTCCATAGGAAAGCATTTCTCAATGTTTTCCTATGGATGATCTGTGGGATGGAGGCATAATATGCCTCCAGCGTCACAGATGCGTCTCTAGTGGCTGTCCGGAAGACAGCCACTAGAGGCTGGCTTAACCCCAAATGTTTCTCTGAAACTGCTATGCTTGCATCTGAAGGGTTAAAACCTGAGGGACAAGGCACCCAGACCACTTAATTGAGCTGAAGTGGTCTGGGTGAATATAGTGTCCCTTTAAATAATGATTGGATAAAAAGTTGTGCCAACATGCGTATTTGGAAAAATCTACACTTTAAAGTCTGTTATTGGCCGATTTTCTGAACTTGCAATGTTACTGTAAAAAGTTTCACCTTATCATTGTTAGTTTTTTTTTTTATCTCTCTCAGTATTTTTCTGGCAGAAATTACAGCCACTTTGTAAAATTAAATTTTGCGAAGTCCCAAAAGAGCCGCAGAACGTATACGCATTCACCCAAGGGTAGACCTTGTGATGGAAGTAAAATCTTTATTTGACGAGATAAGCAATCAGCCGAAATCTATCCTCTTTAAATAAACTGATTCCCCAGTATTTTCTCAGTGTTAGTGTAAGTTGTTGTCTGTTGTGTCCCCTAGGGCGCTTTCCTGTGCTCTCTGATTTGGTGTATAAAAGCAGCTCGGAATGATGGATTACTGTGTCATTGCAGCCTGCAAAGGATTAATTTGTTTCATTGATTTCTCTTTAGGCAGATTGCCAGGAGTTGCTGCTTCCCACCTTTATGTGAGACTTCCAGCAGTAATAGACAGTAATAGCCTAAGACAAATCAGCCTGTTCTTGTGTAAGCAGAACCACAAAAATCTCAGATTCCACGAAAGCTGAAAGACTGGGCCATGTTAAATGTGTCTTCTTGTGTTCGATGTTGCAATATAGCTTAGTTTTTTTTTTTTTTTTTTAACTGCTAGAGCTCTGTAGAAAAACCATAGAGATTTACTGTGACCTATTAAAACTGGAGGCATTTGTTTTTGTTTTGACCAGTATTTACTTTTATAAATGCTGCATTTGCAATTACACTTATTAATACAGCGCCAACAAATTCCACAGCATTGTACCATGGGAAGCAAGAGAAAATGTAATTTGAACAAAACATATATGAAAAACAGGAAGAATAGGTGAATAGGGCCCTGGCCAAACAAGTTGACAATCTAAAGGGATGAGGGACAAATTCACGAGGTCAAGTGATGTACTTAAGTGATCTGAATGTATCCTTGGATGAGAAAGCTATTTGGTAAGAGGTTGCACAGTAGTTGGGATACCGCAGTGGAATGTTGTAGGGGAAGAGGAGTTAAGGGGCAAGTTGATAGGCTTCTCTAAAGACGTGTTTTTTTAAGGATTTTTGAAAGGCTGCAGAGACGGGGAGAGTCGAATGTCCCTTGGGTGGGAATTCCATAGAGGGAGAGATTCTGGAGAATTCCTGCAGTCTAGTGTCTAGGGTGCGTGTGCAAGTATGGGACAGTTGTTAGCGGAGTGAAGAGGCCGAGCTGAGGCATATTTGCTAAATTAATAATAAAGAGAAATAATTAATTGGCCAGAGGCATAAATCACAGAGGATGCCTATTGCCTTAGCCTTTAATCTCATGGACCAGCAGTTCCCAAGCTCTCAGGTTTTCTAACTGTGATATAAAGACACAAATAAAGAGCATGAAATGCTCTGTCCCTAGTTGTAAGTGCCATAAACGCCTCCCTGATAATTATCTGGCTAGGGTTTATCAAGACCCTATATGGTGACACATATCTTACTTTCATTCAGTAATCTTAATTTGTACCCAATAAGCTCTTACTCCATGTTGCATTAACACTTATAATTATGCTTTGCAACACTTACCGTATTTATCGGCGTATAACACGCACCGGCGTATAACACGCAACTCATTTTAAGAAGGAAATTCCAGGAAATTCCCCCCCCTCCCATAGTATTCCCCCCCTAATCCCATAGTGTCCCCCCCCTCATCCCATAGTGTTCCCCCCCTTTCCATAGTATTCCCCCCCTTTCCATAGCATTCTCCCCCCTCCCATAGTATTCTCCCCCCTCCCATAGTTTCCCCCCCCTCATCCCATAGTGTTCCCCCCTCATCCCATAGTGTCCCCCCTTTTCCATAGTATTCTCCCCCCCTTTCCATAGTATTCTCCCCCCTCCTATAGTATTCTCCACCCTCCCATAGTGTTCCCCCCCTCATCCCATAGTGTCCCCCCCCCTCATCCCATAGTGTCCCCCCCTTTCCATAGTATTCTCCCCCATAGTATTCTCCCCCCTCCCATAATATTCCCCCCCATAGTATTCTCCCCCCCCCCATAGTATTCTCCACCCCCTCCCATAGTCTCCCCCCTCCCATAGTGTCCCCCCCTCCCCTTGTCCCATGGTGCACTTTCCCTTATCCCATAATTACTTACCTGTCTTGAAGCGTGGACCGGCTTCACAGCGTGCACCGCAGTACAGGAACTTCAATTTCAGGTTCCGGTTTCCGGCGGGACTGAAAGGAAGTGTGCACAAGTGTGCACAAGTGTGCACAAATTGAAGTTCCAGTACCGCGGTGCGCGCTGAGCACCGGCCCACGCTTCAAGACAGGTAAGTAAATATGGGATATCGGCGTATAACACGCACACATCATTTTCCCCCTATTTTCCTTGAGAAAAAGTGCGTGTTATACGCCGATAAATACGGTAATTGAAATGGCTCTTCCTGGGTTTTCTACAGGCTCAATTTCCTACAAGATCCTAAATTCGAGATCCCATGAACCATAAAGTCTAAACTTTACTCCTGAACTTTACCAACAAGCATGAACTTTGCCCAAACATCATAAAAATTTAAAGGGGCACAAGAAATTAAAACGAAGACTAGATTGATTGCATGTCTGTAAAGACACTTCCTCGGCAGTATCCCAAGAAACCGCAACATGTCCATACTTCATTTGAAAACCCACCTTAATTTTTTTTTGACTTTTGGGTATTCCTTGTGTGCTCTATCATGTATGTCCACACCCATGTGGTCTGAAATACTGCCACATATGTTTAAAGATGTTTTTTTTTTTCAACAAACCATGACTTTTCATGGAATCTTCATGGCATTGGTGATTGATAATATTTGAGTACGTCTCCAAACTTTTGACTTGAGAATTATTGTGTGAGGAACAGAAGTACCTGAATTCTGAACCATTATCTGAATTCAGTGAGTATATTTATTTCAATGATCCCAGTATTCTGTTTGGGGGTGGCGGCACAGACTTTATCCTGAATCACTCACATACCATCACGCATACTAGAGGTAGGTAAAGAATAACTGAGGAGAGAGAGTAAAAATTGTTAGTGGGTTGAGCAGAATGTTAAACCTCCTAATCCATATTCCACCCTGCACAAGAAATTAAACACTAACTATTTCAGTGACACAATATTCCCAGTTAATATTTGAGGAAACTAGAAATTTGGTGCAGGAAACAGGAAAAGTCAAAATGGAAAACACTGACGGGGAGAAGAATAGAGACTGGAAAAGAACTTCTGTAAAAAGTCACAGAGAGAGGAGGATGGGGGTAAAAAGAGAGCTGGGGGGCCTGGGAAGAGAGTTGAGTGTATAGTAATACTAGGACAACACTGAAATAAATAATGAAAGAAATGAGTGGGGAAAAGATGAAACAGAAAAAGTGACAGATGGAGAAATTAGAGAGGTGAAAAAGATGGGAAAATGAGACTGAAGGGAGATGTGGGATTCATGAGAAATTTGCCAAATGTAGCCTCAGGTTAGAAAAATCCTTTCACAGGCCCGAGCAAAATCACAGTTTTTAATCTCCCAGGATTCTTTTTGTCACTAATCATACCAAAGGACTGACGAAAAGCATATGTGTTGCTTATATTTAAAAAGGGATCAATATCTCCTTCCAGAAATTACAGACAGGTGAACCTGACATCAGCGGCTGACAAATTATTTGAAGGGCTTTCAAAGAATAATATTTAGGAATTAATTTTGATGAATAATGACATTGGCAGGTAACATATATGTATGAGATGGCATCCAAGCAACTGGGGGTACACTGCAAAATATCGTTTGATAATTATTGTCACGCTAATTGTTGTCAAATATGCCCATTCTGTAATTGTAAAGCACTACAGAATATCAGAATGTGTTCGCACTATATAAATGCTAATCATAATATTATTATTCTGCTGCGTCTGTAACTTAATCTTTACGACGCTGCTATGCTGGTTAAAGTGCTGTGAATAAGTGCTGTATAGAAACTGTTAAATAAATAAATGAATGAATACAAATATACATTGATAAATTTGCTCTTGTGAATATAAAGACAAGCCAGCATATTGTACACTCAAGACACCCAGCAAATGACCATTGACCTTGGCCAACGATAGTGCCTGCACGATGTATGAAAAGGCATATAATTTCAACAGTGTGCTGCGGAATGCAGGTATTCTTCAAGCCATCTCAAAGTGTTCCATGAACATATTAAATTCAGGGATGTGATAGGCTGAATGTAGTTCATAAAATGTTTTATTTTCGTTCGTGCAATCGTGTTGGCAAAAATGATTCACATAGACCTTAACTGGAAGGTCAATTACTGTACTTCAAAATATAAATATCATTTATTTAATTATTATTTATTTTGCAGTGCATTAGAAGTGCATTTTCTCACCATTTGGTTCACGGACCGAATTCGAAGAAGTGATGCAAAGAGGGATAAAGAGGAGAAACAGTAAATTCTCTGTATTTATATATTACAGGTTTACTAAATATATAATATATATATATATATAAAGTACATACCAGCACAGTTGTGGTGGGGAAAAAAGTGTGGATGAAAACCCCTTCCAGCTGAAGTAAGTGGATAGTTAATACATTGCTAAACACAAATACACACACCAGTCAAGCCATAAGACTTGCTTGCCCACAGAAATCTCACTTTAACAGTGCTCTCGCTACTGCAAGGGATTCTGGGTATATATATATATATATATATATATATATATATATATATTCCTGTAGTGTAGTGTCTTTATTTTTGGTCCCATAAACTTAACTCGGAATCATGAAACAAACAAAACAGCTTGTTAATTGCCCACTTCATTTGTCCATATTATTTTTACAGAGTTTTGAAATTCAGATGAGCCAGCAATTACCATAAACCTGGACAAATCGCGATTTGGGATAAACCGATTGCACAAGTCTGCTAGGAACCAGTGCAAAAAGGAATGTGCCACAACTCTTTGTCTGTAATGTGGGGCACTCTTGTCTATCACAAACACCTTTGACTAAATTCCCCATTAGTAACATTTGGAGGAACCCATATTTTTTTAGGTTAAACATCTATAAAAAAAAACCCAAATTGATTTAAATAAACAGTGAAGTTAGCAAATACATTGTCAGCAATTTCACAAGCTAAAACACAGGGAACCTGCAAAAATGTAATAAAATCAGAAATATAGCATTTTTAGTGATTTTTCTATAGTGCATTATTCACTCAACACCCGACAGCCTTTATGATTACAAATCACTTGATTGACTAACTAGACATATACTGAGTGATTTATGTTTCTGGGAGAATTCTGCAAGTGAGTAAGCGAAGCCTTTTATGCTTTGAAATAAAAACTTCTTGTCCTCACAATATTTCAGATTATCTGAATAATAGTATAAGAATATTTCATTGTTAAAAAATATTGCTAGATTTATAGCGGGCGATCCACATTCATTTTCTGTAAGTTACTTAAATGAAATAAAGTTTATGTATTTCTTTCTTGACACCAAAAGACTTGAATTTTTTCCCCCCCTTTATTTTGGCACTCCTCGGAAATTCTCCTATTCAATAATCCCGACACTTTTCAACTAAGATTAGTATAACACAGTGATACATCACAATTAAACTACATCAATATAAATGAAAGAGCACAAAACAGTTGCACCTGGTCTTATAAGTAAGGCCATTACGTGTTTTTCATACTGAGAGTTTCACATTAAAAACGTACAAAGCTGGCCGGCTGTTTTTCATTTAATGTTTATAGCAATGTGCAATTATTGGTAACGTGAAATCTATGTAATAAGATTATCTTCTTGTGGGAACATTTTATTAAAGGAGTTATAGGGATATCAAATCACCTATTTTACCTTTTACTTCATATAAAAAAGGTGACTGAGAATCTATCTATCTATCTATCTATTGATCGATCGATGTTGACATTGGTGGAATAAACTCTCCAAACGTATTTTGGGGCTGTTCTGTAACCCATAAACCTCACACACAAAGAATAGAGTGCTATGTATCTGCCTGAAAGGTAAACATTTTAGAGTGATCTATTTATTTATTTATTTATTATTGCCATTTATATAGCGCCAACAGATTCCGTAGCGCTTTACAATATTATGAGAGGGGGATTTAACTATAAATAGGACAATTACAAATAAACTTACAGGAACAATAGGTTGAAGAGGACCCTGCTCAAACGAGCTTACATTCTATAGGAGGTGGGGTGTAAAACACATTAGGACAGGAATTTACAATCAAATAAGGTGGGCTGCCCTTTAGGAGAGGGCAAAAGACAGGTATGTGAGGTAAGGGTTAGTCTTGGAGGCCATAAGCTTTCCTAAAGAGATGGGTTTTAAGGCACTTCTTAAAAGATGCAAGACTAGGGGAGAGTCTGATGGCGGTAGGCAGGCTATTCCATAGGAAGGGAGCCGCCCGTGAGAAGTCCTGCAAGCGCGAGTTGGCCGTACGAGTGCGGACAACGGACAGGAGGTGGTCACGGGCAGAACGGAGAGACCGAGAAGGGACATACCTATGGATCTGTGAGGAGATATAAGAGGGGCTAGAGTTGTTCAGTGCTTTATAGGTGTGAGTTAGTACCTTGAATTGACTCCTATAGCATACAGGAAGCCAATGTAAGGACTGGCAGAGGGGTGAGGTGTGAGAGAAACGACTAGAGAGGAAAATCAATCTAGCAGCAGCATTCATTACGGACTGTAAGGGTGCAGTACGGCTATTGGGGAGACCAATCAGGAGAGGGTTACAATAATCCATGCGGGAAATTACTAGAGCATGGACAAGCTCCTTGGTAGTATCTGGTGCGAGAAAGGGGCGGATGCGGGCTATGTTTTTAAGATGGAATCTACAGGATTTGGCAACATGCTGGATGTGAGGCTCAAAGGTGAGACCAGAGTCAAGTATGACGCCAAGACAGCGCGCTTGCAAGGATGGACTGATGTTGGTACCACAAACTTGGAGGGAGAGCGAAAGAGGAGGATCAGTATTAGGAGGAGGAAAGACAAGGAGCTCAGTTTTTGAGAGATTGAGTTTCAGAAAGCGGGAGGACATCCAGTCAGAGATGGAAGAAAGGCAAGCAGTGACACGTTGCAGGACGGCAGGGGAGAGGTCCGGGGAGGAGAGATATAGCTGGGTGTCATCAGCATACAGGTGGTAGTGAAATCCAAAAGAGGTAATAAGTTTGCCAAGAGAGGCAGTATAAAGAGAAAATAGAAGGGGACCAAGGACGGAGCCTTGGGGAACTCCAACTGAGACAGGGCAAGGGGAGGAGGTATCATTAGAAAAGGAGACACTGAATGAGCGTTGGGAGAGATAAGAGGAAAACCATGAGAGGACAGAGTCACAGAGACCAAGCGATTGAAGAGTTTGAAGAAGGAGAGCATGATCAACGGTGTCAAAGGCCGCTGAGAGGTCAAGAAGAATTAGTATGGAGTAGTGGCCTTTGGATTTAGCTGCGATTAGGTCGTTAGTAACTTTGATAAGGGCAGTCTCTGTAGAGTGGAGAGGGCGGAAGCCAGATTGAAGAGGGTCAAGGAGAGAGTTGGAATTGAGGAAATGAGACACACGGGTAAAGACAAGTCTTTCCAGAAGCTTTGAGGAAAAAGGGAGCAGGGATATGGGACGGTAGTTAGAGGGGGTGGATGGGTCGAGGGATGGTTTTTTTAGTATAGGTACTACAGTGGCATGTTTAAGGTCAGCAGGGACGATGCCAGAGGAGAGCGAGCAGTTGAAGATGTGTGTTAGAGAAGGCACGAGACAAGTGGAGAGAGATCTAATAAGGTGAGATGGGACAGGATCGAGCGGGCAAGTGGTGGGGCGAGAGGAGCAAAGAAGAGCAGCCACCTCTTGGTCAGTAGCTGGGGAGAATGTCTGAAGGGTAGGAAAGCCATGATCTATGTGTGATTGAGAAACAGAAAGGCAAGGAGGGGAGAATTCTTTCCTTAGCTGTTCAATCTTGTCAGTGAAGTAACATGCGAAGTTATCAGCAGTAAGGTTAGTTTTGGGGGTGGCCACAGCAGGGCGAAGAAGAGAATTAAAGGTGTGAAAGAGACGCCTGGGGTTGCGGGAACATGAACTAATGAGAGTGGAAAAATAGGACTGTTTGGCAAGGGCAAGGGCTGCACTGTATGAACACAATATGAATCTATAATGGAGAAAGTCTGATTGTGTACGAGACTTCCTCCATGAGCGTTCAGCACAACGGGAGCATCTTTGCAGGTAGCGCGTTGATTTAGTATGCCATGGTTGGGGGCGGGTCCTCCTCGAGGTGCTTGTTTGGAGTGGCGCTGCAGTGTTCAAGGCAGATGTAAGAGTAGAGTTATATATGGAGATGGCCTGTGAAGGACAGGAGAGGGAAGGGATGGACAGCAGTTGTGAATCAATGTCAGCTGACAACTGTTGGAGATCAAGAGAATTAAGGTCCCTCCTGAGTTGAGGGGGGTTAGGCTGAGGTTTTTGGGTGAGGGGGTATGTGAGAGCAAATGATAAGAGGTGGTGATCAGAGAGTGGATATGGAGTGTTGCAGATATTAGATACTGTACATGCATAAGTGAAGATTAGGTCAAGGGTATTGCCAGCTACATGGGTGGGAGAATCTGCCCACTGCGATAGCCCGAGGGAGGAAGTCATGGAAAGTAGTTTGGTGGCTGCAGAGGTCAAAGGTGGGTTTATAGGAATATTGAAGTCCCCGAGAATTAGGGATGGAATGTTAGAAGAGAGGAAATAGGGTAGCCAGGCAGCAAAGTGGTCAAGGAAGAGAAGAGGGGAACCAGGGGGGCGGTAAATAACAGCAATGTTAGCAGAGAAGGGCTTGAAAAGGCGAATTGAGTGTATTTCAAATGATGGGAAAGAGAGAGAAGGGGGGGTGGGAAGAGGTTTAAAAGAGCAGTGAGGGGAGAGGAGAAAACCAACACCACCACCTTTACATTCAGAGTTTCTTGGGTTGTGGGTAAGTTGGAGACCACCGAAGGACAAAGATGCAGGGGTGGCAGTGTCAGAGGGGGAGAGCCAGGTTTCTGTTATGGCTAGTAAATCAATAGAACGAGAGATGAAGAAGTCATGGACAGCAGTGGATTTAGTTATATTGCAAACAGAGCGTGCGTTCCAGAGGGCAGTATTGAAGGAGGATTTAGAGGAACATGAGATGGGTATGAGATTAGTGTGGATCCTTGGGTTAGTATGTGCTGAGTTTGTTGCGAGGGGGCCGGGGTTAGGAGAGACATCACCAGCAGCTAGGAGCAGAAGGATAGAAAGGAAGTGAAGGTGGGAGTAGGATTTGAAAGTTTTGTAGGAGGGTATGTATGTAGAGGATTTGGGAGGAGTTGGTGGAGATAGGCTGGAAAGGTATGTGTAGAGTGCATGGGATGAATAGAGAGGGGAGGGGAGTAAGGTGGAAGTAATAATTATGGTGTTGCTAGGGACAGGTGAGTGAAAGGATAGGGATATTTTAGTGATGAGAGAAGTTAGTGTTAAAGTGAAAAATAGAAGGGAGAACATTAGAAAAAGTGTATTATATAGATATGTAGATCATATATACAAACACACAAATATCAATGAGTGATTAAACCAATGTAAGGATGCAGTGTGTTAAATAAATTCAGGTGAGGAGAGGTTTAGTGATTTGATTGGTGTGTTAAGGAAACCAGCTGATGTGCACTATCTATAAGTAAGTTGTCGACCATGGGGTGGGATGGTGTGGGGAGGGGTGGGTGGGCAATCTTCCAGAGATGATACCTCTGCTCTGAAGATTCAGCAGGACTTGGTTGCTTGGGAGTGCTGGGTGTTAATGCTGTTTTAAGGGGCCCAGTCTGAAATATAAGGTCTGAGGTTAGAAAAAAAAGAAATAAAACACACTATTATGGGTGGGGAGACATGGGGCTATTGAGGTAATTAATTCGAGATGAAAAACTAAAAGGAGATAACATTTGGGATAAAAAGATAGGAAGGATCAGATAGGTGAAAGTCATAAACCATGAACATAAATTTACAAGATTATCAGTGAGTAGTAACACTAGGTAAACAAACAATTAACAAAAAGTCTTAAAGAATGAACATAAAATGACATGATCACAGCAGCTTTAAGCAAAACAAGAACAGAAGATCGGGATGGGAGATATAGGTATCAATTAAGTAGTGATAGTATAGGGAGGGAGATGGAATAGAACACAATTTTAAAATAAGAGTTTAAAGGAAACAGGAATACAGGTATTCTTGAGTAGATCTTCCAGAGATGATACCTCTGCTCTGAAGATTCAGCAGGACTTGGTTGCTTGGGAGTGCTGGGTGTTAATGCTGTTTTAAGGGGCCCAGTCTCTGCTCTGAAGATTCAGCAGGACTTGGTTGCTTGGGAGTGCTGGGTGTTAATGCTGTTTTAAGGGGCCCAGTCTCTGCTCTGAAGATTCAGCAGGACTTGGTTGCTTGGGAGTGCTGGGTGTTAATGCTGTTTTAAGGGGCCCAGTCTCTGCTCTGAAGATTCAGCAGGACTTGGTTGCTTGGGAGTGCTGGGTGTTAATGCTGTTTTAAGGGGCCCAGTCTCTGCTCTGAAGATTCAGCAGGACTTGGTTGCTTGGGAGTGCTGGGTGTTAATGCTGTTTTAAGGGGCCCAGTCTCTGCTCTGAAGATTCAGCAGGACTTGGTTGCTTGGGAGTGCTGGGTGTTAATGCTGTTTTAAGGGGCCCAGTCTCTGCTCTGAAGATTCAGCAGGACTTGGTTGCTTGGGAGTGCTGGGTGTTAATGCTGTTTTAAGGGGCCCAGTCTCTGCTCTGAAGATTCAGCAGGACTTGGTTGCTTGGGAGTGCTGGGTGCTTGATCTGCCTGTCTATCCATCCATCTGCTCGCCAATTCACATATCCATCCATCCTTGGTCAATTCCAAATATTATTGCGTTATAAGATGCCAATTTGATTTTTTATTCCCAAATTAGGTTTTATAAAACGTAAAAAAAAACCAAAACACATTTAAGAACAACAACTAAGGGATACTTCAGAGAATAAAAAGGGGAAAACATTTATCCATCCACCACAGTATAAATACACATGACAAATAATACATTGTAACACATCAATAAAAATAATGGTCATAGAATGTTATAAAACATAGTGAAAACAACAACCAGAAATTGTAAAACAGTTTCAAATCTAAAGGCGTATGTTAAAGTGAATCTCCTAAATAGATACAAACGTATAATTACAGACTCCAATCTCCATAAAATATAATATCTACCCCTGCGAGACACTCAGCACCCTCACAATGAAAGAAATAGAATTTAAGACCATTATAAAAGGGTCATCTAAGATAAGAGAGGACTGAATATCAATTTCTTGGTTAGTTTCTAAGTCTCCTTTACTCATTGTTTCAGATCGCTATGAAACTCACAAAGTGCCACTTTTATCTTTCAATTTGCATTTGTTAAGTAGAAAATATAATATTTAATACTTAATTGTTGATTTTATAGATTCAGTTGGAAACTTTATTTTAAAAGTAAATCAAAAGGAGATTAAAACAAAACAAAAACAGTGATGATAGTGTGGATAGATTGTGACTGTGACACAAAATTCGGGAAAATTGTGTAAAATCCCTGACTGTTTCATTTCACAAGAAGGAAATTATTGTTTGAAGTGACAGGTAAATAGAAGGCTCAGCTTTATTTTTTTTGTTTAAAAAAGTGCTCATTCACACCCTGTGAGACCAGAGGGTCAAGAGTCAAAGGTCAAAGGTTAGAAGGCATATTTAGCCTCTTTTTTTTCTGTAATGCTTCTGCCTGAATCTCAAACTAAAGTTGTGGAAATAATTCTCTTGACAAGCCTCTTGCGATGGTATTAGTTGTTGTGATCCTTTGGATTGATGGATCTTAAATATATTTTCTCGACTCTTACCGCTCTTCTAAACTCTGCGAGGGGTCAGCTAAATTACCTCCCCAGAGAGCTCACTTAATATGGTATATTTTAATTAAAACTTGATGATGAAAAAACAGAGCATAATAGACTTTGTAGATGCCTGGCAATTAATGAATCACTTATACAAGTAGGCTGTAGGGATTTCTTATTTTAAAACTTGCAGTCTCCAGCTACCGCAGTTTAGTAAACTTACTGAAAACATGCTAATGTGAAAGAGTAATGTGATTATATATTTTGTGATAACGTAGGCTTAGTATATCGTAATAGAAAGCAAAGGAATAAAGGAATAAAAGATGTTCTTGTTAAAAAAAGAAACCTTGATGCCCCGGGTCAGCTATTAAAAATGGTATAACGAAATAGGACACACTTGTATTTAACTGAATTTTAATTCTTCTTAAGATATGACGTTTATTTATTTTAAAAAAATCTTTATTTTTGGTGTGGGTTGTGTCCACACATTTTGGTAATAAAGAAATTTGCCATTACATAAAGTAGTACAGATGATTATGGCATAAAAACAAATACATGTTACAAAGGAATAATAATCAAAAGAGCACAAACAATTGTTTAAGCACTGTGCATCTGCGGTGCTGGGGGGGCTTCTTGGAAGGTGGGTTATAATGTCAGGTGCAGAGTTACCTGCCTCTGATGTCTGTTGCAGAGGGTCGAACTGCAGTCAGTGGGCATGGGTCTGGTTCCGTCATCCGCTCTTCCCGGTCAGCCTATTATGCCTGGGGCATCTTTCCATTTTGAGACGTCTCAGTAAAGTGAGGCTTAAGACCCGCAGGACTCACACCAATATAACTGAGTCTATGTTCACACACTCCT
Organism: Pelobates fuscus; assembly: GCF_036172605.1. Lineage (NCBI taxonomy): Eukaryota > Metazoa > Chordata > Amphibia > Anura > Pelobatidae > Pelobates > Pelobates fuscus. The sequence continues at coordinate 30,388,111 of NC_086321.1, forward strand.
TCGTGTTCCTTATGCTCGCCCTCACTTCTTGTCAGGATAGTTAGTTAGCCCTCCCATATTAAATTATAATCAAATAGAAAACAAAAGATAGGAATTAAGGACAGATGTCAGCGATACTAGAGGTGGTTTGCAGTCAAACAAGTAAAGTATATGGGTTGCACTTAAGCTCTCTGACAGCCCGAAGGTATTCTCAGCTATGTGGAGTGGTTCTACCTGTCCCTGTTGGTTGCTCATCTGGCCACGCCCCCCACATGATGTCTATTTTAATGCAAATTAGCCAAAAACACAGAAGGACGAGGTACTGAAGCTGATGTCCGTTCATAAACTCTTGATTTTGGCTAATTTGTCTAAATACATTATATGATTTATATAGTAGACACAGGGCCGGTACAAGGATTTCTGGGTACATAGGCGAAGATGCATTTTTCCACCCCCACCCCCCAAAAAAAAACAACATCTTCACCTGTGTGCCTCTTAACCTTCCTTTTGTGTTTCTTATCCCCTCTTTTAAATGTCTTACCCCCTTTAGTGTATTTATCCCTATTTTTTCCCATTGTTTGTCTTACACATTCCTTTTGTATTTCTTACAACCCCCCCTTGTGTGTCTCTTATCTCCCCTCTTTGTATGACCCTTAGATCCTCCCACATTTTGTGTGTCTTACTCCTCCTCCTTTGTGTGACTCCTTCTCTCCCAGACCCTTTGTGTCTTTTGCTCTTCCCAGCTCATTTGTGTGTGTCTCTTTTACCCCCAGCCCATCTGTCTCCCACCCAGCCCCTCTGTGTGTCTCTTTTCCCCCTTCTCAAGCCCTGCTGTGTGTTTCATTCACATCCAGCCCCTCTCCCCTCCCTGTCCCTTAGTGGTCCCCTCCCTTCCCTGTCCTTAGGGTTTTCCCTCTCTCCCCCCTCCTTTTCTTGTCCCTCAGTGTTTCTCTCCCCTCCCTTTCCCTTGGTACACCCCTCACTCCCTCTCTTGTAGCGTAGCTGAGTGGAGCGGATCGCGGTACAGGAGCTTCAGTTTTCTGTACCCAGTCGGACTAAGTCAGTCCGGCCGGGTACAGGAAACAGAAGCTCCTGTACAGTGGTCCGCACCGCTCGGCCATGCTACACTGAGTGGAGTATACACACTGACAGTCACACACACTCAATGACAAATGCACAGACATCACTAACAGACACAGACTCACTGATTTTACACACACACATTCCCCAACAGACATACACTGGCAGATACACACTGACAGTCACACATACACACACACACACACTCAATGACAAACACACAGTCGCCACTGTCAGACACAGACTCCCTGATCTGACACACACTCATTCATTGACAGACACACGCATGCAAACTGACAGACACACAAACACTGACAGGCACTCATTGACAGACACACACTGATAGTCACACACAGACTTAATGACAAACATACTCTCACTGATTTGACAGACACTCACAAACACACACTGACAGACATACACACACACACACTGACACACACTAATATACTCACATCCACACACATATACTCACAGACACGCACACTCAAACACTCATTCACTCACAGACACACACATACACACATTCACAGACACACACACACACACACACTCACTCACACACTCACTCACTCACTCACATACACACACAAACACACTCATACACTCACTCACTCACTCACTCACAGACACACACACACTCACTAATTATTAATATTTTAATAATTAAAAATTTTCCACCCAGCCTCCCTACCTGGAGAGCTGGTGTGGATCTATCCCTGGGGCCCAGTGGGGCTGCTGGGAGGCGTGCGGCTGTGGTAGAATCAGCTCTGATCTCCCTGCTCTACTCCCTTGCGGGCTGTCTACTGATGCCAGGAGCCAGAATATGACATCATATTACGGCTCCCGCGGCATCAGCAAACGGTGCGTGAGGGAGCAGAGCAGGGAGATCAGAGCTCCCTCGCCACCTCTGATTCTACCACACCTGCACGCCGTGCCGGGGGTTCCAGAAGGTAGCCTGGTGGAAGGGAGCATTTCCCTCCTGCTGGTCACTGGAATCTTGCGCCCCCAGAGCCTGTGCACCCAAAGGCGGCTACCTGTGCCGCCTTATGGATGCGCCAGTCCTGAGTAGACACTAGCATTGTCCATCCATACTTTTAGAAGATGTCTTCTCAGTTTGTTACAAAGCTCTAGAAAACTAATTCTAATGTAACATGATATCTCACATCACGTCAGCACCAGAATGAAGTAACTGAATCTCCTTGAAGGACATTGATATAGAGAGAAATTTAGCAAAGCAGCCATAATGTTCTAATCTAGTTTTTAGTGAACAAATGTGGGTGAGGACCATCATAAGGGAATTGTAGAAAATGCAGTCTTAGAATTCCTTCTCATCATTAGTTATAATTATATTTTGGGTCTTATAGTATTACAATAGATAAAAAGATATTTTGTGTTCTTGAACATCGTTACAGATTGTTCGTAATGTGTCATTATCACATGCAGTACAGTACAATGAGTTAAGCATGCTCATGATATAAATATGGACATTTAAAGGCTAGCTTTTATTTTAGGGTTAGGGTTGCTGTAATTTATAACATCAGCCGTTTATAGTTAGGACTTCCTAGGCCTAAATCTAGATTTGAATAGTCAAATAAAGGAAAGGTTGGGATAATGAAATGTAGAATTAAATTAAATGCATTGTGGTGGTTATAGTATCAGGAGGCCCTGGTACCCCAATAAGAGTTATCAAATCATTTGCTAATGGTTTGATTCTAACCTGTGGTACACCGGGCATGGTTACAGGCTCTCTTCTTCCGGTATTAAGAGTCAAAAGCTCTTGCTAGTAGTTTGCGTTAACTCTCTTGAGCTAAGCCCTGCAGTGGTGGGTCTACTTATGAACCGAGAGTGTCAATTGATCTCTCTCAGACATTGAGCTGAGCCCTGCTTGCAACAGACATAAATTTTCTAGCTGCAAAGAATGGTGACAGTGAACTCCAGCTGAAAAGTCAAATTGTTGACAAATGGTTTGATGGTTTGGCTACTTACATTGGAGGGCTTTCAGGGTACTCCTGGCACCATAACCACTCCAGAGTTCTGCAGTGGTTAAGGTGCTTGGAGTGTTGCTTTAAGCCTGTATTCTCGAATTTAAGTTGTTTGCTTAAATGTAACTACAAGCTGAAAAAAGAACGGCATTTAGAGTTGACTCCTCCGTGATGGAATAATACAGTTTTAACTAACTCCTTAAGGACCGTGGTTTCATAAAATCACTTTATATCTTGCCTATTAGATCATTGGTCATTAAAGGGTTGAAACATATGTGTCTCTAGTTTAGAGGCCCAGGAAACATTATATATATAAAGTCTACTCAGACAGAAGGATTTCCAGTATAGAATCGTGCAGACCTGATGGAGGCAGTTCTAACAAAATGCTTATTGTGCCAAATTACATATTTGTGAGTTAGCATATGGTATAACCCCGCATATTACACTAATTTGTAAGAAGTTAAATTCTCCTATTACTCCTGTTAGATAGAGGGGATACATTTAAAGTTCTGTTAGATCTGATTATGACTTTACGCATTACTTATCAACAGGATATTAACCTTTAATTTATATGTCTATATAAAACCCTCACGGCTATTAAGCGTGCCCATTGTCCGGACCCTAAATACTAAAGCGCTCTCCAATTATAAAAGGTATTTGATGTGCTTAAAAAGCTAATACGCGAGTACTTAGCTCGAAATAGTCTGGTCTTAGGTTAAACTCTAAAATCATACACCTAAACCAACAGAAAGAGTGAGCCCATCAGAGAAGAGAATTTGGAGGAGGAAGTGCATAATTAGATAAATGTGAGCAAAGTTTGGAGAAGGATTGCTAAGGGGTAACAGGAGATATTGCTGCTGTATTTCTTACCCCCTTTTTGTTTTCTTTCAGTAAAAGTTCTATCAGCTGGGGAGAGCTGTTCTGCCCTTTGAAGCTATATTCTATTTCTCTGAAATCAGATTCCTTATTCCCAAGACTCTACTGTGCAATGCCAGCACTAAGTTGGATCAGCAGCTGCAGAACACTTTAAAGAGTTAGCAAGCCACTATCAAGCAATTACTTCTTTCATTTAAGACCCCGGCCTCTGATTTTTTATTTCATGGTTTCGAGGTAAGAAGGAAAAGAGCCATATTTATATATATATATATATATATATATATATATATATATATATATATATATATATATATAAAATGAATTGAGCAAGATATAAAACATATACATCAATATAAAGTTTTCTGAAAGCAAGACTTTAAAAGGGGAAACTAAACAAAACAATTGTGAACATGGAGGAAATGTCTTTAATTTGGCAACAAAAATATATCTGTCTGAGCTGAGAGACCTTTATTGTGAATTGTAGTTCGGAATGACAGATGGTAGTATTTCTTTAGTATGTCTTGTCTGAATAAAAGTTTAAACATCGATTTTTTTTTTTGGAACAGAAATACAAAATTATCGCACACTCTACTACACTGAAAATCATTTGAAGGAATGGTTACAACATCAGTTTGAAGCCTTAATTTGAACGTACGACAAGATATTGGCCTATGGTCTATTTACCGCTGGCTAGCCAAAAAAAAAGCATTTTTACTTTTTTGGCTGCCAAAAAAACAAAACGATATAAAACGAAAAGCATTTCTAGGCAAATAAAATACTAGTCCCATCATGGCAAAGCATGATGGGATTGATACTTCTGCGACACCTTTTGGCTCCTGGTCTATAGATGTACCTACTATATAAGTACGTGCTAGATTGATTTCACCCCAATCAGTTTTTGGCGTCCATTTGACAGATTGGTTATTGTACCCTTTGTTGTGTTTAAGAGGAGTGAGTTAGCTGCTTTCGAGTAAAGCAATGAGCAATAGGAAGAAATGCAGAATGACAAAAGTTGCTAAAAGGACATAATCTCTGCAGAGGGACTGTAAAAAGCAGTACCCAACCTTCAGCCACACTAAATTTATTCATCCTTTCTAGCAACCAGTGATTGGGGAGAGAGCAATGGACACACTGAGTACACTACAAGATTTCATTTCAGGTAGCAATAACTGCCTGCAATGTTCTGTATGCTACAGATGTTTGGTTTATTATTACAACACTGACATAATGTTTTTACATTTTGATGGGATATACAGAAGCATATGAATCTGGGGGGGCGGAGCCTAGCAGCCATGCTGAACAGGTGTGCTCTGTGCAAAACAGCTCTGCAAAACAGCTCTGTGCAAAGCAGCTTTGCAGCCGAAATGAAAGAAAAGAGCCCTAAATACTGCCTGCACACAAGCCCCAGAGACGATATTCTTTGCACACTCTCTCCCCCTGGTTCCCCCCGCCCCCACCGGTGAGGGATATCCTGGCAACCACAATCTGTGGGACAGATACAAAGTACCGACGCTGTGTCATCTGTACTACCAGACCAGCACAGTTCATCATGGCGGATGCCACGTGCAACTCCACACCCAGCTCTTCGCTGCCCTCTCTCGCTGAAAGGCTGGACCACCTGTTCTCAGACTTCTGGGTCAAGCTCTCTCATAGCAGGGGCAATCATGAGGAGACTTCGCTGGCAAAAGTCCCACGTGACACCAAGCAGCAGCCCGCAGCTCCCAGATGGGGCCCTGATGCAGCACAAATGGCAGGAAGCAGGAGGAGGATGTCCCGATGAAAGCTTCAATGCCCACATGCTGGACCAGCGATGTGCTGCACTCTCCCTAAGCAGTGGCCTACCACGGAACCAATCTCTCAAAGCCACCCCGTGCAAAGATAACATGCTGGGGGACCTCGAGTTCTACCAGCATGCTGCCATGGGAAATCTGCTGCAGGTGCTCAAGGGAGTGTTTGGAGTTACTGACCTCTTTTTCTTCCTCTATCAGGGGTTTAATTCCACAATCTCAAAAGGATCTGCCTGACAATCATAAAAATAACAGTTCAACTGAGATCAGCAATCCATGTAACAGACCCAAACCAGGTGAGGCTCAATTACAAAGCCTGGGGTTTTCAGTTATTCCTGTGTGTCCTTTTCGTAAACTGATTAATTTTGTTTAAATGAAAAATAAAATTGGCAGTGAAGAGGTTTGGAATTTTAAATTAACGTGCGGTTGTAACCTTACGCAAGACTCAGAGAAAAAAAAAGTAAAAAAAAAAAAAATAGCAAATCTGTGGTTTCTTGGGATTCTCAATTATCGGAGAATGTAAATTTCTGACAAACTATTTCTTGGTAAAGGATATATCTACACACCAGAGAGCACTTGATAGATGATCATCCATATTATGTGGTTTGCTTACTAAAAAAAAACATTTCCTATTTAAATATTTTGAATAGCACTTTACTCAAAATGGTACTGGCTCATGATTCATGATGCAATGTAAGAAACTCGTTCTTTCATTCTTGCAAGGTGCATTAAAAGAGACTATTCAGGCCTTCTTATACTCCTTGAGGGGTTCTAGAAATGGTCATAGGAGAATGAAAGAGTTCTGTCAGAGTTCCATGTAGGAATATTAAGTAAACATAAAGATATGCAGGTATTAAGTGAGTGCTTAGTGCTAATGTGAAATACTCTAACGTCAAGGTGGGGTCCCCTTAACCTTCACCAATAGTATAAAACACAAATATAAATTAGATGGAGTATCTTACATGCACATTCGAGAACAATTCTTTCTGTTAGATATAACTCCTATAATAAAACATAAAAAACAAATAATGGTGCAATATCGTTTGAACTTGTGGGAAAAATGCCAATATTTCCAATTAATTCACACTCACAAGTAGGGAGCCAATAAGTATTAGGCTCAGATACTCAGCTTTGTGGGATATAGGGGGTCCCACTCCCTCCTCTGTATGTAAAAGATCCTCCTTTGATTGCAGTCACAGGCATGCAGTAAAGGTAACAAAAGTGCTTTATTCAATAAAGTGCACAATGTAATATACTGGTAAATTCTTAAAATGTAGCAAAACGCGTTTCGCCTCTCCAAGAGGCTTCCTCAATTGCTGGCTTTCTGTCCTGTGAGTAGTGTTCCTTTTTAAATCTGTTTCATCTTCGTTTTTCCCTTCTTTCTCTGTTACTTCCGGGTGTCTTTTCTTTGTGACGCACTTCCGGTTCCGGGTTTTGCGTTCCATCATTGGAACGTATGAAAAGAACAATCACGGATTTCCTGTTCCTCTCTGGGCTGGAACGCATCCTTGCGTTCCACATATCATCTCCCTCTGATTTGTAGGTTGTCCTTATTCCTGTGGAACGCATACATGCGTTCCAAATGTCCTATAGAGATAGCGTACATAATATATCTCTCAATGCAATAAAGGGGAGAAGGGAAATACATAAGAGGAGTGAGTGGGACCCCCCCTATATCCCACAAAGCTGAATATCTGAGCCTAATACTTATTGGCTCCCTACTTGTGAGTGTGAATTAATTGGAAATATTGGCATTTTTCCCACAAGTTCAAACGATATTGCACCATTATTTGTTTTTTTATGTTTTATTATAGGAGTTATAGCTAACAGAAATAATTGTTCTCGTATGTGCATGTAAGATACTCCATCTAATTTATATTTGAGGAATATTAAGTAACTTCTCATACCTGGCTAAATGGCTCAATATTAAATAACAATGGCTGACAAATCCAGTGAAAGTCATGGTCTCAGGAGTAGTACTAACTTCGAGGCGAGTCTGTTGAGTCAGCTCAAAGGGAAACGCTCACTGCACAGGGTGCTTAATGTTATGTTTACGTACCTCTTATATTTAACACATATTTATTTGTGAGGTGCAAAAAATAAAGTAGAATTTAGAAATCCACATCTCTTTATCCGGCAACTGGGTGCCTCCATCTTGGCTTCCTGTCAGCCATTGATATAAACGCTGTTATTTTCCTCCTGTCGGTCAACATAGAGAAATCACAGGATAGGATAAATTAAATAGTGGGAAAGAATTATGAAAGTTCTGCACTTCTGATTTTTTTAATGCTTTTTTTTTTTCACTGTAATTTATTAAATCTGTTTGTTTTGGTTTTCATCAGTTGTTTCTTTTGTGCCGGAACCATAATTTGATTTTGGGGGTGCAACAGGTTTATCAATCTTTTCATCACTTTTTTCTGCCAGAAAAGTCTTCTATTCCATGTCTCTTGTTTCTGTGACTCTCAATTTCTGAGACAAATGTCGGAACACTTTTTGAGAACATCTGTGGAACAATATAATAAATGCGAGCAGATTAGACAACACTTTGATGAATCTCCTCTTCGTTTTTATTTCTTCTTCTTATTTGCCATTTGTGTCCTGGCAGAAACTGAACCAAACTGGATTTGATGTACGGTAATTTGCTAAATCTTTAAAATAAATTGAATTGTAAAGTAGTGTAAATTCCAGATAAGCGACAGTTTCCCTTTAAGCTGCTCCGAGATGTTTTGTCTACCTTATGGTTTAGCGAAGTTCTTGGCTTCCTGAGTCATTTCTATACCAAACTCGCAGCTTCCATATGAGCTTCAATACTCTAAGAATCAATCCATTGTGAAGGAAAAACAGCAGGAAGCACCTGTAAAGACACATTTACATTGCAGCTGTTCCATATTTGATAATTGACAGTGATAACAGGAAAGTGGGCTACATGTGTATAAATATGAAGTTAAATATCAAGAAAAATGAATCAACTAACACACAGACAAACACAAACACAGACACACAGACAAACACACTGAGATATTATCATAAACATAGTCTGAACAATATATTGTCTCACAAAAATGTATTAATAAATTAATATGGGGTTTGTATTTGCATTTCCCAGTGCTTGCTTGTTAAGAACTCGATTTTAACCACATATGAGATCAAACTCCTACTACTTTTACGCAGCAACATTGGTTACAGCATTTAGCCCCAATATATAAACAAAACGATTCAAAATTAAAGTTACATGCATGCTATGTCATATCCTATTGTGAATTTAAAAAAAATAGAGGTTTTGTTATGTCTACTGAATCTCTTTTGGTTTTCAGAATGATGGGATAATTCACATTGACACAGTTGAGAGAACTACTTAATGAAAAGAACCTTAACTCACATTTTGACCATGGAAAAGTGACACTAATCTTCTACTAGAGTCTTATACTAGACCTCTTCAAGATTTCTGTACTAGACCGCTTCTAGAGTACTACACTAGACCGCTAATAGACCACATCTTTAACAGGTTCATGAAACGACTCAAATAAAAGGGTAACTACTTCAATTACCATCTGGATCAGGGTAAACAAATATAGCTATATCTGGTCTACATTCTCTCATGTTTCTGAGGGTAACTATACTCTTTGATATGCAGCGTAATAACACAAATAACCAATATATATAGGCATATTTGGCCATAAAAAGTTGAACAATTTGTCCTAATTTAAAAAAAAACAAAAAACTGAGAATCAAACAGGCAAACCATAGTTACAGTATATAATAGATTTGTACATGGTGAGAAAATCTGGCTTAGCCAATTTTTTTTCCAGAAAACAGAAATTGTTTTAGGATACTCGAACTTTGTCCAAATGTCGGTTAAACTTGGCAGAATTTCCAAACTGAGATTACAATTCATGGACCAATTCAGAATAATAAAAATATTTTGTAGTACACGGGAAGGAGCATTGGTCCACAGTTCAAGTGAGAAAAAGTAAACGTAACCAATAGAGGGAAAAACAGGAAAAGCATACAAAAAAAACCCAAATCTAGATAAATATAGATTTTTTTTGTACTGTATCTCATTTTTCAATCAATTGTTCATCAAACCACTTGATCTCTGAATAAAATCAACATTTAGTGACTGCCCCCAGCAATACATCTTTTTTTTTTTTTTCTTCACCAATCATCGTCATGATGGAATTTAGAATCACAACCCCAATCGAACACACTTTGCATTTTGCGGTTCAGTTGGTCTATGATTTTTGTATATTTTTAATGGGTACATTTTGGCTTGGAATTCAGGAATTTGGTTGATGATTCAAACGGCCCAATCTCAGTCGAGTTGCAGTTCGGCCTAAAATCAATCTCCAAGTCTAATGTAAATTACTTATCAAAGTAGATAACCTGCAAAACGCCAATACTGTTGAATTTGTGACTGGTGCACATTATTGTTAACAGTAAATGTATGTAACTTAATACAACAACCATCAATACCAAACACTGATCTGCGAGGGGCAAATCATGGAGTTAGTTCTATACACTAAATAAAATTAAGGTCAGAATAACTAAGCTGGAGAAAAAAAACAAAACACCACTGCCTATAATTTTGGCCTGTAGAATGTTCGGTCATTTCTTCACCATGCTGAATGGTCAAGTGGAGTAGACACCAAAGACCCAATCCAGGACAGTGGGGCTCAAAATTAGTACTGCACCAATAATTTGGGAAGGCTATGATGATCCAGTTGTGTTCAATTAACTACGTATATATATATATATATATGTTTTACTATCGATATGCTACAGTATGTTAAATATTATGTTGGCATAATATACTGTTAAATAATAGTTGCTGCTCTAAACATTGACCAAAAAAATAAATAATGTTTGCTGCTGTGAAATAGGACCTTGCTGACAGTCTCTTTGATCAGGGGACACCGTTTAAGTACCTCTAGAACAGAAGAGGGTGTGTTGTGTGAGTCTAATCAAAATGAACACAGTACTTGTTTGAAGCCTGTCAAACCCAGCTGTTGTTAATTTTCTTATATTCTAACTCTGCATTGAGATGGACGAGGATGATACCAGCTGGAGTACTATATAAACTGGTGTGACAAACCTACCTCTATGATTTAACTCTAACTTTGTATGTGTGCAATGTTTATCAGGGCTTTGATCTAATCTTCCTTTTCCCAGAGGGACTATCATAGCAAAGTCTTGGATGAAACATATTAATAAACCTTTCACAGCTACTACAATAAGTCCCATATGTACAAATGTCAAGTATAATGATGCGGTTTTGAGCACAAGAGGAGATAAAAATAGAAAACAAGGTCAGTTCAGGGATTTATTGCATATTCACAAAAACCCCATAAAGTTTACTTTGGAAGACAAACACAAGGCATGTTTATTTTTCCATTCTCTTAGTAGATGGGGAAAGAGAGGGTCAATAGTCTGCAGAATGAGATGTTTAGGCAACAGAACAAAAGTTGTTTTTTTTTTGTCTGTAAAACTGATAATTAATATCAGGATGGGTTTCAATCCAACTATGGAATTTAGTATTATCTATTTGCACTTTTGGAAGCCCCTAGCTTTGGTGGAGTGAAGCCATCATAATTGGGAATTGGGTTCCTCGCTGTTTTATCTTATCATTTCAAAAGGTAATTTAATCAATTATTTCAGTATGACAAGGTGTGTTCTATTGGCAAATTGAAAAAACATAGATAAACTCCGGTAGTTGTCACTAAAAAGTATCCACTCCTTAACTTTGATGTGACTAATTTATCGTCTTGAATATAAGTTCCCATTTCTCTAGCTAAGCATTTGTTCCATTATCAAGCTGTTCATGTTTCACTCTTGAATTCAGAAGGTCCAGCTCTGTTATCAGGGAGAGTACTGAAGTAGTGTTGCTAGAACCCTGCCGTAGAAAGAAAGAATTACAAGGCCTGTATGCCAAAAGTGCCTTCTCTTTTGGAAAGTTTGCTTTAACGTATCTTTCTGTGGGTGGAAGGTGACACAAAGTTCATCTAGGTCACTGACCAAAAAAATACATGCTAGCACTATCCCTAGACCTGATTGACTATTAGAGGTGGCAAGCACATAGGAGCATAGATACAACAAATGCAACTACACTACATGTTAAAAGTAATTGTCTCTTCGTCGTCTTGATATTGACCTTCTTTTAATAATCATTGAGAGGACCTAGTGTGGACACTGGGTCCAACGTTTATGTTGTAACAAATAATTTCACTAATGTGAGAATCTAGGTCATTGTATTATCTCACACAGCAATTTGTACATCTGGAGAATAAGCAATTTTGGAGAAGATGTCTGAATATGGTGCAAAATTGGTCATTAAAACCAATGTGGCTGCCGGACCATGTGAGCTATGAATTTTATGTTGAAATTCTCTATTCTCTACGGCCCTATCGATGGAGGCATTTCTTAAAATTTTGAAGTTAGTCCGTCTGCATCTATATATGGTTTTCTTGATTTTCTCACTACATGGCCACCTAGATGCTTGAGCACTGTAGGGGTATTGGAGTCATGGGTGCCCTGGGACCACTCAATGCAACTAGTCAAACCGTTAGCTAATGGTTTGACTTATTAAATGTTTTCCCCATGTGATGGTCTCTGCCAAGCCCGGCACATTGGCTTACAGTGATCAGCTGACATTCTCAGCCAATAAGCTGGTCCTGTAATACAGTGCTTAGCTCAGTAAAGTTTATGTAAACTCCCAGAAGGAACTTTTGGTTCACAACACATGAAGAGGAGAGTCAGGAGCCGGTTCTCAGTGGATCCCAGTGCTAGCAAACAGTTTGACCACTTACATTAGGTGAGGCACCAGGGCAATCCTGCTATTATGACAACTACAGTGCCCAGTGGTGGTTATGGTGTCTGGTGTGTTCCCTTAAGAAATAGAACAAAAAAAATCCCATCAAATTTGGGGGTAATGGGGAGTTATTCATGAAATAATTGCATATGTAGTTGAAAAAGAAAATTGTCCTAGGTTGACTATTAAAGGAACACTATAGTCACCAGAACAGCTACAGCTTAATGTAGCTTTTCTGGTGAGTATAATAGCTCCCTTCATGCATTTTCATGTAAACACTGCCTTTTCTGAGAAAACACAGTGTTTACATTGCCCCTAGGGACACCTCCAAGTGACCACTCATTAGATGGCCACTGGAGGTGCTTCCTGGCTCAGGGCTGCACAGTAAGCAGCCCTGCTGTTCAGCGTCCCCACGTTCTGCATGGGGACGCTGAATTTTCCCTCATAGAGATCCATTGATTCAATGCATCTCTATGAGGAGGTCGTGATTGGCCAAAACTGCATTTGGCCCCGCCCCGTGTCGATTTTAGCCAATCCAATGCTTTCCCTATGGGGAAGCATTGGATTGGCTAAAAAGTGGCCGTTTTGATGGAAATAAGGTGAGTTTTAAACTTTTATAGGGGGACTAAGGGGGTGCAAGCCACCTAAATGGTGGGCTAAACAATATAGGGTCAGGAATACATGTTTGTGTTCCTGACCCTATAGTTATTCTTTAAAGCCTATAATTTGCAATCCCCTTCTCAGTATGTCATAGTTCCTGTTTGTAATGTTGTTTCTTCAACTGCTTTTCTCATGCTTATTTCTGGTTTAATATATTTTAATGCATTTTAAGCTGCTATATTTGTTGGTTGCCAACACCATGCACTAACTATCCTCTCTGTGAATCACTACTTCATAGAATCCCTCTCAAACATGTTCCGGCTGCAAAGCAAGACCTCCTGTTCATTCTGCATGTTTGGAGGGTAGCATCATCCTTTGTAAAAAGTCGAATTCTACAGATAATTACCTCTAAATACCAGACATTACTGTCATGTACAGTGTAATTTATGTGTTATTGTTTTTGCGCCTACAAGCTAATTTAATAGCAAACAAGCATTTAGGATTCCTGAAATATCGGTAACATAGTTTAGGCAGTATGTTTTTAATATAAATCTAGAATTGTGCTTATATTTATTTATTATTTTGTCTTGTCAGAGAAATTATTTCTATAATAACGTTGCTATTTTTTTTTTTTAAATGGAAGTTATGCCAGGCAGATTAAAATAGGCTCACGCCCACTGTGTTGTTAGAAAGATATCATTTGTTTGGGATAAATACAATTTAGGATTGCTTTCTGGAACAACAAAACTATAAATGGCCATTCATTTAATTTAATGATATTCACAACAAATAAATAGGCCAATTAATATATAATTTCCTATTAATGATAATTTATTAAGTTACTATTATATTTTTGTGCTGGAATTTTGCCTTTGTTATAATGAATTCGCATATCATTTTTTTTGCTATCTTATATTTAGTAGCGATTTTTTCCAAGATTCCGAGCATTAAAGGGACACTCTGGACCCTTAAAGCACTTTAGCTTCCTAAATGCTTTATGTGTGAAGAATGTTTCCTCATTTTTTAATTTTGCAAAAAGTGCAGATTTCAGTAGAAATTGGCACTTTTATAAATTAACCCTGTTACACACAGTGACTGTCAACGAAACAACCTATCCTGTTACTTCCTGGTTGTTTAACTCAGCAATTGCCCAGAGCACCTGCCTTACAAAGACTTCTCATTGAGCTGCATTGGGAAGTCTGTGATTGGTCAGTCATAGAAAGCCTGGGCTGGGAAAGAAGGGCAGGGCTTGCATAGGCTGTAGGCAAGAGATCTGCAGCTTTTGCAAAATGTTTTAGATATACCCCAGTGAAATTCTTTTTAATTAAATGCATGCCTGTTCTCACTGGGGATATATCTACTAAACAGTGATTGTTATTTTTTTTGGGGCGGTGGAATGTCCCTTTAACAATATAACGAATCTTCTTTGGTGCAAACCCCTTCATTGATCATTGTGCATTTGAGACTAATATTGAGTTAATCTACTATAGTTTTGCAGTCATTCCTAGAACAAAAGTGGGAAAACATCTCCCATAACATTACTACCTCTATAGCAACTCTTCACTTCAACAAGGGTCCTGGTAGATGGCGTATCAACCAGACATTGGTGGATGAACCACTTATCTTCCAGAAATTGCGCACTCCTTTCAAGATTCTACAAGTGAGAATATCTGATTAATGCACAAAGCCACATTGCACAAAAAGCCTTCTCCAGACAACACAAGCAACTCACCTCAATACTTTCAGACTTTGAGAAACAGAATAAAGAACAATCATCTGGTCCATACCTCAAACAGATCAGTAAAACTAAACAGAAATTACGTTAATTATAACGACAGGCACAAATTGGGCCACATAGTACTACTCATCAATATGTCAGATAAATTACTGTCAAACACATTGAAACAGTAACTCTCTCAAACAGTAATCCACTTCCGTTGTAATGATAGGTGACAAACTAATAAACCTCTGCCAAAATGTTAAAGAGCTGACCTCATATTATAAATCCCTATATAATTTACATCCGGATCCCTCTATCCTCCCAAATGACCAATCAAAATTTGTAAGAGGTTACCTTGCCTGTACTTTTAGACTATAATAGAACAGGAAGTTTTAGAGGCTGTACAAGCCCTCCCTAAAGATAACTTCCTGAGCCCAGTTTTCTAACTATTACTATTGCAAGTTTTCTGATCTTGGTGCACACTGTGCACCTTCCCGTCAGTCCGGCCGGGTACAGGAAACAGAAACTCCTGTTCCGCGTGGAACAGGAGTTTCTGTTTCCTGTACCCGGCCGGACTGACAGGAAGGTGCACACTCAGTGTGCACCTTCCTATCACTCCGGCCGGGCACAGCGGACCGGAGTGCAGCTTGGCCACGCTACAGGGGAGGTGAGGTGAGAAGCTGCAGCCGCCTGAGCGCTCTTAAGAGAGCGCTCAGGCGGCTGCAGCATTTAAAGGGGCGGCCGGGCCCCCTGATGGCGGGCCCCCCTCCCGGCCGGGCCCTCGGACCATGTCCGAAGTGCCCGACCGGTCAGTCCGCCCCTGCTCCCACCAGACCTACCATGAACCTTATTGAATATGCCTTTTCCAACAAAATAGCCTACCTATTAGTAGCTCTAGACACTGGAATGGTGTTTGATCACCTTCACTGGCAATACATGTGAGAATTATTACAGAAACTGGTTTCCCAACTGCCTTTTTGAACACTGTATAAGCGCTATATACATCCCCCTCAGCTAGAATAATGAACTTGGGCTTTTTATTGGAGACTTTACGTATATCTAACGGTACATGCTCCCAGCTACTCTTCTTTTTAGCTTTAGAACCCCTAGCTCAAAAAATTAAATCCAATTCAGATATTACAAGAATGGGCATTTCCCAAGAAGAACATAACATGGCTCTGTTTGCAGATGACATATTCTAATGCCTTATCAATCCAATGTAATCGCTACATTCTTTTTCAAGATTACTGCATATTCCAATACAGTTTCATACTCTCGGAACAATGTAGAGAAAACTCAGGCCCTTATTATTGACCTAACAGTTGCCCAAATTAAACTGTTGAAGGATAATTGTCAGTTTAACTGGAAAGCAGACTTTAAACTTAGGTGGGAAAATCACTAATTCCATAGCATGTCTTATCCATTTCAATTTTAATTAAGACCATGCGGGGCTCCTGGGAAAATAAATTAATTGGCCAAGTGAACTCAATCAAGATGTCTATTTGAATACACAAAAATAAGTCTTGCGTTCAAACTTCCACTACTCCTGGACGGCAGCGAATGACCATAGTATACATCAGCCCCAATACATGGCCATTGGAGTGGAACTAAAACCCTAATTTATATAAATTTGCACAGGGATTTGGAATAGTGCACAAGTAACCTTTTTCCTCTGGTTTTTAAAAGATGTCTATTTGACCTAGAATTTTATACCGCTTCCGCACATTTCAGTTCCTGATAATGTTTTAAATGACTTTCAAAAAATCATTTCTTCATAGATATGGAAAAAATCCCACCTAGAATATCTAGACAGACCTGTTGGTTGCCTACAAAATTCGGTGTGTCAGGTATCCCTAAAGTTGGTACTGTAGTTCTGCTTCCACAATGACGCAACTTTTTACGCTGGGAATTTTTACTATTTTTACTATGCATAGAAAATACCTGCTTGCAGCCTTACACAGTACAGCGACTGACATGGTGCCCTCAAAATGTCTAACTTCCATTTCTCTTCTATGCACTTTCCTTTACAAAACGCATGCTAAAAATGTTGCAGGATAAAGCTCCTTCTCCTCTCTGGAACATCTAACTGCTACACTGTTCTCCATTGACCACCCTTCACCTGCCTACAAAGGACATTAACATTCTAAAATAGAGCTCATGTGCTGTCCACCATGTGAGAAATCTACTGGAGGAATGTGATATTAAACCTTTCCCTAGTCTCCTAGAGAAATACAAGCCACCCACGTCAGAGTTCTTTACATATATTTGGATGAAACTCATTAATTCGTCCTGTGGAACTGTTTCTTTAAACCAAGTATTCCTCAACAATTTAAAAGAACTGTGCATGGCTAGGAAATAGTCTGAAATACAATATGTCTCTACTATTACATAGCATGTCTTCATTACAGCTGCTTCTAAACTCCCATATATGATTAACTAGTAGAGAGAACTTTTACTGCAGCAGAATGGAAATGTATGGTAGTCCAAAGTCATGGGGCCACCAGGTGCCTAGACCACTGGATAATGAGGCGGTAACTCACTCCACAAAGACTCTCTCATATGTTCTACTGCTTCATCTCAGACTGTTGGAGTTGTGCCCGGGCTGTATACTCCTTGTTTCACGTCTTCAGAGACTGTCAGCTACTACAATAATTTTGGTCCTCTTTGAAGGACTTCATCTACCAAACAACTTAATCAAATATGCTGGTATTTCCCAAAGGGATCTGATAAAACTCTGATAATACATATACTTATTGCTGCTAAAAAAAATAATCAAAATCCTCACTGTGGAAAACAACAACTACACTTATAGAAAAAAATAGTCCAATACAGTCTTGACAAAACCGGAATATACAAAAAAATGTCACATCGAGCTTTGGGTTCCATAGATAAATAAAAAATAAAAAAATCTGGAAAGATACATTCCAATCTCCTTCTACGCTCCCATTGAGAGACTCCAACCCCTAGTACCCTTGTTTTTACTCTCATCCTCTTTTTCTCATTCTCTCCCTCCTCTTTCTCCGATTGTCCTCCTCCACTTCATCTCTTGGTTTAATTCAGTTAACGTTTTTTACTCCATGAACATTTCCAACCATCGAGGAGCCACAGTTCTAATTCTGTTTTTTATGGTATACATACAAGATCTATAATGTTCACTTATTTACATTGTATGACTGCTTACAGTTAACAAAAATGTTTCCATCACGTGCCCCATCGTAACTAGTTTGATCTGTGTGACTTCAATGTTCCTACCTTGTCTAAACGACTCCTCTTTTACCCGTTAACTGATCTTGTGTTGATTTTTATGACTCTGTAAAAACTTAATAAAAAACCAAACACAAAAAAAAGAAACAAGAAAATTTATATTTTTTTTTTGCTAGAATACTCAGGTTGTGTTGTTTTGAAAGCAGACTTCTTTTTAAAATGTAAGCCAAAATCGAAAAAACTTTTTCCTACTTTGGCATAAACATGAACTGTTTCAGATCAACGCATTTCCCTATTTAGTGAATAAATGCCTACAACAATGCGGTATGCAAGAATTATTATTTATTTGCGGTGAATAAAATCACAAAATCAAAGTGTAATTATTTTTAAGTATTATTAACGTCTTTCATCATTAAAAACCCATACAGCAATAAAACCAAGCAATTATTTAGCAACCTTTAAGGCACACTGAAGCAAAGTAGCTTGCTATGAGTTTAATGAGCTAACTTTCACCTCACCAGGTTATTAGCACTTGATAAATGACATTGTAAAGGAAGGGCCCCCTACAGCCATATTTACTGGAGAAACACAGATTTATAGCTCTTTACCAAAATAACCTTAATTTATCCTGCCATGAGGCAAATAAAAAAAAGTGCTTTCAGTTCAAATAATTCATTTTTATTATTTCATGTAAAAAGTACTCATAGTACAACATCAAAGCTATTTGCCCTTAAATTTCCATAGTTAAAAATAGTTTATGGCTTATTTGCTAAACAAAAAATTGGGAAGAATTGAAAAGGAAATTGCACATTTTTAGTCGAAATGGCAGAACTCGAAAAAGTCTACTATTTTTTAAGTTCAGTTATTTTTTTCCTAATGTTTGCAATTATCTGGTCAGTTTGGTAACATTGCCAAATTGATGAATAGGCCTCTTTGTTTCATCAGCCCAGGGACCTATACTATACTATGAGGCAATGCATGCAAAAGTAGTGTAAAGTGTGAACGAGCATCACACCAACGATAATATTAATCACGGTGAAGCTGATCTGTGTGCTACATTTATGGAGTGAGCAAAATCCATGGTTTTCTCATGCAAAAGGCATGGTCATGCAAACAAACTCTTAAAGTGCTCAAAGCAAAGATCCATAGCTTTCCCAGAGTTTATTAGACAATACGATTTCATCTAAATCCCACGCAACAAGTCAATTAAATGCATGCAAGACACACGTTAAGTCCACATAGACCTAAAAAAAAATGGCAGACCTGTGTTTTGTATAATAGGATGTACATAAAGCAGAATATTTTGAAACTTTGTTTTCTATCTGGCATGCTCATTTTTAAACTGTCATCTGTATCAAGCATTGTTAAAAAAAATCTGAATAAAAATGTAATCATATAATTGTTTAGACTTTTTGACCTTTACAGCAGCAGAGATGTTTTCATAAATCATTTAAAAAAAAAAAAATGAATATCAGGCTTATGCTGCGTGCCAACATGTTGATAATTTACAGCAGATTTTCTTTAATTTAGCTTTACCATGTGTAGTGTACCATCTCATTGAGCAGACAATGGCATTATTTAGTGCCAAGACATTTCACTTGTAATTAAGCGATACATAACTTTGATTCCATACTCGGTTGGGGGTTTCTATTTGACTTTGTCTCTTTAATTCTCAGGGTCACTAGTTTAAGATCCCGTGTCGGCTGTGCAGAGAGTAACTGGATTAAAACTTGGAGTCTGCGTATATACATATAGATTGCCTACTTCTAGCTATTTTATTGGTACCATCACCATAAAAAATCCACATGAATTTAAAATATGTAAATCTGGATCAATTGGGAACGGTATTAATTAACTGCTTATATCCACATTTACAAGTGCAATGTGTCTACACAAACCTTTTTTTTCTCACAAACAAAACAATTTACTTTTATAACCCGATGCGATACGTACCTGCTATTAAAGTTTACAGTATTTTTAAATAAAACATTTAATTATAATCCTCAGACGATATTTGCGAACATAAATATATGATTGAGAGACATCATTGACTTTTGACCATCCCCTGTTATTTTTCTGAGCTTAATGAGAACATATGAACATACCTAGTTTATAAATGTCTATAAAAGACAGGGATGTACATATATCATGTTTAGAAGCATTTGCGTGTATCATTTCATATTATGTCTGCATTCTTATTAAAAATAAATGGATAGCTAGTTGTGTAGTTAGACATGTGTTCACACAATAAATATGTTCTTCAGATTGTAAAGCTCTTTACATTTATAAATAATAAATGAGCGTTGTCGGTTTTACATTCTCTCGTGGTATGATATGTTTGTTAAACTAAAGGACGATTAGAGGGCCATTGCTTTTGATGGTAAGGATGTTGTAATTTAAGAGAAATGAATAGAAGGAAAAAACTGTTTGAATATGCGAAAGTTATTTTCCAAGTCTAGCTAGTAGCAGTTGGATGAAGGATGAAGCGTTCACTTTCAATGCCCCATAAACCTCAAGGTATAAATAGAAATCCTGTCTTCTGAACAAAAATGGTAAATGGTTTAGGAAGGAGTGCTCTTTAAAGGAACACTCCACTGCTGAAATATAGTAAATTAATAAATACTTAAATAAAAAGAGAGATACCACCAATTGAATTATTTGTGTATTTAATTATGCATTTTGTCATTGGGGTTTATATCAAAACAGCTTGCAAAAGCTGCAGATCTTTTGTCTGCATCCTTTGCAAGCCCTCCCCTTCTAACCCCGCCCAGACTTTCTGTGGCTATCCAATCACAGGCTTCCCAATGTAGCTCAATGAGAAGTCTTTGCAAGCCAGGTGCTCTGGGCAATTGCAGCCTCTTGAGTTTAGCTCCACTGAGTTAATCAACCAGGAAGTGCAAGGACCGGTTATATGATTGAAAGCCAGGGGGTGTAACCAGGTTAATTTATAAAAGTGCCCATTTCAATTGAACAATTAATGTTTTTCTTCCACATGAAAAAACAGCCAAATATATGAGCATATCATGTTACATTTTAAAGTTGTTAAAAAGACAGACTCCCAATATTTAGGGGCAGTATTACAATGCTATATTCTCATGCTGTTACCACTTTCTGTTTGTCACTTCAGAGGTCCAGAAAATCCCCACTGGTTTCCATAATCCACTTATCTTACCCCTCAAGAGCATCTCCTTCTTATCCGTTCAAGCTCTCCCCTGTCTTCTGAACACATCACATCAGTCAACTGTGTTTTTGTAAAAGCAATCCAGTATTAAGACTGTAAGGTCATTTGAAAATGACTCTCACCTTTTGGGCTTCACATTTTATACCTGCTTATCTTAGAAGGTACCTGCTACTTGTTAAATTAAAAGTAGATATTTAAAATAGATTGCACAATGAGATATAGTAATGATAATAATGGTGTATATATATATATATATATATATATATATATATATGACACTCCATTTAGTAAGAAATACAGAGCATTGTCAGGTATACCCCTTTTACATGAGCATGGTACAATATTAACTGTATGTACACACGTGAATCTTTGTGATAGACAACATTTTGAGATATTCAAGCTGGCTCATTGTGCTTAAAATGTTTTGTCTCTGAATGATTCTCTATATATTTGACTGAAAATTCATAAATTTCTACATGAATAAAGGGAAGTCAATTTATTATTTCAAAGAGTGCACAAAGACGTATATATATAAATCCAAGGGTGATAAATACAAATAGAGGGTGGTATGGAAACAATACAACCTGAATATGGCTGATAATGAACGTGGAATCTATAAAATGGCAAAAATACAAAATATGGTGAAGTAAATAAGGCAAAAATAAATTTTGCACATGATAGAGAACTTACAAGAGAGAAGTGGTAATCACGCCTGTCACCCTGTCAGGGGTACTGTCCAAATCGAAGATCGCATATATATAATAGGAACTGGATAGTGGTGGAAGCAGATGTATATCTCACAATATGTAGAGAGGAGAAATTCCAAGTTCATTTGTTTATACGGCAATGTCACTTTTTCTTCGGCTCAGAAAAAATAAAAATAACAACATTTATTCCAAAGATTGCACTTACAAGAAATCAGTAGTAAAACAGCATATCTCCATAGTGAAGTAATGACCAGGTCTCCAGGTGGAAATGAAAAGAGATCCCAGAATGGAGATGCACAAAAAAATAAATTAAAATAGAAAATGGACTATAGCTGTACTAATAACTAGCATAAAAAGTCCAAGGTGTCTTATCCAACGCGTTTCGTCACTGCAGTGACTTCCTCAGGGATATAGATGTGTTGTAATCTTCATGGTTTATATATCATGGCAATTTTCAAATTCGCGGGGAAATTTTCTCCGATCACGTGTTACTTGGAACGCATGACATCACTTCCGGTTCCGGGTCTAATCCGATCGAGGGGAGCCCCCCTCTGCTAGCACTAATAATGGTGCAGCAGAAAAGGCTTCCCCTCTGGAACCACAATAGGTTCCAATTATACAAATATGGGGCAAAAAATAAAATTATATGTCCCTAAAATGTAATGATAATAGGACACTAAACACCTACATAGGAATGAAAAAAAGGATGTCCATCAAATTAACTTAATGGATATAATATGATATAATCCAGAATAATGCATGTCATATCTAAGACATGGCATGCAAAACATGGTAAAAAATAATTATTCTAATACAATATATACTCTGTAGTATCAGAATACATGGCTTGAAGCCATGTATTCTGATACTACAGAGTATATATTGTATTAGAATAATTATTTTTTACCATGTACCAGTATATATTGTATTAGAATAATTATTTTTTACCATGTTTTGCATGCCATGTCTTAGATATGACATGCATTATTCTGGATTATATTATATTATACCCATTAAGTTAATTTGATGGACATCCTTTTTTTCATTCCTATGTAGGTTTTTAGTGTCCTATTATCATTACATTTTAGGGACATATAATTTTCTTTTTTGCCCCATATTTGTATAATGGGAACCTATTGTGGTTCCAGAGGGGAAGCCTTTTCTGCTGCACCATAATTAGTGCTAGCAGAGGGGGGCTCCCCTCGATCGGATTAGACCCGAAACTGGAAGTGATGTCATGCGTTCCAAGGTGGAACGCAGGAAGTTGGACGGCCGAAAACCGGAAGTAACACGTGATTGGAGAAAATTTCCCCGCGAATTTGAAAATTGGCATGATATATAAACCATGAAGATTACAACACATCTATATCCCTGAGGAAGTCACTGCAGTGACGAAACGCGTTGGATACTACACCTTGGACTTTTTATGCTAGTTATTAGTACAGCTATAGTCCATTTTCTATTTTAATTTATTTTTTTGTGCATCTCCATTCTGGGATCTCTTTTCATGTCCACCTGGAGACCTGGTCATTACTTCACTTTGGAGATATGCTGTTTTACTACTGATTTCTTGTAAGTGCAATCTTTGGAATAAATGTTGTTATTTTTATACAATCTGCACTATTTCTTTTTTCTTTTATTTCTGAGCCGAAGAAAAAGTGACATTGCCGTATAAACGAATGAACTTGGAATTTCCACTCTCTACATATTGTGAGATATACATCTGCTTCCACCACTATCCAGTTCCTATTATATATATGCGATCTTTGATTTGGACAGTACCCCTGACAGGGTGACAGGCGTGATTACCACTTCTCTCTTGTAAGTTCTCTACCACGTGCAAAATGTATTTTTGCCTTATTTACTTCACCATATTTTGTATTTTTGCCATTTTATAGATTCCACGTTCATTATCAGCCATATTCAGGTTGTATTGTTTCCATACCACCCTCTATTTGTATTTATCACCCTCGGGTTTATATATACGTCTTTGTGCATATTTTATATAGTGTGTGTTTTGGGGGTATGTTCTTCTGGTGTATTATATAGTAAGCATATCTCTTTTCTTTATCCTTATTTCAAAGAGGTTTTGGTCTATATACCATAACCACTGAAGAAAAGTGATATGGCCAGCATTCGTGTTCTTTTTGTTATTGAGACTTGCAACATTGTTAATTGATTCATTGTCAGATTAATTACAGCAGAACACATAAAACACAGTAACATCTGTCAAAACTATTTTATATAACTAGTGTCCTTGAAAAAAGACCATGGTTCTTCAAGTTCTTTAGCCAGCCAGTAATAGTAGTAATAATCCAGAGGAAGGCTGATTTACTGAAGTCCGTTTCTCTGCATATGACAGGAGATTGGTATACTGATACTCTGAGTAGCTACTGACACAGCTATAGGATGAAAAACTATTAATTCCGATAGAAAATTGCATGGCTTCAGCTTAATTGGCCATATGTCAGGAAGATCAGCCATTCACAGGACTTCCATGCTCTCCAGAAACCTTGAGGGGCTACTATCACATGCTACATTGCCAGCAATCAGACATAAATGTATATATTATGTCTATATCTATGGGTAAGATGTATTTTTATGAGGTGACCCTCCCCAACCCCAATTTTTATTTTTAGCTTTTAGGTGCATTTTGTCTTCTAATTTAGAAATTGTCAAGCTGTCTGGCTTTTGAGGCTAAGTCTAGATTTGTAGTTCAGTTTCCTTGTCCTGGAATTGATCTGATGGGTCATGGTAATGTTGTTGGTATTTATAGGGGCCTGCCCTTTAGGATTGATTAATTTCAATTTGATCCTTTTTACAGTACATGACTTGTGCAAGCCTTTAAATTCAGAGCCATCTCTTCGGCAACTTGAGAATACATAATTTTCTGAAGATTAGAAGATCACATTTGCCTCCTCTAAGATGTCTACCTTCCCAAATGATGTACATGGATCTTTTCATGTCCAGACCAGACAGCAATGAATTTAGCCATTCACATCAATCCCAAGAGGCCATCTTTGTCTTTTTTTCCCCTGTGTGGTTGATCCTGGTACCTTTTAACAAGGAGTTCAAGAGAAGGCACAATTGGCAAAATAACATGATGTCTTTACATTTGCTAGCCAGTTAGATAAAATTAGCAGCATTTGCAGACTATAACCTGCCAAGATTGTCACGAGATTTCGTTTAAAAGTAAAGTCAGCAGGAATGTCAGAAACAGACGTCCAATTTGCCATCATTTTTTTTTTCTTCTTCAATTTTTCGGTGGCAAAAGACTTTCATTGAAATCATGACGTGAGTTTAATGGTTTTAATTAAATGTTTAATAGTGCTGGGAAAAAAAAAATGTGTTTCCTGGTTTTATTGCTTACTTTTCAAACGAATGAGAGACACTTTGAATTAGCTTTCTGCGTCCTTCATTCTAGGGCAGAAAGGTCAGTGGTAACTCATAGCAATTCTGTCATAAGGAGACCAGTTTCTTATTTTCTAGAAAAGTGTTCATCAATTATTTTGTCTCTGTAAAGGATGCAAGGTATTCTAGCCTTGACTGGGAAGTAGCTTTGTAACAATGCGATGCGCTCATCACACACAAAAGTTTCAAAAGTACAAGAACAAAAAAAAAAATAACTCAGCATGCCTGGATACAACAGCAGCGATTCTAAATCAGAATATAAAATGTTGCAAAGGTTGGGCGGTAAATCAGTATTTATTTGTCAACAGCGTAGTGTGAATGTTAATACAAATGCAATGTACTCAATAAGCATAAAATAAAAATGTTACGAGTTATAATGGAATAACTACTTGCACAATAAAGCAGCACTTTAGTAGACAGAAAAACAAAATGTTAGAACAAACAAGAAGTAGCCATTGCAAACATTTAAAATGCTGATGTCAGTCTATGGATTCCAGACGCACCCTTCATCTTTCCAGCCTTGTTTTTAAGAGCTTTTCTGGGAAGCTCCCACCCTATCTGAGCAAAATGCTCTCCTGAGCTGTCCCCACCTCTTATAACCTCCGATCCAGTACCAGCACTTTATTCAGTCTACCTCAATATATTAAGAAAGTGTCCCAATCTTTATTTTCCTACAGAGCACCACAATTATGGAATAACCTCCTGGACACTGGCAAATCTCCCCCCAGACAAAAATCCTTCAAGAGATGCTAATCTCTACTTATCTCAAAACAGAATGCACCTGTAATCATGGTTGATTTTTATTTCTTACCTGTTCTGTGTTACATTTATACATGTGTTGTACATTAATATTATTTTGTATTTTAACGTTCAATTATAACAATTTTATAACGATGAAGAGTTAGTGAGTCCAGGACATCGAAATCGAGAGAAATCTCAATGTATTCTTCCTGGTAAAATTATAAATAAATAAATAAACAAATGTCTGAGTGTGCAAGGGGCCTGTTATCGCCAAACCAATCATTTTGGACACAAGTCATGATGTGGTAACCCAGGAGTGGCTTTCCACCCAGCAGATATGTTATTGTCCTGAAATAAACTCCCCATTTCTAAATATAAAAAAAACACTCTCCAATTACTTGTTGCTGGCGGCGAGAATACTTATCCCTGTTTTTCTGGATGCGGCCCTCAGCCTCCTCTTTCACTAATTGACTCGACAGGGTGGAGGAGACTAGGATAACAGCAAATTTATCAGGCAGGACAGATAAATACAAGAAATATACAGGCTGTTCTATCTTTTAAAGAAATCATGTGGGATTTTTTACAACATTCATTGACTTTCCATTAGTCTATCATTTCCTGTAGCCTACATATTGCTCTGTCTTCCAGGTCGGTCATTGGATAAAATACTTTTTTAAGCTGCTTGCTGTTTCCTAAATACAATTATCTACAGTTTTGTGGCATTGAAAACTCTAATGATTTAATTGAAGGTACTGACTATACTTGTTGTGATGGACCACCTGGCACCCCGACTGGGTGCCCCTGCCAATCACTGCTTCCTAGTAATCCTTGAGTACCTTAAGCACCGCACCAGACACCATAACCACCATAGTCCCCACTTCCAGTGTTACAGCTTGGTTGGGGTCTCACTGTCCTCCACCCACCCTGGACCCAAGACCAGGATCCATCTTCCAGTGCATAGAGTAGAGCAGGGTGCTCTTACAAGAGCAAGTAATTATAACCCAGGGGAGCATAGTGATATAGTAATCCCCAGAGTAGATACAGCTGTTCCCCCCACACATGAGATGAGACTCTATGTTGCGGGTAAGCAATAACTCCTTTATTGGCAGCCTCAACTGGCCTTATATGCAGGTCCCCATGCAAGGTGCACTCCCCACTGGACCTGAGAGTAGAGTACAGTAAAAACATACACACGATTACATTGGCTCTCAGGTTCAAGACACTCCCACACGAAACAAGATAATCCCTCCCCTGTGCCTGAGAGATAATGGAGTCAGAAACTGTACTAAACTCAATTATCTCCAGGCACAGAAAACATACGTTTTAACAACCTCCTGAAAGTACCCATAAAACACATGGAAACCCCACAAAAGTCACAACATATCCAAAAATCACCCAGATCGGTTCATGGGGTTCGGGATTTCCATGGAGGGTAGTATTTGACCGACCGCACACAAGGCTCCTGCCCAAAAGAGTTCCACGAAATCAGGCTGTGCGGTCGGTCTCTTTCAGGAGTTCACAATACAACAATATATACAAATGAAACTGTTTGTATGTGCACTTAGTCTGTGTCTCTTGTTCTGGAGTGTGTTCGGGAGTGTGTTTCCACCGAACGCCACTCTTCTCAAGTGAATTCAGCTGAACGTATGAAGAGATGCAAGTCCCAGTGGTGTTCAAGCCATCGAGTGTCCGATTATAGTTCCATGCACTCGATGACCAAACAGCGCTGTATGTGTTCGCTGCTAAAGATGGCCGCCGCCACGTGTTCGCCCATACGAATGACAACCACCCAGCCGATCCCCCATTAAGTTGCAGTTTAGAGGTGTTAATATGGGTAATGAGCTGCACACTCCAATTACGGGTGGTCCAACTGTTCGGTAACCGAACAGAAAAAGTACATATACTGCGCCATATACTGAACCATATAAGGGAAAAGGCATGAACAAAGCCTTTCCAGAGTCCTGAACCAAGGTCTAATACATGGACCATAGTAAGAGGCTGGCAAGCAGGCCCCTCCAAAAGCCCGTGGCGAGGTTACTTTCACCACACTTGCTTTTATTTCACTGTAGTAAATGCTTCCTTGTAACTGTTACTAATTATCAAGATGCAACCATGTAAATTTCCAAATTTTCAAGAAACAGTTTATGAGTTTTCAAGACAAATATGACCCCCTTGTTTAAGTGTGTGTGGGCAGGATTCATATAACTTAAAGTGGCACATAGTGTGTCCCCCGAACTCCCACCCATGCCCCGCGAGTGGGGGCTATTCAACTAAATGGAGGACATAGGGTCCCCCTTGGCCCCCATCCATGAGCGACAGGTGAGGGCCCTAAATTACAATAAAGAGGGGGAACTATTGTCCTCCCCCACGGCCCCCACCCATGAGCGGCTGGTAGGGTCCTGAATTATAATAAGGGGGGGGACCTATTGTCCTCTCCCCTGGCCATCACCCATGAGTGGTGGGTGGGGGATCTAAATGAAAATAGGGGGGACCTATTGCCCCCCCCCCCGGCTCCCACCCATGAGCGGCTAGTGGGGACCCTAAATGAAAATGGAGGGGGGGACCTATTGTCTTCCGCCCTGTCCCCACCCATGGGCGATGAGTGGGGGCTAAGTTTAAAAATACCCCCCGGGTGTCTAGGGGTCCCCAAGACCCTAGTCATCACCCCACCCAAATAAAATTAAATAAAGCCCTACCTACCCCCCTCACCCTAAAAATAGTGAAGGGGTAGACAATAAAACTAAATATCTGTAAAAAAAAAAAAAACAACTTAACATTCTTTTTTCTAAAACCTTCTTTTTCCCCCCCAAAAAAAGGCCAGATAAAAAACCATAATACCTGTCGAACTTATATATATATATATATATATATAAAAAAAAAGGGCGAAAAAAACCCAATCCTGGTGCTAAAAAAAAATCCATCTTTAACCAGCAAGGGAACTGCACAGACTGAGCTCTGCAAGGTGGGGAAAGGCTTATAAAGCCTTCCCACGCCCTGTAATTTGACTTAGAGCACTCTGAGCGGCGGGTGAGGGCTGGGAGGGCTTTTTTTTTTTTTTAACAGTGAGCAGCCACAGGCATAGTGGCATAGCGAGGATTTCAATCTCCCTTAAGCTAATATAGGGTTGAGGCAGGACATGGCGTGCTTAGGAAGTGGTGGGGAGCACAGCTCCATGCCGCTTCTATCTTTACATATTACAAGGAGGAAGCTGCGCGCCGGTAGCTCCCTCCTTGTAATAAACTGAATGAATGAGCAAATGAACACCGATATTCAGTGTTTGCTTGTTTATCTGACATTTCTATTCATTCCTTCGTCTTTCTGACCAATGAATGAATAGATGAAATTCCCGTACGATTTTCAGACAATAGCGAATGCCCACGTGTTTAACTGGGCATGTGTGGGAATTTCACAGCACTATCTAGTGTGGGCAGATGACATATCCCAGAGGGATATCCCTTCATCTATCGACACAAAGATGGCGGCACCCAGGACCTAAGTCGGGGCACAAAATAAAGATTTAAAAAAAGGTAATATGGGGGGGCTTAGGGGCATATGGGAGAAACTAGGGGGGAAATTAGATGTAGTGGAGTCGGGAGGGGGGGGGGAGGTGTTAAAAAAAACAACGGGTGCGGCCATGACACTGCCGCTTTAATGCTCAGAAATGATTGGATCCAAATCTCCCCAGAACATTTATTTGAAAGCAAAAATCAATTTTCAATGCAGACATATACACACACTCTATTGTGATATACTTTCATACAGAATTATATTATTCATTTTAATTTAAACATCCTAAGATAACTTCTCAAATTCCTCGAGACTTGCCTGTTCAAATATAGTCTTGTCAGTAGGAGGCACTATGAGCAAAATAGCCCCACGAATGGAAGGATGATGTGCAGTGAAACATGGGTTAAATATATTTTAATCAGAGGTAAATGGAACCTTTTCTAGAATTCCTCAGAAATACACAGAGTCCCAGGGAGCTGCATAGGCTTTCTTTATGATATTGTACCCCACACATCCAGTTTCCATACTCTGTGTACCTAATCTGTTTGAACTTCGCTTTCTCTGTACTTAAAACAAAAACAAACCCCCCGACCCAATCTTAAACTAATACAAGGGACAGCATCCAGAAGACACCAGGACCATTTCCCAAGTAAACACAACTGGGACAAATGGCAAATGTATACTCTCTGCTCTCATGAGAAAACAAACAAACCCATGACTATTTTCCACAGGAATTTCTGTGAAGATAAATAAATGGAAAGTTAGGAATAAAAATGCAGGATTCCCTGAGTAAAAGCCCCCCCTCCCCCTGGGAGTGTTGGAGTGTACATGATGTAATTGGTAAGTTGTGAATGTCTATTTGTTTTAATTGGCCTCAATATCACACACAGAGGCATGGATACTGCCTTCACATGCATGGGTAATGGTCTGGTTGTAACTGGTAGATCTAATTTGTACTCCTGTAACTTAATTGTGGACTGAACTGTGAGTGAATAGATGCTGGTGTATTTATGTCTTTAAGCTTGAAATGGTAGAATAACTAGGAAGCAGGTAAAATACAAAGAAATACAGTGTTTTATATGGTAGTAAAAAGTGCCTGTGTACTAGAGTTAGGTGAAACTTTATAATTTGTATAAAGAAGGCCACCAGGGGATTGGCCAGTGGCAGAAGGCCATAAGTAAGAGCCAGCCAGGTGTCTGGATGACAATGTAGAGGTTATATGTAGATAGTGGAAGTGCACTCAACCCTTCGTCATGGAATTCAGGGTGCTCTAATGGATAAGTCCCAGTACCAGGAAGGACCAAACATGGAATTTTGAATATAGAATATAATCCAGGCACTCCAACAAATTCCAAAGCAAAGGCAATTAGAACCAGGATCCAAAAGACATTTTGGTTCCTGGTTCTAATAAAATTGCCTTTGCTTTGGAATTCGTTGGAGTGCCTGGATTAATTTCTATATTCAAAAGACAATGTAGAGGTTGTCTGCATCTTTTCCCACTAAATCATTACTGAAGCATTTAATGTATCTAACAGATGATATGAGCGGTGGTGGCTTGGCCATCGGGGCAGGTGGGGTGTTAAGTGTTTGCTGCATGAAAAGTTATACATTGAAATCGTAGGGACTAACGATAAGTGTGGTAGAGGAAAAAAATGTGGTTAGTTTCTCACTGTGCGTCTCCTTCTTTCTTGATAGCAGGAGATACAAAGGAGGCTGAGCAACTAATGCTGTCTAGATTTTACGGCATGTTGAGAACAATGCCCACCATGTTGAGTACACGTCCCTCAATCATGCTTAGTCTGTTCGTGTGGGATTCTGACAACGTTTATTGACTTTGCATAGGTCTATCATTTCCTGTAAGCCCTAAAACACAGGCCTACATATTGTCCTGTCTTCCAGGTCTGTCATTGGATAAGATTTTTTTACACTGGTTGCTGTTTCCTAAATGCAATTATCTATATTTTTGTGCCATTAAAAAAGGGCATGAACTCTAATTAAGGGTTGAGTACATCAGGGTAAGTGGGCAGAATCTAATTTCACAGTTTGACTCTGATACCACCATCTTGAAACCTCCCCAACTGCCATTGGAAATGATGCCACCATTCGTCTGTTCCTTACACCTAATACTTACGACCCACGGGAAGAATGATGTCCATCTTCTCTGTCGTTTTTCTTTCCTACTACCCTAATTATTGGTATGTACTATCTTCTCTGCTTTAATCCCTGCATAACAATTCAAGTGTGAACTCTATGTGTCGGTTTGCTCAGAAATGCTTTAGACTAGACAATGGGAGAATCTCCCGACAGCTTGTTGCTTCAAGATTCTGTTAGTTCAATAATAAAGGCATTACAAGATACTACGATGACCTATTATGTTACTTCTACATCACTTGGCTAATATTTTAACTCCAATATATACCATGGGAGGTCTCTTCATAGTATCATTGTGGGTGTGATTGAGATAATGGATTGAACTTCTAATGTGATAATTTTTGTGACTACAGTAATGATATCCAGACACATAACACAGACCTTTCCTATGGTTGCTGGTAACGAGATAAGACAGCAACGTGTTAGATAAACCTAACAAACTCTTGTCACCATGCTCCACAGTCTCTTCATTGCTCATCAATAGAGGTTTTGCCATTTTGCTGCTTAAATATTATTTTTGCTTCTATTTTTCACAGTTTTCCACCTTATTTGCTACCCTTATTTCTAACCAAAGTAACTAGAAAAAAATACAATATTCTAATATGGTGCTAAAAAACTTGTAGGGGGATAACATCTTGCTGCTGTACCCCTGATTAAGCTACAACTTGACACATATTACGGGAAGACACAATATTTGTAAACATGAGACTGACATTCCATAAGTAGATACAAAGAATATATATGTGACTCGGAGAGAGATTCGCCAAATGAAATAAAAATAAGAGTGATCAGTGGGGAATTCGAGAAGCGGTAAAAGAAAAGAGCTTTGTATAATGTGGCAGCAGTCTCAGCTCTCACAGTTGTCACTTATGAATAGAAAGTTAAAAGACAACGCTATATCATGCATCCAGTTTAATTTGCTAAGGTACAGTCTATCTCCCACGTACTCAAAGGAGCGATTCGTTGCTTCTATCACAAACCGCAAACTAGCTTGCTGAGAGATTGACAGAAAGGTGAAGA
This sequence comes from Pelobates fuscus, assembly GCF_036172605.1. Classification (NCBI taxonomy): domain Eukaryota; kingdom Metazoa; phylum Chordata; class Amphibia; order Anura; family Pelobatidae; genus Pelobates; species Pelobates fuscus. The sequence goes on from NC_086321.1 coordinate 30,420,865, forward strand.
GTATGAACACCCAACACTTTGTTCAGACAGGCAAAGTTTTAATCACATTCTAAGTGATGAGAGGGCTGAAAGGGGATCACCTTACACATGCAAAATCTAAACAAACAAAAATATGATGCCTTTCCACCTCCAAGTCCTCTCCAATTCATATCCCGCAGCAAGTTTTTTTGTTGTATACCGTTCTTACCGGATAATTAAAAACAAAGTTATAACATGCTCACAATAGCTTGCATGATTTTACATTAACAATCTTTGAGTATACTCTTTAGGCAAAGCTAATCGAATTAAAAAAAAATAAAAAAATAACCAAATTAAGTTACAATACGAAATTTTATTTTTGTGTCATAAAACCTATGATTAGCTTCTTGAATAGTTGTTATTATTGAATTTTGAGTAATAAAAAAAACTTAACTTGACATAAAAATAGCAATAATAAAAAAATATTAGTATACCATAATTTTTTTTTTAAGTGTAAAATTAGATTTGGACTCTTTTTATTTAAACACTATTATTTCTGTGATTTCTAACCAATCAGATACTTAGAAAAGAAAAAGTTGCAAAACATATACAACATTATTTTATATATAGAGGGGCATGTTTTACGTGCACATTAAAAAACAAACAAACAAACAAACAATAAAACAACGAAATGAGAAATAAAAGAAAATGTTTTGATTTTTTTTTTACATATGGGCGACTTAAAGAATTTTTTAGCTGCACAGTTTTGTGCTAACAATTAAAATTGAAATTCCGGACAATTCATTTTAGTGAATAACATCGATAGTGTTACACATACATTCTAGGTACTGCACACGCAGAATCACACCCACACTTTATACACAGAAACACTCACTGATATTGCATAGGCAGTAAGTAATACATGCTGATATTGCACAGGCAGTAACATTCTTATATTTCACTCTTAGGATTGCTAACTCATAGCTCTCGCACTTAGGGGGATGTAGTTGAGGCATTGGAGAGAATGAAGAATGACCTATTATTTATACATAGTATCAGGTTTATTATTATTATTAGTATTTATGTAGTGACAAAAGAATCTGCAATACGTTATCTCTGAGATATAAATGACGTAATATATGAGATAAAAAAATTAGAAGAAACGCATTACGCCAGAGGAGCTGAGATACAGTGGGGTTTCTATATCTGGGGCTATCTATACATATAAATGTTGCCACTATGTTGGATGTACGGCAGGCTTTACATTGTAATCCAGGGTTCAGAGTTCTCTGCTCTCAGCTGTTATTCCGTCTGATTTTATATTCCATCGGTCAGTGAACCCACCGTTGTAGTTTTTAACTAATTTGTAAAGCGCTGTAGATGCTTTGTGACATTTTGTGATGTCCTTTCCATTTTTTTTGTGGTTTAATATTAGTTTCAATAATTTAGAGGGCCTTCCCTTCATAATGAAAAATACAGATGTGTGATGGGAAATATGCGTGTTCTACCTACACTAATCAGAGAAAAATAATAACAATAACGATAATAAAAACACAAAGTAAATTAAACACCAGCATTTATTTTATGCAACTGGCAAAATTTATGACCTTGGACCAAAACACCAACTCTACCTATTAATCACGGAGCTTAGACAGGGTTGGGTTGTTTTTGTGATTTAATAGTAGAATAAGACAAGGATTGAGGGAAAATACTTCTGACCTTAATTTTTAGATTCCTGTCTCACCTTGATTAAGTATCCTTATCTAAATACAGTTAAGTCAGTAAATCTGTTAAGATAACATTACTCGGGTCAAGAGGTCAAACCGAAGAAATTTCACGGTTGTGGACTCATTTAATCAACTTAAAGAAAAATCTTTTGTTTTCTCTTGTGTTGTAAAAAGGTATTAGTTGTCAATTACACAAAGTTTATTTGGCACATATGATGCAAAAAAAAAAAAAATGCAGAGAGGCATAAATTGGATGATGTAATCCTATTTTTTGCAAGTTCTTTAAATTTGCATTAAGTAAGGTTATTACAATTAGATGATTGCCAATGGTTTCTTTGTCAATGCATATTTTGGAGGTACTAAGCTAGACTTAGAAATACAAATCTTGTCATTGTTAATTTCGAACATTTACACTAGTTTCCATATCATTTTATTTTTTTTTGCAATCCACAGTTCCTTAAAAAACAACATAAACAATAAACAAGGCATGAAATTCCGTTGCAACAATATTTTGATTTTTTTCTCTGTAGGCTGGTAATAAGTATTTGAATAACATGATGTAATTTAGACAAAGTCTAGGTCATTTATACTTGCTTTATTTGTAAGCATCCGAATGTCCAAATGACATGAAATTCATACGAATGTACATTCGGACTGAAACAAATTGCACTTCTATTGCTCATTTCATTGGACAGGGAATAGTGAAACCGGATTGGGCAAGCAAGCATTACTGTTACGCTACTAGGGGTGATTTGGATTGGAACTCAACTGCAGCTTGTAATCTCCATAATTACAATAGTGAAGAAATGGAGAATCCTTAAGTATCAATACTGTAGCTTTAAGAAAAGAGAGAATCACTGGTAAACTTGATTCAACCGAAGTTTTAATAAGTGTTAAACTTAAATGAATTGCATTTAGGCAATAATCCAATAAGAAGAAGTGCAAGTAATCAACAACACAAAGTTCATGATTAAGTATTTCTTCAGAGATGCATTAAGTAACATTAGTTCATGAGAATAATCTTCAATAGGAACAAAAATCAAGTAGCTAAGGATATTTGCAAAGCAAGAACAGTTCATAGTGAATAAGCATGATGGGAGTTGTCCTTCATGAGATTAGTAACTTGAAGCACTGAATGTAATTGCAAAGCAAGAAGAGTTCATAGTGAATAAGCATGATGGGAGTTGTCCTTCATGAGATTTGTAACTTGAAGCACTGAATGTAATTGCAAAGCAAGAAACAGTTCATAGTGAATAAGCATGATGGGAGTTGTCCTTCATGAGATTAGTAACTTGTAGCAATGAAGATTTGAGTAAGCAAGCAATAGTTCATTAATAAATGATATTGTAGACAAATAGCTAAAAGATATACTTAAGGTTAATATGGGTAGTCCTCCAATAGTTCAGAGATATGGTCCACTTGTAAAGTAGCAAAGTATCCGTTCTCCAGTAATCCTTTATGGCATGCAGCAATCCTTGCACTTGCTCAAAGGCTGGAACGGCTTGTCTGAGCTTGTGGAGAGATAAGTCTGGTGGAAGTAGCTCCCAGTAACTGAGCCTGTGGAGCCCGCGGTCTCGCGGAGGCAGCTCACACGTTAGCTCACACAATCAATCACCAAGCACCCTCCCTCTGGCCCAGTCTCCCTAAATACCGTCAGAGCTGTGTCAGAGGGGGGCGGGGTTCGGCTCCTCACAGCTGAGTGCCGAACCCGGAAGTGTTACTCCATGACAATTACATTGCACAAAAGGAATTAGCTTATTGGTCAAGAATCCTGTCATCATTCACGTACTTTTCCCTCCCTCTCTCTTGTTTTGCCACTTTTCAGAAATCCAAATCACTTTGGCACTTTGGAGCTTTGGCGCTTCGGCGCTTCAGCACTTCCGAACTTCGTCACTTCGGCACTTAGGGACTTCGGCACTTCGGACATTCATAAGCATTCAAATGTCCAAATGGCATGAAATTCGTACACATATACATTTGGAATGAAACAAATTGCACATGTCTAATTGTAACAAGTTTATCTCATTAAGGTGGTTATATTGTTGAAAAAAAACTGGCGCAATCCTTCCACTCAGCAGTAAGGAGTTTTTAATGTTTTATTGCTAAACAAGTTCCCAGCAACCCAACCCCTTTATTTACATTGTTTCAGAGTACTATTAATCATCATCTATCCTCAACAGCATGCACTGCATTACTCATATTGTGTGGCAAGTTCTATCCATGGGTAGGCAGCCTTTGACACTCCAGATGCGGACTACATCTCCCTGATGCATTGCCAGCATTATGGCTGCAAGAGCATTGTGGGAGATGGAGTCCTCAACATCTGGAGTGCTACAAGACAGGCCTAATAGTTACTCATAATGGCAATCCTAGAGGATTGATGGGACACTCATCAGGGTTGAATTTCTACTCTCACTAAAGGCTAGGGGAGTGCAGGCATACTTAAACAATTTATCTCAATACATTTCCTGGTAACTAATAGTTATTAATAAACCACATTTTTAAAATCAATTCGTTTGACTATTACCACAAATTGTATTTTGACAAATTGCTTAAAACTAATTGTTGCACATCTACTGGAGTGTGAAATATTGAATACATATAGACCCCTTGAGATATATATATATATATATATATATATATATATGTATAACTTTTTACCTGTGTAGGGATATGGAGATATGGTCAATACATGAACAGAAATGTAAAGATGAAATCAAAATATTAGCAAAGTTGGGTGAATAATGGCTAGATTCAGGTGCAAATATTGATTTCCATATGCTGTTATATTTTATAAAATAATTTAAAACAATCATTTAAAGGAGCACTTTTGGGTCAGGAACGCAACCATGTATTCCTGACCCTTTAGTGTTAAAATTACCATCTAGCCCCCCTGGTCTGCCCTTGCCTCCCTAAATAGAGTAAAATCGAACTTTATGCAAGTCTGCCGCTGCTGCCTCTGCCCCTGACCTGTCTGCTGTATGCTGACATCATCAGAAGTGGTGGTCTGAGCCAATCACAATGCTTCCAAGTAGGATTGGCTGAGACTGTCAAGGAGGCAGATCAGGGGCAGAGCCAGCACAAGCCAAACACAGCCTGTTGATTCATGATTAAAGAGTCACTCCAGGCACGCACACAAATTAGCTATGCTGTGTTGTTTAGGTTACAAATAATTATATTGGTAGACTTTCTTTTAAAAAAATAATTTTTCTTTTTGCTATAAGGGCCCTCTCCTAACACAGTGTTCCATTTTTGCTCTTGGTATACGATGACAACTGAACGACAGTGGAAAGCTGCCAGTTGACCTAGAACTCCCAGAAAGTCTAGACATGCTCCTACAAAGCCCTGTACGAGGCATAAGCTCAGCAATGCTAAATAAATGTAAGTGAGAATTATTAGCTGAGACACTGTGGTTTTCAGGCAAGCTCACTTCAGATCCTGACAAGTGTATGGCTTTGCAGCAAATGCCAGAACTTCAAATTTGAATTTATTTATTTTTTGGATTCGTTGTTTTTGCATATTTTAATGGATTATCTATAGTATCTGGAGTATCTGGAGTATAGTGCATTAATAAATTAGTTCGCAACCTAAAGCACCCCCTTAAAAAGCCCTGACGATGGAACCAAAAACAATTGAGACGTTCTGTCAGTAGACTTTCACATACGAGGAAAGTGTCAACCAGTTACGACTGGTTTTCACGAAATCTAATTACCCTTCTAGCTCTCGTGAAACTCTTTTTAATATTTGACCAATACTGTACTACAAAAAATTATTTGAATTCAGATTTAGCATTTGACGATCCTATAATTAAAGCTAAAAACGTTTTATAAAAGTAAACATAAACAAAATAATTTCAAATGCATATAAAAAGTATACAATATATTTTTTTTTACAATTTACAACAACTAATTCATAGCATCAGAGGCTAATGTCAACCTGTCTTGGCTTTCCTGCACTTCCATTGACTGCCAATAATGCATTCGTTGAATAGTTCATGCAGAGTTATCTTCATTTCATTTAAGTGGGATAAGATAGGTTATGGAACCATTAAATTCTGAAATGGGGATGTCAGCATCACGCAGAGAACAGGCTGACAGTGAAACACAGTTCTGCAAGCGAAAAATGTGTTCCACTCTAACCTCATTTATTCTTTATTTTTCTGCACGAGGATTTTTAATAAATGTATTTTTTTTTATAAGGCAATCTGTTTTCTGTACTTCTACTAATTTTAAATGAAAGGCATTTTACCTTGCAATTCTTGTAGGTTTTGCTTGGGTGACAAAACATGATTAAAAAGATGTGTTCTGTTGTGTAAATGTGAGACTTAATTCATGCCCTTGCCTTTGCCGGGGCCAAAAGATAAAAACATTGTTAAGAAGGCTCTCTTTCGCTGGCATGCAATTACTTGTAAGCCCGTAATAAAAGCACCGACTTTATGACTAATTGAGAACTCAGGATGAAGTTTACAATTAGTAAGAACGCTAAGATTTACAAAACATTCTCACTCTTTCCTTTCAGAAAAGGTAGATTTATCTTTAATCAACCAAATTCCTAAGCAATCGAATATATTAAATGGATGTCACCTTATCTTCTTCCTCAAGGGGTCTCCTGTACGTAGCATTCTCGCAGAATAATGAGGTACAGTTAAATAAACTAGGTAAGATGGATGTCAGATGATTCGTTAATAATGCTGTGAAAAAAATGATGTATAGAATATTGCACGTTGATTAATTTGCTAATGTATGTTAGTATATGCTAAATTTCATTTTAATTGAAAAAGACATATTGACTTTAATTAGAGCCATTTCACAAGAACCGTCAATTAGCACATGTCAAACCTGCTAATTCAAAACAGAATTCTTCTAATTAGGGTCTACATTTCATTGAATCCAAGGACCAACGCAACAAGTTATACTCAAGCAAGAGGTGTAATAGCTCCGATATAAACACTATAGATGTTAGTATACATCTGTTATTAGATTTCCATATGGAGCTCTCTTGCTCTGATAAAAAATGGTTCTTTAGTCAACATAAACTAAAGTTTGGCTTTGGTTATTGAGGAAAAGTTTTTAAACAATTACTTTAGCTACACTGTCAGCATAGTTTAGGTATACAGTATACAGTACTGATAAAATCTGAGTAAGGCTGGAAGACCCGTACACTAACAGAGAGGTGGGGATATGTCATGATATATTCTTGTCTTTCTCTGTTATATCTCCTCCTCTCTGCCAACGTTCAGCGTGGGGCAGAGGCTCTTCAGGATCCCAATTAAAGCATAACTGGAAACACGCTCATTCTGGATCGCCAGGTATTCAATATGATCCCTGCACACTATCTAACTAATAGAGAGGTATGCATCAAAGCTCTCCCCATCCCCCCATGACTGTCACCTGGGTGGCACAGAACCCCCTCAAAGTATTTTGATGGAGCATATATTACTGATGAGAAGCAGCTGTCTGATATAAAATAAAATAAACAAAACCAAAAAAATATTAATCTTTCTGTCCCCTCCACTAACTTTAATAATCTGGGGCTAAAGAGCACCGCACTCATGTCAGTATTTTGTGGATTAAAATAACAAGCAGCATGCTTGGATTTCTGTTGGCACAGTATCTGTAGGGGTGAGACAGCAGACAGGGATTATGCAGGGAATGTCCTGGTGTAGATTTTCTAAGTGGGTCTGCTGTATCTGAGATTACTTAGGAAGCCAGACTATGAGGAACATGTATGGTGTCCTTTGCAAGTGACTAGAGACCAGAGATGAGACAGTGTTGATATTCATAATAGATGCTGATTGTCTTTGATGGAAATGGAGTCTAGGAAACAGAGTCTGCTTTTCTTTGTCATGCACAGAGCTCTTTAAATGATTCCATCAACCTGCACTTGGCATACTGATGGAGGTTGGTAGGTAGCCTCCTTCTGCCAGTCCCATATACTGCATACTTGAGTACCATATGTTGCGGAGCTGGATCACCAACAGTAGAATCAGGAACAAGAGAATGCCAAGTAAATAGCCCACCTCCTCCCCAGCAATTGGACGACACACAGTTCTGGGAGTACAACTGACTTTATTCTCCAACACACAGCATTTTATGCATTGCCCCTAGCATGCGGTTTCAAGATTTCTTTTACAAGAGCCTTTGTGTTTGAGAGATAATTGAGCCCAATTTAGGATGATTTACTTATCTCTCAAATACAGAAACATTCATAAATTTTTAACATGAACCAAAAATACATGACAAGAAGTCAGGAACCCCACAATAATCATATTCCCGAATAGCCCCGATCTAAGTGCACAACATATCCAAAAAGCACTCAGATCGGTTTGGTAGATTAAAAGCTATGCTTGAATAAAGTTTTGACTGACTGGCCACGAGGGGATAGCCAAAAATAGTTCCAGAGGATTTGTTAGGATGGCTGTTCGGCTTTCGGGGGTTCCTGTGCAAACACCGACGAACGCTCCTCCTTGCTGTTATGGAGCAAGGGCTCCCCCTGTTCAGTAGATCATATCTCCCGAATACCATTCGTCTAGATCATGGGTCGTCAACCTGGTCCCCACCACCCACTAGTGGGCGTTTCAGGATTCCAGGTGGGTGGTAGGGATTTCAGCGGCTAAATCCTCTGTTTGAGAGAGTGGGTGATCATTCTGATAAGTGCCAGCCTGTCTGTCCGAGGGGAGGAAGAAGGGAGAAACTGGGGGCTGGTGTGACTGCCAGCAGCTGCAGGGAGACCTCTCAGTCTCCCTGCATACTCTAAAATAATTTCGGCCGCATGCCCCGCCTCCTAACAGAAGCTCCACCCCCTGCAAACAAGCTCCGCCTCCACACGTTTCTGGAGAGCTGCCACCGGTCCAAGAGGATACTGAAAGGTATTTACCTTTTTACAGCCCCCTACCCACCATTTAAACCTCACAGACAGTCCCTCTACCCACCATACTGCCCCCCTACCCACCTCACAGCCCCCTACCCACTATAGAGCCCCCCTACCCACCTCACTGCCCCCTACCCACTACACAGCCCCCCTACCCACCTCACAGCCCCCCTACCCACTATACAGCCCCCTACCAACCATACAGCCCCCCTACCCACCTCACAGCCCCCTACCCACCTCAGAGCCCCCTATCCCCTATACAGCCCCCCTACCCACCTCACAGCCCCTACCCACTATAGAGCTCCCCTACCCACTATACAGCTCTCCTACCCACTATACAGCCCCCCTATTCACCTCACAGTCCCCCTACACACTATACAGCCCCCCTGCCCACTATAGAGCCCCCCTACCCACTATACTGCTCCGCTACTCACTATACAGACCCCCTACCCACTATAGAGCCCCCCTACCAACTATAGAGACCCCCTACCCACTATACAGCCCTCTACCCACCTCACAGCTCCCCTACCCACTATACTGCCCCCCTACCCACCTCACAGTCCCCCTACCCACTATACAGCCCCCTATCCACCTCACAGTCCCCCTGCCTACTATACAGCCACCCTACCCACCTCACAGTCCCCCTACCCACCTCACAGTCCCCGTACCCACCTCACAGCCCCTCTACCCACTATACGGCCCCCCTACCCACCTCACAGCCCCAATACCAACTCACAGTCCCCCTACCCACCATACAGAACCCCTACCCACCATACAGCCCCCCTACCCAGCTTACAGAACACCTACCCACCTCACAGCCCCCCATCCACCTTACAAAAATCGAACCAGATAATATATAGTCTCGCAGCATCAACCTCAAGGACCTCATTAATCACTAGTAAAGGTAATTTCAATTTACTTTATTGTTTTCTCATTAAACTTTCTAAAGTTAAAAACATTATAAACATGGATGAAGTAGAAATAAAAAGATAAATGTACATACATTTATTATATTTTTAAACACACCCTCCTTTCTAAAAAATATTCCGCACTTGCGTGAAAACTGGTGGGCGGTAAGGACATTTTTCCATCAAGAAAGATGCATTAGTGGGCGGTAGGTAGAAAAAGGTTGACTACCCTTTGTCTAGATGATCGGGAAATAGAACAGGCAGCAGTACCATCTTTGCCCGGGTTCGCAGAGATGCGAGGCTGAAAACAGTTCCAGGCGTTCGATGACCAAGTACCGCTTCCTGCGTTCAAAGGACAAAATGGCCATGCACTCTACTATGTGCATTCGGTTCAGCGAAGGTGTCAAATTGTTAATTTGTGGTTAACAGCCAGGGGAGGTCGGTGTTCACTGGGGCATAACATGAGACCACACACCAGGAACACCACCAATTCAAACATGCTTAGGGAACAAAATCACTGAAACAAAATGTCGTTCAAGGCTTACTCTGCCCGTTTAATGGTGGAACAACAGTTTTATTCATAGAGGGTGTGTCTAGGTGGATCCCAGGCACACCAATAAAAACAATAGTACTTCTCAATAAATGAATACTTGAATACATTAAATAAGCCTTGTGAAAGAGAGCTGTCTTGGTGCATCTTAGCCTCATGTTTTGATTACGCCAGTTAATGTTAGAAACAGAGTAGGGTGGTGTGCGTTATTACCAAGAAAAGTTGGAATATTCTGAAAACAGAGGCTTGGGAAAGTACAAGATAGAAGATAGCAGAGTAGGGGGCGGAGCCTAACCACAGAGCCGACCAGACGTGCTGTAAATCAGCTCCCACAAAAAACGACGAAAACGGGGGTATAAACCCCGCTAACGGACACGTTCTGGAGCCTGAGTGCACCCATCGAATCAGGGTAACCATGGGGCGTCGAATGAAGCCACAAACGAGTAGTAAATCGCCCGGAAACCCGAAATCCGTGTATGGGGCCTATCTGTGCCGGAGCCAGGGAGAGACGGCCGCTCTCCTGGATGGTAATGCCAGATATCGACCCTCTCAAGCCCCCATTCCTATTCCACCCCCCCCTGGACCGGTGGGGGTTATCCCGGTCCGCAATCTGCTCCAAAAGCACACAGCCGAGCAGACCGCACAAGCATGACACGGGCGCACTAATCAGCAGGCCCTTAACGAGACCACCTAAAATGGCGGACGGCACACTATCCCGCATGGTGAGGATGTTGCAGCCACCGACCGCACTACTGAGGCACCCAGAGGCGATCCGGTCCCACCCCTGGGACTCACCTAAGGGGAGACAACAGGCGACCCGACCCAAAACGCCTCCACCACAGAAGAACGACAAACGGAACTGTAAATGCTGGGGAAGGAGGGAACTAACCCTGGGTAAGAACCCATCTCACTTACCCATCCGAAGCGCTACCTTACCCACCCGGGCAGCAGGCCGTTGGGCATAGAGCCCGTAAGCATCGTCCACATCGGCGGAGGAAACATAAATGCAAGCGACAGACAACGACCCGCTCTTCCGTCTCTCCCACAAGAGGAGGAAACCCGGACCCCAGAGGCAACCGAGTTTGTGGAACGAAGATGCAGGCCTGCACTCCAGCCTGGGGCTGGGGGGACACCCTCTCTGACACAGGGATTGCAGCTAACCACAACAACCGAGAGTCGGACACACATCGCCTTTGCAGAGCCGGCATCGGGTGATAGAGAACCGGATGGAGGCTGCATGTAAGCGCTGGTACGGGACACTGTCACTCTGCTAGCCTGCATACTCTGGGCACTAGCATGCTCTTAGTAGATCCTACCGGACGGTCGGACACGCTTTTGAACAATATGATGCCTATCTAACTGATCTTATACCTTGCTATGTAGGTAAACAGTGGCAGGTACAGATACACGTTATATGCTGCCAGCAAAAGCATTTTTGAGCTTAGACAGTTATGCAACACCGACACATACCTGCCACCTGACCTTACACACACTTGAGAACACATGCTCACATGCATTTGATTTATAAACAGGCATTACACTGTTCAGACAGGGACCGGTGCATAGGGGTACCTTAATATTGTCTACATGCCCAAAACCAAACCGTTTAAGCGTTAGTCTAACTGGGTGATACTAAGGGGCAGGAGGCGCTAGACACCAATGGAAGCCGTGTTACAGTTCACTTAGTCCATACGCAGGTCATACCCGCTTAACTTATGTGTTATGTGATTGTCTGCTACGCTACAGTTGTTATATTCTGTTGTGATATGTTCGGTAGTTTTTGGAGCGAATCCAGCCTGAATCGTGCTATATTTACTAACTGCATGACTAGGAAATTATATTGTATTTTGCTATTCCTTTGACATTCTAACACGTCATGCAGTGCTCATGAATATATTATGTTGTTCCTGAACGACAAGTTAACTATTTAAAAAACGAAGCATCGTTATCCCAGAAATGTAATAGTTTAAAGCTGATAATGTTTAAACCCTCTACTGTAATCAAACTATACTTTTCCCTCCTTCTCTTCTGTACCCCATCAAAAATGCTTCAATAAAAGAAAGATTGACAAAAAAAAAAAAAAAAGAAGATAGCAGAGTAGGGCATTAACCCTTTCAGTGATGGAATGGTAGTCAGTCTCACATGAACTCTTTCATAGTTACATAGTTACATAGTGCAACGTTCTGTATGTGACCCATCATACTGCACAGTGCATACTGATGAAGGTTGGTAGGTATATATGAAGTCATACCTTGCAGTCTCCATCCACCAGTCCCATATATTGCATGCTCGAATACAATATTCTCCATACTGATATCTGTGAATTTTAGCAAAAATAAAATTTGCTTGACATTGCACTAGGCAAAACATTGCCAGGCTCCACTGTTTGTAATGGTATTCTGTCAGGGACTTGGTATGGAAACCAGTTACCTGTAGTAGCAGTGATAGAATGTGATAGTAGCTGTTATAGAATTGTTCACTAGCATTCATTTTCCCTCATAAGTTGAACCTACAAGTCGTGCTATGAAATCCCCGATGACACCTGCAGGAAACTGACCATGAGGCAGGAGTAACTGGAATGGAACCGCAGGTAAGCAATGTGATACAGTCAGGAAGACAGGTACTGGAACAAACTCAGAAACACAGTCATTAGATCAAGAGATGTTTATTAACGTTAAACAGAAGAAAAATCAAACAGTCAAAATCCTAGCACTAACTGAAGTTAAACACAAATACACAATATTAGGAGGTAACTTCAGGAGAAAGGAATCTCCCTGGATTGGAGTAGAATGAGGTTTAGGTGAATTATGCTGATAAGATGCTAAAATCACAGAGTGCTTGTGGTTATATCACCAATAAGCAACAAGGTGTCAAGAAAATGGGAAAATCATTATAAATAATATTAATATTTATTGTATAACTCTTAAAAGTGCGCATTGCTATTGTGTGAGTATAATTCATATTATGGGCATCGCTAAAGAATGAATATTGGTACATTTAGTGTAGCTTTAGGAAGAGGCCATGATGGAATGAATTACAGGGCTTGTTCAGTGGAATTCTGATAATTTTTTGTATTTATTATATTTTCAATGTTATTGATATTCAATGTTATATAATGCAAGAATGAGGAAAAATGGATCACGGACTGCCTTGTAAAATGTAATATGTCAAATTGCTCAATAAGTGTTGTACAATTTATAATATCCTCAGTATCGTACAGCGCTCTAGAAATTAGTGTTAATGGGCTCGATGAGATTTAATAAAAATCTTTCCAACTTCTGTATTGTTTGTTAGTGTACTACCATGAGTGGAAGGATGGTTAGGTGTTCTGTGGATTTATCACCAATTCCTAGCTGTCATTAGTAGATACCAGCATTTTAGAACCAAGATAAAGCCTGACCATTAATCAGTGCCTAAATAGTTAAGGGACACCCATCTGGACTCAATTAGATTTATGATAAGATTAAGGATTCCAGTAATTAAGATCTGTCAATAAACAAATGTAAGACATGATAGCATACCCCAAGTGTTCTAATTGTAGAAGGCTCAGTACCTCTTTGAGACACAGATAAGTTTTACTGCCCTGATGTAAATCATGTTTTAGAAGTTTAGAATTTTTTGTGTGTATGAGTGCATCACAGAGCTTCACGTAAAAAAAAACCAAAAAAAAAAACCCTGATTGTAAAACTCTAAAGTGAGTAACTATGGATCATTGTAGTGCATGCCGCTAAAGGTCTCTGAGAGTAATTCCTAGGATTTTTGTCCGATCACTGAGGACTGGGCATAACATGGGTCTCAGTTTTTGTTAAATTCGCTCCTAAACCAAGTTATAGTGGTTGCCTTGCTAAGGGTGCTTCTTTAATGTGTGTTTAATCATCATCAAATACTTTTTACATGAATATTAATTTTACATGATAAAAAAAAGGAAATTTCTTTAATAAATCGCAATGTCGTCAACCGAACATGACCCATGATCCATCTTTGCAGCTACACAGAGCAGCAGCGGATTCTGTATGATTGGCAGAGCTGTAAAGTGGAGCTCTGTGAGCCTCCTGGAATCCTGTGTGAGGAGTAGGACAGGCCGCATTAAGGCTCCAAGCTCTCACTCTTTGTGAAAAGCAGAACTTCACACGTTAAACTGTTAATCTGTATGACAGAGAGCTAGCTCTCCAACACGTGAGTGCAGCTCTTACATTTAATAATTGCTATCCCAGTGAATATAACAATGTTACACTATATCATTGCATCTTTCTTCCAATGTGAAATCAGAAAGAACGATACTGCTAATAACATTGCTACAAATTATACTATTTTTGGTGCAAATATTAGTGCTTGTCATTTTATATAAGTTTTAGAAAATGTTTTTGATATTCCCCTTGTCTACCTTGCTTAAATTGATCAATTAGTAGATTTGTGCACAGCGGAAAAATTTGGTTTGGGTGGCATTTCTTTGGATGAATTTCATCCAGGCAATATTTTCAGAAAAAAAAATATTCAGATGAACCAAACGGGAAATATTCAGGTCATGTTACTAGGAAAGGGGCAATGAGTAAAATTACATTAAGGGCATGGACGCTGTAGAAAAGCTATAAAGGTATAAACATTATAAATATAAATTAAATGGGTAATTAACTGTAATTAACAGTCACTGTTTTTGCGGTTAACTGCAAATTTTTGAGGCTTTGGCAAATTACTTAGAAAGTGTTTTCTGTGATTTATCAATTCATAACAAATATGTTGATAAACCTTCCTCAGAGTGATTGTGATCGGTTAAGCTTAACTGATCAGTGTAGAATTTTTTTTTTTTAAATTGATGCTGATTTTGCACAAAGGGAGAATGTTTCTTATGATTATTTTTTAAAATCCGGTTGTTCTTTCTAAGTATGTAGTGTTTGTACTGTCTTGAACGTGTTGCTTAATTGAGGCATGTGATTTTAAATTAATGAATGCCCAGTTTTTAGTTTTTTTTTATATATATATATATTTTTTTTACAAGTGAAAATGTTTTAATTTCATATATGTGGTATACCTTTAAGCAAGGGGTGCCTAATTAAAACATGTTATTGTAGAGGAATTAATGTTATAATCAAATTTAGCATAAGGCTAAAATGTACTGTAAAAATTGTGGGTTGTTTTTTGTTATGTTCTTCGTATGGCCATTACATTTTCTGTTGCAATGAATAGAGAAAATTTATTTATACTTACCGTAATTTTCTTTTCCTGGCTATTATTCATGGCAGCATTTAACATATGGGTTTAGCTCCTCCCTCTAACCCTCAGGACAGGAAACACAATCAATCAAACAATTAAGCCTACCTTCCCCTACTATATTAGGTACCCCAGTATCCTCCACACCTCAGTCCAGTAACAAGACAAATAAACCAAGAGAGGGCGGGAGACCAAATGCTGCCATGAATAATAGCCAGGAAAAGAAAATTACGGTAAGTATAAATACATTTTCTCTATTCCTGGCTAATCATGGCAGCATTTAACATATGGGATTCCCAAAGCAATAACCACTCAGGGAGGGTAAGTCATGCTACAAAAATTGTTTAATATCCACTTAAGGCTTATAAGAGTTCAAGACCGAAAGGCCAAACTCTGAATCAGAATGAGAAGAGACATCCACTCTGTAGTGACGTACAAAGGTCTTCAAAGACGACCAATTGGCAGCTTTACAAATGCTCTCTGCAGAAACCCCTGACTCTGCAGCCCATGAAGTAGCAATGGACCTTGTGGAATGAGCTTTGATGTCCTTGGGAACCGGAACCTGTTTCGACCTGTAAGCTCTAGAAATAGCCTGAACGGTCCAGGAACGAAGGGTAGCGACAGAGGCTGCCTCACCTTTACGAGAACCCCAAGGAATCACAAACAATTGGGGAGACTTTCTCCAATTAGCTGAACGTCCAATATATGTGGAAAGACACCTCCTCAGGTCAAGTGTATGGCATCTTTCTTCTTCAGGAGATGATGGATCCTGAAAATACCCCGGAAGGACAATCTCTTGATTCAGGTGGAAGGAAGTAACAACCTTAGGAAGGAACTCAGGTCTAGGGCGTAGCACAACTCTATCATCGAAGAAGGTAGTGAACGGTTGCTCAGAAGACAGTGCTCTGATATCTGACATTCTCCTAGCAGATACCAAGGCCAGTAACAACAGGGTCTTTAGAGAAAGAACCTGCATAGGGACTTCATCGATAGGTTAGAAGGGATGTTCCGTCAAGGCCTGCAGAACCAGAGGCAGATTCCAAGGAGCCGAGAATCCCTTGATAGGAGGTCTAATCCTAATGACTGCTTTGAAGAATCGAATCACAATAGGATTTAATGCACAACGAACACCAGAAAGAGCTGAAAGAGCCGAGCAGTGCACTTTAAGCGTGTTAAGTTGAAGGCCTCTCTCCAGGCCTGCTTGAAGGAAACCCAGAACCTGAGACACGGAAGGGGAACTTAAATCTTGAACCGTGGAATTACACCATCGTGCAAAGGCCTCCCATACCTTATGGTAAGTAGAAGAAGTAGAAGGATTCCTGGAACGTAACAGGGTTGAGATAACCTGGTCCGAAAGGCCATGTTCAACTAGAGACTTCCTCTCAATAGCCATGCATGGAGCCTGAATTTGTGAGGCTCCGGATGAAACACTGGACCCTGAATCAGCAGGTCTTCTGATATTGGAAGTTCCCAAGGCAGGTCCATCGATAGTCTCTGCAACAGGGGAAACCAAGGGCGACGAGGCCAGAAGGGAAGAACAGCTATCACCTTGCAATGTTCTTTGGAGACCTTTCTCAGAACAGCGTGTATGAGCGGAATCGGAGGGAAGACATAAGCCAGATTGAACACCCAATTGATGGATAGAGCATCCTGAGCAACTGCCATTGGATGGTATCTCCTTGACACAAAGCATGGATCCTGCGCATTCCGATAGGTTGCCATGAGGTCTACTTGGGGAAGACCCCACTTCTGGACCAACTGGGTGAAGATCCTCTTGGAAAGTTGCCATTCTGAAGCTTCTATCAGGTGTCTGCTGAGGAAATCCGCTAATACATTCTCCTTCCCTGGAAGATAGGTGGCACACAGGCCTTCCACATGATTCTGAGCCCAGGTCATAATGGGAACGATCTCTCTCATCAGGGCTACACTCCTTGTTCCGCCTTGATGGTTTATGTAGGCAGCCGCTGCTTTGTTGTCCACTCTCAACTTGACCCAGCAATGTCTGATGACCTGTTGAAAATGAAGAAGAGCCAGGAAAGTAGCTCTTAGTTCTCTGATGTTGGAAGGCAAGCATTGAGTTTTCGGTGGCCATTTTTCTTGAAAAAATCGATTGCCTAAATGTGCCCCCCAACCTGTCAGACTGGCATCTGTCGTAATGACCACCCAATCTATTTCTCGTAAGGGGAATCCTCGGGAGATATGTTCCCACGACATCCACCAAAGGAGCTTCTGTTTCAGAGCCGAAGGAATGTGAATCAGTGACTCCCAATCCCTCGAGCTGGTCCTGAAATTTTTCAGAAAAAATTGTTGAAGAGGGCGAAGGTTCCACTGCGCCCACCTGACAAGCTCTATCATGGAGGAGAGAGTCCCCAGGAGCCTCATAATCTCTCTTGCCGAGGCTGAAGTCTTCAGTCTGAAGTCTCTTATCCGATCTTGAAGTACGATCTTTCTGTCGTGTGCGAGAGACACAATCGCCGTGTCCGTATTGAAATTTGCTCCCAGGAATATTAGTTCTCTTGAAGGATGCAAGAGACTTTTCTCGTAGTTGATGAGCCAACCGAAATGAGATAGAGTGTCGAGGACTAGTTGTCTGTGTTAAAATATTAATCCTAGGTCCGGGGCCACTACCAGGATGTCGTCCAGGTAGTGAAACACCGCTACACCTTCTTTTCTGAGCAAGGCAATGATGGTGACCAGAACCTTCGAGAAGGTCCTTGGGGCCGTGCTTAAACCAAAAGGAAGGGCCTGAAATTGAAAGTGTTCTTTCCGGACACAAAACCTGAGAAACTTTTGATGGGCGATCGTGATAGGGACATGAAAATAGGCATCCCTGAGATCTATTGATATCATCCAATCTTGGTGATGAACAACAGGAATGATGGAGCGAATGGATTCCATGCGAAATCTTCTGACTCTGAGATAAAGGTTGAGCTGGTGGAGGTCTAGAATAGGTCTCCATTTTCCTTCTGGTTTCTTGACCAAAAACAGGGGAGAATAATAACCCTGGAATCTTTCTCTTATGGGCACAGGTACGATGGCTTTTTCCATAAGAAGATTGTAGACATAGAGACTCAGAATCTCTCTTTTTTGGATGTTGGCAGGAAGCCTTGTGCGAACAAACCTTGGTGGAGGCGGATATTCTTCGAATTCCAGATGATAACCTCCGCTGATAATGGATCTGACCCAAGCATCTGGAATGATTTCCCAGGCTCTCTGAAAGAATAAAAGACGTGCTCCCACTCGAGGAACCTGGAGTAAGCCACCTTCAGAACTGCTTGTTGGGGCGAAAGGAAGAAGTCTGCGTCTTGCCCCTAGAGGATTTTACATTCTGGCCGCTCTTCCAATTGGAATGCCTAGAGAATTCTCTGCCTGGTCTGTAGGTCTTACTTTCTCTAAAGTAGCCTTGATCCCTAAAAGGTCTGCGGTCCAAATGAGGTCTCTTAGGACGTCTATCTTGAGGCAGCATGACCTGTTTAACCTCCGCTGCTTTCTTAATAGCTTCATCCAGCGGTTTCCCAAAAAGCACTTCTCCCATAAAGGGAAGTGAGCATAAATTATTCTTAGAGGAAAGGTCTGCCCCCCAGGACCTCAGCCAAAGCGCCCGTCTAGCGGTGACTGAATGGGCCATAACCTTCGAAAGAATTCTAATAAGGTCAGTGGAGGATTCCAAAAGCCAGTCACTGGCGAGTTTGATATCCCTTAAGGATTCTGCCATCTGACGTCTACTAACACCTTTATCGATGTCATCCTCCAAGTCAAGCAACCAGGAACGCATGGCTCTAGACAAAGCAGAAATGGATACGGCCGGGTGGCAACCTAAACCCGCTGTCATGAAGGCTTTAGATAAATCAGCATCGATCCTTTTATCCATGGGCTCCTTAAGGGAAGCATTGCTATCAATCGGAAGCGTAGATCTTTTAGCAACCTTAATGATAGGAGCATCCACTTTAGGGACCGTAGTCCACAATCTGGAATCCTCCTCTTTGATCGGGTATAACTTTGAAAGCCTTCCCTGACTAGTAATCCTTTTACTAGGAATTTGCCACTCGTTCCTCATCAGGTCTTTAATCGAGCTGTGAACTGGGAAGGAAGGTCTTTTCTTATGCAAATCTCCAAAATGTCTGTCAGAAGCCGAACATTCTTTGGCCTCTTCCGGCAAATCTAACGTACTTCTAACAGCCATAATCAAATGCTCCATAGCTTTGGAGTCCAAGGAGCAAGGTTGTTCCATATACTCCTCTTCGCTGGAAGAGATTGGCTCTAAATCCTGGTACGCTGAAGGTTGTCTGTATTCGTCTTCAGACTGATCTGAATCCATGCCGAAGGTCTCACCTCTTGATCTCTTATTCTTGTGAGATTCAGCAATTCCCTCTACCACTGCTTGCTTAATCCAATACGCAATATCCTTTGCTGAGGAGGTAGAGGCTTGCGGTGACTTCTGGCGATCAGATTCACCTGCGACCATGGCTAAGCATCTTCTGCAGAGCCTGCAGTTATCCATAGGCCTTGCTCCACATCCCGGGCAGGCTGCCGGTTTTTCCCTTCTCCTCGATGGGGATCTGGGACAGGACCGGTCACGAGGGCTGTAAGAAACAGAAGTCATAAGACTGTACCCTCTATGCACTCTTTTTGTAACGTGAAGAAAACATAAAAAACATTGCTCACCTATGACCTATAGCAGATCTCGTTAATTTTGCAGAAGGGGATGATGGATCCATACTGACTGTAGGGCTAAGAACATTAAAAAAAAGGTAATGTATTCCCAGCCCAATATTATGAAGATTTTAAAAGAAAAGTAAGTCACTTACCTGCAGAGATTTAAGAACAGTCTACTAGAGCACTGTATCTGTAAAGGGAACTGAAAACGAGCGTTTTTAAGTCTGAAAACCGCCATTTCAAACTTCCCGCTCTGCACCTTTAAAGGATCGCACATGCGCACTTGGTCGCGAGATCGCGAAACTGCCATTTTGGACATGGGCAAATTCACTCCGAGTCCGGTCGGACGCATTGCGCATGCGCGAGCGTCTTACCGTCATGCTGATCGTCTGATCGAGGTCTGAAGCACACACAGGACGCCAGAGGATTCCCACAGCCTGTGGAACTAACCACCCAGGCTCCCAGGGGTTCCCAACTCCATGGAGATTGGGCTACATGTGCCTGGGCTTCCTGAGGAGGGAGGCTGACCTCCACAGGGACAAGACCATATCAAACATGGTCAGGTGAGCAAAAAAAAAAAATATTTCAGATAAACTGAGAGAAAAAAAAAAAAAAAAAATATATAAACTGTCCTAGGGCTAGGAGGACAGGAAAAGACTGAGGTGTGGAGGATACTGGGGTACCTAATATAGTAGGGGAAGGTAGGCTTAATTGTTTGATTGATTGTGTTTCCTGTCCTGAGGCTTAGAGGGAGGAGCTAAACCCATATGTTAAATGCTGCCATGATTAGCCAGGAATATAGCAATTATGGACTTGTTAGGCATTTGCATTTTTTTTTTTCAATTTGACAATTTTTATAGCTTTTTCGGATATTGAAACTAGGGTACAGAAGGAAAAAAGGGGAGGGGGGAGACATTTGTATTACAACAATAGCATTTCAATGAGACATTTTCAGCATTCACATTTGGGTTAATCATGCGCTTGTTTCAGTAGTCCTTGGCTATATAGGTGTGTAACTAGTGTGCACCATTTTCCGGTCCATATGCGGTGGTCAAAATTGGGGTATGCTATATGTATGCTGTATAAGGGAGTGGCCATCGCCCAGTCAGTGGTATACCCTAGCTGCGGTTTGGCCTTGTCCCAGGCCTTTAGCAGGGTGTCAGTTGTAGTGGGCATCCCTGGGAGCGACGGGCGTCTCCCATGCGGTACCCAGAAGAGGTATCTAAGGCCACTGGGTCATGCCCAGGTCGATTCCATCTCCACCCATTGTGGTGGGCTGTGTGTTGTGTGTGCATGTAATGCTTTGGCCAGCAATGTTGCCCTATAGTACGTTTGCACCTCTGGTAAACCCAATCCCCCCTGCGATACCTGTTTAGTGAGAATCCTTGTGGCTACTCGAACTTTTTTGTGTGCCCAAATGAAGCTAATGATGTTTTTTTGTAGCCGTCGGAGGTATGTATGAGGGAGTGGGATCTGCAGTGTTCTGAGTAGGTTCTGGTATTTAGGCAATAGCATCATCTTCACCGCCGCCAGTCTCCCCACCCAAGACAGGTATTTATCTTCCCATTGTTTTAGTGTGTCGCTGATTTCTCCCTGTAGTCTCCCATAGTTGAGCTCCAAGAGAACCTGTGGCTCTTTAGGAATTCTCAATCCCAGGAATGTGAGGTAATCGTCCCTCCAGTCTAAGGGGAATGTGAGTTTTAATTGGTCTATGTCGCTTCGCGGTATCCCTATTCCCATAGCTTGGGTTTTCGTGACGTTAAGCTTGTAATATGATTGCTCGCCGTATGTTTCTATTTCATATAAGAGGTTCGGCAGCGATATGTGTGGTTGTGTGAGTGTTAGCATTATGTCGCCGGCTAATAAGTTCGCCTTGTACATCTTTTTCCCTATCTCCATACTGTGTATCGCAGGGTTATCCCATATCCGAATCGCCAGTGGCTCTAATGCCATGACGTAAAGCATGGGGGACAGGGGGCACCCTTGTCTCGTTCCGTTTGTGAGCTGGAATGGCTTGGATAGAAATCCCGCATTAAGTACTCTCGCTGAGTGGTCGCTGTAGAGGGCTTTCACCACCATCACAAACCCGTCGGGGATGTCAAACTTGCCTAATACTTCTTGTAGGAACTCCCAGTGTAGGCGGTCAAACACTTTTTTGGCGTCAAGGGAGACCAGTAGTCCCCCCCTTAGCCAGATTTTCAGATGGTAGAGGATGTTGATAACCTTCCTCGTATTATCCGCACCCTGTCTCCCTTTGATAAAGCCCACCTGGTCATTATGGATGATATGCGGTAGTATGTTTCCCAGGCGATTAGCATATAATTTGGCGAAAAGTTTTGCATCTGTGTTTAGGAGGGAGATGGGTCTAAAGTTCTGTAGCACCGTTGGGGGTTTATTCGGTTTAGGTAGTGTGACAATATGCACTGCCAACGTTTCCCTGGGGAGTTCTCCTTTAAGAGCTGCCTCCGTGAACAATCTAACCAGGTAAGGCGCCAGTATGTCGCCAAACCTTTTGTAATAATGGTTGTCAAACCCGTCAGGTCCTGGGGATTTTCCTGACGGAAGGTCTTTAATCAGGTTATAAGTAAAAGATTATTTCCTTGTCTCACCTATTACCATTCAGAGATGTAAAAAGAAAGGTATGGGAGGTAGAGACAAGGGAAATATGGTCAGATGGTGGTGCCAGCCCCACCAAGGGCTTGTACCCGAATACACTGTTGGATAATAAGAAGAATGAAAGAAATCTCCCCTAAGGGAAAACTACTGCTGGTGAAAAGAAAGAATTGGACAACATGGTATAAAAATCCCCACAAATCCTAGAGAGCATGGCATATATAGAAGAGGGAAAATAGGAAGCAAAATTATGTTTCCTAATACCGTAACTAGTGTCCTATGTCAAAAATCATTAATAATTGGGGGGGCGGAGCCTGACGACGAACCTGCACGGACGCCATCTTTCACAGCTCCCGGCCTGTCGCCCGCAATCTTGCCAATATCTCCTGCCAGAGGGGCCATCTGCCCAAACAAACCACACACCCGGACCCACAGTGAGGGGGCGAACAGATCGATGCCCTTCTTTCAAGCCGCCAAACAACCTAGGCAGCGGCGCAAAACCGCGGCCTACCACGCGACACCAATCCTCAATCTAGAGGCACTTTTCGGCAGACAAGGGGATTGCCGTGACCACCAGGCATACACCCCGCCGGACACATTAAACATGGGCCGCCGCACTCCCAAGCCTACAACCGGAGCCAGCACCCAAGGTAGGGACATAGGGGAAATGCTGATCAGACCAGGGCTGGCCACACCAAAACAAACAGACACCCCACCAAACATGGCCCCCACCCCAGGAACGGAGGGAAGGGGGACCCCAAACGCACAGTACCCTCAGGAGGGCCCAGCCAAACCCCCTGTCTCCCCAGAGGACTCAGCCCCCACCACCAAAGGAGACCTAAAGGTGCTTTTGGCAGACATCCAAAAACTGCTGGCCGCCGACGTTGCCCTGATTAAAAGGGACATGCAACAGATTACAGACAGAGTCACTACCACAGAATTGGACATAACACAAGTCCACAACACCATAACCACCTTGCAAGACTCGGTCCAGCAACTACAAACAGAACAACATGTCCTAGCGGCACAATTAATGTCCCTAGAAGACAAACAACGCCGAACACACATTAAGATCCGCGGCATACCTAACACCATCACCACTGAAGAATTGCCGCGCTACACGCGGCGCCTCCTGTCTACAATCCTGACGCTCCCAGTGGCGGAAAAAATCACACTGGATGGAATATACCGGGTAACCAGCTCAGCCCGCATCTCACCTAACACCTCCAGAGACGTTATCTTAAGATGTGCTACCACGCATGACAAAATCCGAATAATGACTGCCATAAAGGGCAAAACGCCACTAGAATTTGAGAACGCAAACCTTTTGTTTTTCCAAGACCTAACCAGGGCCACATTACTCAGATGCAAATCTTTTGGCCCAGTGACGACAGCCCTGCGTAAAGCCAACATCCCATATAGATGGGGCAACACAGGCTCCTTACTCGTCCATCATGCAGAGACCACCCACAACCTCACATCCCAAATGGGGGCCCCGGCATTCTTGTCCGCACTGGGACTTCACCTGGAACAACTGCACACTGCAGATGACGCCCAAACCACTACCTGAGGAACGTCAGCCAGCGCCTCAACCGAACAAGCTGAGAGGAGCCGACAACCCCAGAGCACCTGAACCCACTAAGGGACAGTGAGGAACCAACCTTGAGACTCCTAAACTTAATTTTATTTTAGTATATATATATTATTGTTTTTTTTGTTTGTTCTTTTTTTTGTGTGTTTTTTTTGGGACTCCTGCAGCTTACTCACTATATATATAAATGTCCCTCCTTCTATTTTTACCTTGCCCTGCAGGCATGGGGCCCCCACTCTCACAAGACCGACGGATGGTCCCCCACGCACAATAGCATTGGGGCGCCCACCATGAACACCGCCGCTCCGCCCACCCCCCACCTCCCCCAGGGATAGGGGGATAGATGAGATGCCATACAGGTACAACGCACACCGGAGCACCCCACACACATGTCATCCCAGCCAACCTGGTCCCATTAAGAGCTCCACAGGCGAGTACACACAGGCATCCAGAACCACAAACCTAAACCAGCTTGCAACACGTATACACATGCTCCCATACAAGACGACACACTGCAGCCCGACCCAGGGAGCACCCTCACACCTCCACACTTGTAGTACACCAGGGGAATAACACACATAACACCAAGCATGTAGCAACCTTACCAACCCCGGGTATGTCACCAAGCCTGTCTGTTATATGAAAATGTGCTTCACAACTTTGCAAGCTCAATGTTAACACTGTTATACTGTACCGCTTGAAATTGTCCTACCATTTTATGTAGGAAACTGTTAACTTGCCAAACCAAGCGCACAAAAATAAAGAATTAAAAAAAAAAAAAAATCATTAATAATTGGAGTATATCTTTATTGAATCCTTAAAAAATGAAAAGGGCAAAGGAACACTATATAACATCCCCCCCGCCCCCCCCCTCCAAAAAAAAATATGGCTACTAGTATCAAGAATGGTGATATAATCACCTGTAAAGTGTTCTAGCCAGGGGTAGGAAAAAATTCCCTCTAAGTCTATAGGTGAAGGCAGAGAATGCACAGAACAGAGTAACGCTGTAATTAAGGTCCCAGTACAGTGATGATATAAAGATGTATTTCACATAGACCAAAAGCCACCCTTCGGTATAATCATAGCTTATATACAGGAGTAATAGGGTATAATAGCTCAAGGAAAGGGAAAAAGAAAGAGTTCTTTAAAACGAAATCCTCTAGGCTAGCCCCTAATTCTCCTTTAACACCTTTGTGGGTGTTCTAAACTAGAGCTAAATCTGAGCGTTTAAATCAAATGCCTAAACTCCAATTGCCATGCTTAATAGGGAAAGAGAAAAGAACACACAGTGCAAAGTAAAAAGTGGGTCTAAATACCCATAGTGAGATAGTAGTGTCCCTTAGTGAAAATAAATAAAGTAAAGTGAGAGAACGAGCGGTCCCTGATCTCCTGTTCCTCTATCGGTTTAGTGAGAGCTTCTTTGTGTTGTGCTGTGATCTTAGGTAGTGTAACCTCGTCTAGGTATTTCCTAATATTTAGGTTTGTCGGGTGCGTAATTTGTGCGTCGTCTCGTATGTTATACAGGGAGGAGTAGTATGTGGTGAACACATCACTGATTCCCTTAGGGGTGGAGATTTTGGACCCTTTCTGGTCTGTCAGGTAGGATATTTTCTGATTCGCCTGCCTGGTTTTTAGTCGTTTTGCTAGTAGCTTGCTTGCCCTGTTGCCCTGCACATAATGTGTCAGTCTGAGCCGTTGCATGTTTGAGTTAAGTGCGTCCAGTGCTTGTTGAAGTATAAGCTTGGTGATCTGGGCTATTCTGGTTTTTGTCTCTATAGTCGGTGTGGTTTGGTTTAGTCTATTCATCTCATATAGTTCTGTTTGCCATGCTCTAAGCTGTGTTTGACGCTGCTTTTTCACGTATGTTGCTCTGCTTATTAGTAGGCCTCTCGCTACTGATTTGTGTGCTAGCCACAGAGTAGCATCTGTGGTTCTTTGGTGTCATTTTGTTGGAAGTATGTGCGGAGGTCTCCTGCCAGTGTTTCTGCAAACCTCTCATCCCTAAGCAGGGAGTTATTGATTTTCCAGGGGCTACGGTGTTTAAAGTCATAATTGTTTTTTAATTCTATGGTTACTGGTGCGTGGTCCGACCATGCAATTTGCTGTATGTCCTGATTTGGTCTAGTGCCGAACCTGATACTAGGAAACCGTCGATTTTCGAGTTATGCACCGCTGAAAGTAATTCTGAGAGTAATTCTCTCTGTCGGGTGTGTAACCCTCCAGGCATCATACAGGTGGTAGGTGTGCAAGAGTTTCGCTATGGCTCTGCATTGCCTATTTAGAGGGCGATGGCTTTTCCTATGTGGCGGTAGTGTCGTGTCAAGCACTGCGTCTATTATGTGATTAAAGTCCCCCCCGATCACTGTGATGCCTGTTTGGACAGTGTTTGTTTTGGTTAGGACTTTGTGTAGGAAGTTCCTCTGATTGGTATTTGGGAGTATATGTTTACGATGGTGTATAGCATGTCGTTAAACTTCCCTATGAGAGTGATGTACCTGCCATTTGGATCTATGTCCATGGAGTGGAGTGTAAACGAGACCGCCTTACTAATCAGGATGGACACCCCTCTAACTTTCGCTGGAGATGTGGCGTGGAATTGGTGTGGGTTGTGATTAGTCAATATTACGGGGTGGTCATTGTGTCTAAAGTGTGTTTCTTGGAGGCACAGGATATCAGCTCCCAGGGTTATAACCTCTTTGGCAAGTAGGTGTCTTTTCACCGGGGCATTTAGGCCCCTGACTTTAAAAGAGCACACTATCAGGGTGGTTCATGGGGTTGGTACTCTCTACCTCGTGTATGGTATTTTATGTCAGGAGGGGTCACTGCCCTTCCCAGCTTGTTCGTGCCGAGCTGTTTTACCCCCTGTGTGTAGGTTATATCCCTTAATGGGTCTGCGGAGTTGTCAGTAGGCTCGACCTTGTGGTTTCCGGGGCCCGTCAAATTTTGTGTGGTGTTTGTCATTGGGTTACCCACTAACCCTGTCACCCGTTTGTTGGTAAGGTATAAACCATATATAGCGTAAACATAACTTAAAACATTATACAATAATAACAAGAGAGAAAAATGGATAGGGTAGATCCAATACTTCACAATGACACATGTAAAGCATTGAAAATAGCCCTATACATGGCCTACCTCAGAGCCGCAAGGTAGGGGGTAACCCAGAAAAATACAAAGAAAAGGAGACCCTTGAAACAAGGGGATCCTGAGAAGCAGCTCTGGACACGGAAAAGGCACTTGAATGCCTGGTAACAGGAAAGGAAGAGAGAATGATAGGTGGGGGAAGAGAAAGGATAAAACGTAACCCTATACAATCCCCCAAACCTCCTTGATATACAGCTCCTTGCAGAGTAGTGGTAATCAATTGCCCATCATAGGCAATATTAGAAAGGAGTATCCCAACTCTCGAAATGCCGCCTAAGTAGTACTGCCCGTGGATAACATCCACCAGGATCAAGGCTAGCTATCCTAAAAATCTGTATACCCTGGGAAACTCAAGAATCACCACATACTAACTAACTAAGTGCTACCTAAACAAAGTGCAAAATAAACATAAAAAGAAAAGTAAAGTAAACGCTCGACGCGCGTTTCAGCGTGGATACACGCCGTCGTCAGGAGCCAGTCAAACACTGTGTGCACTCAAGCCTCTTAAGTACCTGTCATATCAGGGCGAAATGCCCTGCAGCTGATCGGAGCGTTTAGGGGGGCGTGTGTGAGCTCCGTTCCGTCCAGCCTCCTCTACCGCGTCATATCCTCCTGCAGCTAAACATTGGTGGTTATGTGGGTCAATCTAAGTTGATCCCGCGAGGTCCGCCTATCCCCCTTCTTGCTGTCTCACTCACTCGACGTCGGTCATAGGCTGACCGACACGTCCGTCAAGTGTGGACAGGGGGGAGGAGGGATGAGGTGAATGACTAGACGCCCATAACGCCTCCTCTATCACTGGGCGGTCTGTTCGAGTGGGGGGGGTGTGTGTGTAGAGTCCCATCTACCCCTATGGGGGGTGGGACTATGTCCTACGTACTGCCCCTTCTACGGACCGATAAGTGTAATAAGGTGCTCACTGAATTGACACATCACTCGAACACCTTATAGGGTGTTAATAAATGGCTGATGTGTGATGAATGATAAGTTTGCAGATGCCTGGGAGTGAAGAGTCGGGTTATTTCAACTTCATCACTTCTCCAGATCTAAATATCATTAAGGAGAAATCTTTGCAGGGCTAACTCAAAACTCCACTGTCCAAAAGAATATAAATGAAATGAATTCCTTTTCTATTACGTACTGAGGAGTATCCATAACTTTACACCATTGTCAACAATAATAGGACTGGAGAGGGGAGATATAGATTAGACTGCAATACATCACCATTTAAAGAGGTAGTCAATTGGTAAGTGCTGTATAATCAGGAAGGGCCGGTGACTATACACAGTGTGTTCATAGGAACAAAAAACAAAAAAACTTTATTATTTACATATATACACAATTATACAGACAGCAAATAAAATAAAGTTAGTCAAATGGGTTACAAGCCTATTGACCGTGGATGTTAAGTACCCTTAATTCTATAAAAATGACGTGAACGAAAACCCTTCGTTAAGTCCTTTGGGGGAAAGTGTTTTTAATTTGTAAATCCAATAAGACTCCCTTTGTTTCAATTTACGATCCCAATCGCCTTTACATTGGGTCTGAGGTATTAATTCTATACCCATGAAACGTAACCTACTTGATGAGTTGGCATGATGTATCTTCAAATGTCTAGAGATGGGGGTTTCCAATCTCCTTCTGACAGAATTCACGTGTTCCCTAATACGGAATTTGAAAGGGCGGAAGGTCTTCCCGACGTACTTAATTCCACATGAACATGTCAGAAGGTAGATAACCCCCTCCGTACGACAATTAAAGAAGGATTGTACAGAATGGGAGTCTTGATTAGAACTATCTGAAAAAGTCCTAGTTTCTTTAGATATGAACTGACAGGCACTGCAATGTCGCACCTGTATGTGCCCTTAGGGAGGTATGGTTTAGTTCGGTTGCCAATTGGTCCAAAATGGCTAGGTACCAATAGGTCCCTAAAGTTTTTTCCCCTCCGAGCTGTGACTGACGGGAATGGAGAGATCACTAATTTTAACTGATCGTCTGATGTCAGGATTGGCCAGTACCTGCCGAGAATCGACAGCATAGTATGCCAGCCTGCATCAAAAGTTCCGATACAGCGGATTTGGTGACTTGTTGATGAACTGTTATCCTTGAGAAGATCACTTCTTTCGGAGTTTAGTGCCCTTGAATATGCCCTTTTTAGTACTCTATTGGGATACCCTTTATCTTTAAAGGATTTCCTTAGACTGACTGCTTTAGTTTTAAAGTCTTCCACGGTTGAGCAGTTTCTGCGCAACCGCAGATACTGTCCAATCGGTATACCAGCCTTGGAGGGGTAGGGATGGTGACTCTGCCAATTCAAGAAACTGTTTGTAGCAGTTTTTTTTACGAAACAGGGTAGTGGATATATGGTCATCTTGCAAGGACAGTGTAATGTCCAGAAAATGTAATTGTTTGCCTCCAATTTCACTTGTGAAGTGTAGATTTAAATCATTTATATTGAGCAATTGCACAAACTTATTGAAGTCTTCTGTAGGTCCCAACCATACTACCAGCACATCGTCAATATAGCGTTTCCAACAATGTACCTGTGTCATACAGGGAGTGCAGAATTATTAGGCAAGTTGTATTTTTGAGGATTAATTTTATTATTGAACAACAACCATGTTCTCAATGAACCCAAAAAACTCATTAATATCAAAGCTGAATATTTTTGGAAGTAGTTTTTAGTTTGTTTTTAGTTATAGCTATTTTAGGGGGATATCTGTGTGTGCAGGTGACTATTACTGTGCATAATTATTAGGCAACTTAACAAAAAACAAATATATACCCATTTCAATTATTTATTTTTACCAGTGAAACCAATATAACATCTCAACATTCACAAATATACATTTCTGACATTCAAAAACATAACAAAAACAAATCAGTGACCAATATAGCCACCTTTCTTTGCAAGGACACTCAAAAGCCTGCCATCCATGGATTCTGTCAGTGTTTTGATCTGTTCACCATCAACATTGCGTGCAGCAGCAACCACAGCCTCCCAGACACTGTTCAGAGAGGTGTACTGTTTTCCCTCCTTGTAAATCTCACATTTGATGATGGACCACAGGTTCTCAATGGGGTTCAGATCAGGTGAACAAGGAGGCCATGTCATTAGATTTTCTTCTTTTATACCCTTTCTTGCCAGCCACGCTGTGGAGTACTTGGACGCGTGTGATGGAGCATTGTCCTGCATGAAAATCATGTTTTTCTTGAAGGATGCAGACTTCTTCCTGTACCACTGCTTGAAGAAGGTGTCTTCCAGAAACTGGGAGTTGAGCTTGACTCCATCCTCAACCCAAAAAGGCCCCACAAGCTCATCTTTGATGATACCAGCCCAAACCAGTACTCCACCTCCACCTTGCTGGCGTCTGAGTCAGACTGGAGCTCTCTGCCCTTTACCAATCCATCCATCTGGCCCATCAAGACTCACTCTCATTTCATCAGTCCATAAAACCTTAGAAAAATCAGTCTTGAGATATTTCTTGGTCCAGTCTTGACGTTTCAGCTTGTGTGTCTTGTTCAGTGGTGGTCGTCTTTCAGCCTTTCTTACCTTGGCCATGTCTCTGAGTATTGCACACCTTGTGCTTTCGGGCACTCCAGTGATGTTGCAGCTCTGAAATATGGCCAAACTGGTGGCAAGTGGCATCTTGGCAGCTGCACGCTTGACTTTTCTCATTTCATGGGCAGTTATTTTGCATCTTGGTTTCTCCACACGCTTCTTGCGACCCTGTTGACTATTTTGAATGAAACGCTTGATTGTTCAATGATCACGCTTCAGAAGCTTTGCAATTTTAAGAGTGCTGCATCCCTCTGCAAGATATCTCACAATTTTTTACTTTTCTGAGCCTGTCAAGTCCTTCTTTTGACCCATTTTGCCAAAGGAAAGGAGGTTGCCTAATAATTATGCACACCTGATATAGGGTGTTGATGTCATTAGACCACACCCCTTCTCATTACAGAGATGCACATCACCTAATATGCTTAATTGGTAGTAGGCTTTCGAGCCTATACAGCTTGGAGTAAGACAACATGCATAAAGAGGATGATGTGGTCAAAATACTCATTTGCCTAATAATACTGCATGCAGTGTATATTGGATCAAGCGTACATCAGTTGACAGATTTCTCTCCCATGTGCCCAGGTATAAGTTTGCATAGGACGGGGCACATGATGTGCCCATTGCTGTGCCCATAATTTGATGATAAATTACCCCATTAAAAAGGAAAACATTTTTGGTAAGCACAAAGCTCAGAATGGTGCAAACAAAGTCTATATACTCTTGGGAGAATTTAGACTGTTGTTGTAAAATTAGTCTTAAATTCTTAATACCAAGGCTGTGTGGAATAGAACTGTAGAGGGCCTCCACGTCCAGACTGCATAATAATGCGTCTTTAGGTACCGTGAGGCTCTCCACAGTCTGTAACATCTGTTTGGTGTCCCTTACGAAGGAGGGAAGTGCCAAAACGAAAGGACTCATTATCTTGTCAAGATAAATGCTCATGTTTTGAGTTAAGTTCCCTGTACCAGAGACTATTGGTCGTCCCGTAGGGTTCGTCATAGATTTATGAATTTTTGGCAAACTATAAAAAGTTGATGTCGTAGGGTGCCTTGTAAACATAAAGTCAAACTCGTCTTTGGTGATTAGGTTGTTGTTGAGTGCTTGGGACAACAACGCCTTCACCTCAAGGATGTATTCCCCCGTAGGGTCCATCTGTAAGGTTTGGTATGTCTTAGTATCGCTCAGCAGGTGGTTGACCATAGCTATATAGTAAGAGCGGTCCATTATTACAATGTTACCGCCCTTATCAGAGGGTTTAATGATTATGTGCGAATTAGTACGTAGGGATTTCAAAGCTTTCATTTCGGCATTTGTTAAGTTGCCTTTTGTTTTGAAATCCAAATCATTAGGGTTTATTCGTTCAATATCCCTACATACCATTTCCAGGAATACTTCTTTACTTTTATAGTCCTTAAAATGAGGAGTAAATGTAATCCTGGGTTTCAAGTCGGTCTGGGGCACATCAATTTGTCCGCCGTCCTCATTACACTGTAGCAAGTCAACCAACATATCGAGACATTCCAAGTCTTTGACCGTCAACCCTAAATTCTGTGCTTTCTGCTCTTTCCTAGTAGTGTGGTATTTAAATAGGGCTAATTTACGAGCAAAAAGATTTAGGTCCTTAGTCCAAATAATTGTCAATATGTCTTCTATTACCTTATCAGCAATAGAACTTTCGGTCTTGCAGAAAGGCCTTACGTTCGTACCTATTCCTCCATTTAATAAATTTATTTGGACTAAGGACCTAAATCTTTTTGCTCGTAAATTAGCCCTATTTAAATACCACGCTACTAGGAAAGAGCAGAAAGCACAGAATTTAGGGTTGACGGTCAAAGACTTGGAATGTCTCGATATGTTGGTTGACTTGCTACAGTGTAATGAGGACGGCGGACAAATTGATGTGCCCCAGACCGACTTGAAACCCAGGAGTACATTTACTCCTCATTTTAAGGACTATAAAAGTATAGAAGTATTCCTGGAAATGGTATGTAGGGATATTGAACGAATAAACCCTAATGATTTGGATTTCAAAACAAACGGCAACTTAACAAATGCCGAAATGAAAGCTTTGAAATCCCTACGTACTAATTCGCACATAATCATTAAACCCTCTGATAAGGGCGGTAACATTGTAATAATGGACCGCTCTTACTATATAGCTATGGTCAACCACCTGCTGAGCGATACTAAGACATACCAAACCTTACAGATGGACCCTACGGGGGAATACATCCTTGAGGTGAAGGCGTTGTTGTCCCAAGCACTCAACAACAACCTAATCACCAAAGACGAGTTTGACTTTATATTTACAAGGCACCCTACGACATCAACTTTTTATAGTTTGCCAAAAATTCATAAATCTATGACGAACCCTACGGGACGACCAATAGTCTCTGGTACAGGGAACTTAACTCAAAACATGAGCATTTATCTTGACAAGATAATGAGTCCTTTCATTTTGGCACTTCCCCCCTTCGTAAGGGACACCAAACAGATGTTACAGACTGTGGAGAGCCTCACGGTACCTAAAGACGCATTATTATGCAGTCTGGACGTGGAGGCCCTCTACAGTTCTATTCCACACAGCCTTGGTATTAAGAATTTAAGACTAATTTTACAACAACAGTCTAAATTCTCCCAAGAGTATATAGACTTTGTTTGCACCATTCTGAGCTTTGTGCTTACCAAAAATGTTTTCCTTTTTAATGGGGTAATTTATCATCAAATTATGGGCACAGCAATGGGCACATCATGTGCCCCATCCTATGCAAACTTATACCTGGGCACATGGGAGA
Organism: Pelobates fuscus; assembly: GCF_036172605.1. Taxonomy (NCBI): domain Eukaryota; kingdom Metazoa; phylum Chordata; class Amphibia; order Anura; family Pelobatidae; genus Pelobates; species Pelobates fuscus. The sequence continues at coordinate 30,454,447 of NC_086321.1, forward strand.
GAAATCTGTCAACTGATGTACGCTTGATCCAATATATGACACAGGTACATTGATGGAAACGCTATATTGACGATGTGCTGGTAGTATGGTTGGGACCTACAGAAGACTTCAATAAGTTTGTGCAATTGCTCAATATAAATGATTTAAATCTACACTTCACAAGTGAAATTGGAGGCAAACAATTAAATTTTCTGGACATTACACTGTCCTTGCAAGATGACCATATATCCACTACCCTGTTTCGTAAAAAAACTGCTACAAACAGTTTCTTGAATTGGCAGAGTCACCATCCCTACCCCTCCAAGGCTGGTATACCGATTGGACAGTATCTACGGTTGCGCAGAAACTGCGCAACCGTGGAAGACTTTAAAACTAAAGCAGTCAGTCTAAGGAAATCCTTTAAAGATAAAGGGTATCCCAATAGAGTACTAAAAAGGGCATATTCAAGGGCACTAAACTCCGAAAGAAGTGATCTTCTCAAGGATAACAGTTCATCAACAAGTCACCAAATCCGCTGTATCGGAACTTTTGATGCAGGCTGGCATACTATGCTGTCGATTCTCGGCAGGTACTGGCCAATCCTGACATCAGACGATCAGTTAAAATTAGTGATCTCTCCATTCCCGTCAGTCACAGCTCGGAGGGGAAAAAACTTTAGGGACCTATTGGTACCTAGCCATTTTGGACCAATTGGCAACCGAACTAAACCATACCTCCCTAAGGGCACATACAGGTGCGGACATTGCAGTGCCTGTCAGTTCATATCTAAAGAAACTAGGACTTTTTCAGATAGTTCTAATCAAGACTCCCATTCTGTACAATCCTTCTTTAATTGTCGTACGGAGGGGGTTATCTACCTTCTGACATGTTCATGTGGAATTAAGTACGTCGGGAAGACCTTCCGCCCTTTCAAATTCCGTATTAGGGAACACGTGAATTCTGTCAGAAGGAGATTGGAAACCCCCATCTCTAGACATTTGAAGATACATCATGCCAACTCATCAAGTAGGTTACGTTTCATGGGTATAGAATTAATACCTCAGACCCAATGTAAAGGCGATTGGGATCGTAAATTGAAACAAAGGGAGTCTTATTGGATTTACAAATTAAAAACACTTTCCCCCAAAGGACTTAACGAAGGGTTTTCGTTCACGTCATTTTTATAGAATTAAGGGTACTTAACATCCACGGTCAATAGGCTTGTAACCCATTTGACTAACTTTATTTTATTTGCTGTCTGTATAATTGTGTATATATGTAAATAATAAAGTTTTTTTGTTTTTTGTTCCTATGAACACACTGTGTATAGTCACCGGCCCTTCCTGATTATACAGCACTTACCAATTGACTACCTCTTTAAATGGTGATGTATTGCAGTCTAATCTATATCTCCCCTCTCCAGTCCTATTATTGTTGACAATGGTGTAAAGTTATGGATACTCCTCAGTACGTAATAGAAAAGGAATTCATTTCATTTATATTCTTTTGGACAGTGGAGTTTTGAGTTAGCCCTGCAAAGATTTCTCCTTAATGATATTTAGATCTGGAGAAGTGATGAAGTTGAAATAACCCGACTCTTCACTCCCAGGCATCTGCAAACTTATCATTCATCACACATCAGCCATTTATTAACACCCTATAAGGTGTTCGAGTGATGTGTCAATTCAGTGAGCACCTTATTACACTTATCGGTCCGTAGAAGGGGCAGTACGTAGGACATAGTCCCACCCCCCATAGGGGTAGATGGGACTCTACACACACACCCCCCCACTCGAACGGACCACCCAGTGATAGAGGAGGCGTTATGGGCGTCTAGTCATTCACCTCATCCCTCCTCCCCCCTGTCCACACTTAACGGACGTGTCGGTCAGCCTATGACCGACGTCGAGTGAGTGAGACAGCAAGAAGGGGGATAGGCGGACCTCGCGGGATCAACTTAGATTGACCCACATAACCACCAATGTTTAGCTGCAGGAGGATATGACGCGGTAGAGGAGGCTGGACGGAACGGAGCTCACACACGCCCCCCTAAACGCTCCGATCAGCTGCAGGGCATTTCGCCCTGATATGACAGGTACTTAAGAGGCTTGAGTGCACACAGTGTTTGACTGGCTCCTGACGACGGCGTGTATCCACGCTGAAACGCGCGTCGAGCGTTTACTTTACTTTTCTTTTTATGTTTATTTTGCACTTTGTTTAGGTAGCACTTAGTTAGTTAGTATGTGGTGATTCTTGAGTTTCCCAGGGTATACAGATTTTTAGGATAGCTAGCCTTGATCCTGGTGGATGTTATCCACGGGCAGTACTACTTAGGCGGCATTTCGAGAGTTGGGATACTCCTTTCTAATATTGCCTATGATGGGCAATTGATTACCACTACTCTGCAAGGAGCTGTATATCAAGGAGGTTTGGGGGATTGTATAGGGTTACGTTTTATCCTTTCTCTTCCCCCACCTATCATTCTCTCTTCCTTTCCTGTTACCAGGCATTCAAGTGCCTTTTCCGTGTCCAGAGCTGCTTCTCAGGATCCCCTTGTTTCAAGGGTCTCCTTTTCTTTGCATTATACAATAATACATTAACATAAACCAAAGTATTTACATAAACATTCTTGAGTACTAGTGATGCCGTATGTTCGGCTTGGCACTGCATTGTCGTGCCTTGGGGGAAGAGGCTTATGGCCTATGGGAATTTTGTTTCCAAGTGCGGCTATATCTTGTGATTATGTTGGGTAGGCCCAACAAAGTGCTAAAGCCTTGTGACTATGCTGGCTTTATGCATATATGTAGATGCATTTCGTCACGTGTTTTTTTTTTTGTGTTAATTTAGTCACGCATTTTTGCTCTCCATTGTGGTTCAGAGTGTGCTAAGGTCGTGTGGGTGGCTCTTTTTATTTTTTTTTGTGTTTGGGCGGGTATGTTAGGCTGGTTTGGCTCTCCTCAATGAGCTGGGAGGGAAGTAAGGGAGCCGGTTCCTGTGCTACTCTCTTGTCCCTTATGCTCCCAGTGTATTCCCTCTCTCATCCCCTTGCTCTATCCGGAGCACATATGTTATATCGTGAGTGCGGTGTATTTTCGTACTTTACCCAGCCCTGCAGCTGATATGTCCATGAGTTAGGTTGCCATAGAGCGCCAACACTGACAGTCTCTGTCTCTTATCTCCTTTTTGCCTTTTTCCAGTCCTGTGACACTTTGGGTCTGTCCCCCAATTGGGCCGTCAGTGGCGCGGCTGCGATGTTCCAATCTCTCAGGACTCTCTGGCTTTCCTTTGGTGAGCCGATGGCGGTAGTCTTCCCTTCTCTCATCACCAGGAGCTTGGTGGGGTATCCCCATCTGTATGGAAGATGATTCTCTCTGAGTTGGGTGGTCACCTCTCGGAAGTCCCGTCTCCTCTTTAGTGTATAGGAGGAGATGTCCGCATAGATAGTCATACCTCTGTAGGCCGGTGGCATCTCCTTCCGTTTTCTACAGGCGTTGAGGATTGCTTCTTTAGCATGATAGTAATGCATCCTGAGCAAGATGTCTCTTGGCGTGGATGGAGGTAAAAATTTAGGTTTGGCCGTCCTGTGGATTCTATCTAACAGGAGCAGATCGTGTGGTAAGTCAGGGGCCAATTCCCGTAGCAGGCCCGTGATGTGGGCGGACAGATCCTCCGTTTTCACCGTCTCAGCTACTCCCCTTATCCGCAGGTTGTTGCGGCGTGCCCGGTCCTCCATGTCAGCTATTTTGAGATCTTGGTCATTGAGCCTTTCAACTAGACCTTCTACTGTGTCTGCCAATGTGTTGTGGGCTTCCGCCAATTCAGTGATTGGATCCTCAGCGTGCGAGGTGCGCTGGCCTATATCATGTATTTCTTTTTGCAGGTCTCTGATGGCAGTGTCCATCTTACTCACTATTTTGTCTGACATCTCCTCCAGCAACTTTTTCAGGGAGTTGTGGGTCAGTGGACTTTCTTGTTTGCCATTCTCCACTTCGGGTTCCCCGCAGGTGCCATCTTGTGAGTGCTCGGCCTGGCTTGAGGCCTTACCCTGCGTTGTCCGTGCGGCAAAGAGATTATTTTTCTCCCCTTTCTCTCCTGCCCGTTTACTTTTGGGCTGAGACATTGTGGTTCCGGATGATGTGCTGTGGCTTTGTGCTGCGTGATAGGCTTCGTATTCCACCTTTATTAGCCGTCGCGGCACGGAGCTCTGGCTACATGCGGCTGCTCCGGTCCGCGTCCAGGACACGCCCCCCGGCATTTGCATTGTAAACATTGGGACTGCCGAAAAATTCTCTTCTCATTAGGATTAACAGACGGTCAAGATAGCAAAGAAGAATCTTCATTTTTTAATTCACGCCATTTGGGTGGACTTATAAAGAACAGTGTGTGATTGGAACGTCAGATTTGAGGAAGTCGATTGGATTAGGCGAAACGCGCCATCTGACGTCGTCACGCTTAACCCCGCCTCCCGGAAGTAGCTGATCAAGAACGGAGCGGCTACAGAAATCTGCAGAAACTCTTGTGCCGGCCAGCAACTGTATCCATTCAGCAATAAGACGACTCGTGGCTACCAGGGATCAGGTTGACTTTAGAAGCTTTTGATTTTACCTATGTCACAATAAAGGTTGTTCATTCTTTTATTGGCTGTAGTGAAGGTCTACTGATTAAGGCTGTTACAGTTAGAGCAGACTCATTTGCTCTGCGTTTGTGAGTCCATTACCTACCTCACTTACATTTTTATATTGTGTGTATTTTACAGTGTTACACTATATATACTTTTTCTGTTTTATGTTTCTTATACTGGGTTTTACCTGAAAATTTGCTAGTTTTTTTTCACATTATTTTTGCACAATATCACTGGAAGTGGTCCTTTGAGTTCACAAGCATTTGCTCCAATAAGTTGTGTATTTTATACTATTTGCTGCTTATATATCAGTGATTTGCACTGGTTTGAAGCACTTTTTACACAGATTGATGAATGTATAGAAGTGTGGTTCTTTCACAATACTAAGCACTTTTTGCCATTGCACTGTGATTTTTTTTAATATATTGTGTGCTGCTTTAATAGTATTGCACTTTAACCCCTTAGGGACACATGACATGTGTGACATGTCATGATTCCCTTTTATTCCAGAAGTTTGGTCCTTAAGGGGTTCAAATATAGCGCACCTATTTGTTGTTTTTTTATAGAATATTTTTTACCTATTACAACCCATTTTAGTGGTGCATATAGGCATTTATATGTTTTATAAATAAATGTCAATCTATAACTATACAACAAGATTGTAAATAAAAAACCAAAACAAACATTTTAAATGTTGTGACTCCACTTTGTCAGACCTGAATGTGCTGTCAAATGGATCTTTGAATCTTTCTCTTTTGAATCAACCTATTTGTTGTCACTTTTTAAGAATCTCTATAACAATTTTTCAGGAAACAAAACAGAAAGGCTTTGACTGTTTAATAATCAGTGCCTTATCATGGTGGGCAACGAAACTTCAATGCATATTTCCTTTCTCCAATTGGGGCTGATTTGCTGCCGTGGAATATTTTCTCCAGAATCCCTCGCTGAGTCTTTGAGAGTAACATGACTAGCGCACATCATTGCTACAGCTACTTCTTAAAACACATTTTGATTATGGAGCAGAATCTGATAGGAATATAGTCACGCGTCTTCATAAAATCTGACACAAACTGATGTGTAGGGCAAGCATCTGACTACTTCAGAAATATTCTCATCGTCGCTGACAATTCTAAATACCTGTGTCATTTTTACAGTGGCATTAAAAATGTCACATTGAATTTGTATTATTACAAGACAAGTATATATCTATCCACTCTATTTTATTGCACATTAGAAAATGTTGAGCTATGGCATTTGAAACACATAATATAAATAAAGGGATCTGAATATACATAGTGCAGGGGTAGGCAACCTTTTAGCAGCACTGTGCCGATATAGGATTGTGATGTCCCGTAGCGTGCCGATCCTCATGCCCGTCGCTATCAGGCAAGCTAAGCAAGCAATTGCTTGGGGCCACGAGCTGGCCTGGGCCCCCAAGCAGGGCCGGCGCTTCCTATAAGGCTGCAGCCACCTGAGCGCTCTATAGAGAGCCTCAGGCGGCTGCAGCACTGCCTCTGTCGTCACCTCCCCTTCCCTGTAGCGTGGCCAAGCTCCTCTTCCTCCTGTCAGTCTGGCCGGGTACCACGTGGTACAGGAGATTCAGTTTCCTGTTCCCGGCCGGACTGACAGGAAGTGCACCCTGAGCTCGGCCACGCTACAGGGAAGGGGAGGTGAGAAGAACATAAAGAGGCAGGGGGGGGGGAGTAATGTCCATTTTGTTTGGGGCCCCCAAATTCCTTCAAACGGCCCTGCCGATCCTATTTTTTTAAATTGAGGTGTGTATGCTGCCGTATTCTGCTTGTGTTATATATACTGTAATTGCTTTGTATCGTTGTATTTGTGCGTATATGAGCTGTTATATTGTATATGTTCATTAGTAGTTTATGGTATCATGTATGATACATATGAATGTGGGCTGTGTATGAGGGCTGCTTGTGGAATTGTGTGTGGGTGGATATGTCACATTGTGTGTTAGGTAGTGTATGGGGGCTGTTTAGGGTTTTGCATGTGAGAGGCTGCATGTGGAATTGTGTGCATGTATGTAGATTGTTAGTGGTGTTGCGTTTGTGGGGATTGTGTGTATGTTTGGGTGTGGGCTGTTCATATTATTTGTATGAGGGGAGGTTTATTCTGCAGGTCTGTGTATATCTAGCAGTGTGGGTGGCTTCCCTGGGTTCCACTGGGGACCAGCTTGGGCAGGTACAGGTCAAGGACAGGAGCTGCAACATCAGCTGTGGGCTGCTCTACTACAGTGTGGATTCCCATTCACAAGTGCTGGGAGGACGTGATCGGAGATCACTTCCTCTAAGTGCTGCAATGCATAAATTGAGGATTGTCCTTCACTACCTCTTTGTATTAGCAGATATCTGAAGTTTCACTGAGACTCCTGATAGGCCAGACCCTGTTTGGCTCTACCAGCCTTGAGTGCCGTGGAAAGACACCTCGAGTGCCGTGCATGGCACTAGTGCCGTAGGTTGCCTACCCCTGACATAGTGTGTCATAGGTCAGGGACCACACTAATCACTCCTAGATGTTTATTTTTATTTTTTAAATTCTAACATGATCTAATAGACCAGTGGGTGTCTTTATAACATATGTTATCCTCTCATGAGCCTTCCTGAACTCATTAATATTAAGCATCTTAGAGGTATTAAGGTGGGTTCTGACTTTCGACTCACTCTGTATAGGTAACAACATGCATTATTTGTATCTGCGGAGATGCGTTAAACCTCAGTATTAGCCCTGGAGATCATCTTGCAAGGTTTGCTTTCATAAAAAACAAAACATGGTGCAAGAGGACATTGCGTAGACAGAATATCCTGCCCTTTAATGAATCCCTACTCATATCTCAAAAAATTTTTCTATTTTTTGGGGGCCATTACAGAGTGACTCTGTTCCATTTTCATGCCAGACTGATCCCACCTACAAATGAATTCTGGAACCAAATTAACAAATTATCTCTGTATGAGAAATACAGCAATTCCAGAAGTTCGTTTCTACTTTGTTAACCCTACCAATGGGGTGCAGCTGACACTCCTATAGGCAAAGTGATTATGGGGTGAATGTCTGGATTATGCTTTGCATTCAGGCTGAGCGAGTGTTGATTTTCAGTGTTTCCTGAATTGCATTAAGCCCTTAAGGACCAAACTTCTGGAATAAAAGGGAATCATGACATGTCACACACGTCGTGTCCTTAAGGGGTTAAAGGTACACTGCAGGCACTCATTGATCAGGCGAGTTTAACATCGAATGGACTGATCTCATTGATCGGGCGGGTTTAACATCAATTGGACTGATCTCATTGATCGGGCGGGTTTAACATCGAATGGATTGATGGTGCCAGGAGACTTCAGGCATTAAAATCACTTCAATAAGATGAAGTAGTTATAGTAACTATTTACCTCCTAGACTGAGCATATGAGATTTAGGCGTAATTTCACTGGAGACTTAGTGTTCAAATTCACTAAACATTGAATCATAGTGATCTAAATTGCAAAATTTAGGCAAAAATAGATGAAAAAAAATCAGCTTGCCTATTCAGTCTAAAGTTTGCAATTTGTTTCTCCGTTCACAGCAATTTGGGTAATTGGCAAACAAACCCCTTTGTCAGTGGTCTAATCTGTTAAAAAAACAAAAAAAAAAACACATTTATAGCAGCAAGGGGATATACTACAAGACACAAAAATAGCAACAATTAAAAAAACCTGATGCAGCCCACATTTTCCTATTAAAGTGCGACACTTAGACAACATCTAGAAATAAGAAATTAAATTATAAACTCTAAATATATCGTGGATTCTTCATCTGCCATGTTTGACCTTTTAAACACTCTTTTCCTATGCATGCTGATTATACCATGTGCTCTGAAGATTTGCCCTTGATATTTTGGAATTTAATGCTCCATTTTCAGTCTGTAAGGGATAAAACCTTCTAAACCAAGCATTCTAGCTTCTATTTGTCTTCATCCTTACTTTCTACAAACGCCATCTCAAGTCCTGATATTCACAACGTTATAAAAGGGAAATCGTACATTTCAAATTGAATATTTTCTAATACATTTGATGAAGGCATTTATTACAATATGCCCAGAAAACATGCATCTGCCATTTTTTGATATACCTTCCCCCAGTCCTAAAAACGTACCTTTCTTTATCTGTAGAACCAGCCTTGCAAGCAGTGATCTACTGATTTTTTCCAGCATTAACTTCCTAGTTAGTGCCGGACATCATCCATAAATTAAATGCATCTGTAAGAGAGCACTGACAATGTATCGAGTACGAGGGGCTATAAATTTGCAATTATTTTAGCGCTTTTCTCCCTGTGAGACTCAAAGCACTTTACAAATATACAAACATAAAGACACTAGAGTTAGGAGTTTCTGACGGTCAGCTGAGCATCCGCTGAAGGAAGAGGTGGGTCTTTAGCTTTTTGAAAAAAGTCTGTAAGGATGGTGCCTCTCTGATTGCGCACGGTAAAGAGTTCCAGAAGGCAGGGGCAGCGTAGCTGAATGCCAAGGAACCTGAGTCTGTCTTTATTCTTGGCACTGACAGGAGGGATTTGCTGGCTGACCGCAGTGAACGGGATGGAATGTAGGATGTCAGGAGCTCCTTCAGGTACTGTGGGCCTTGATTGTTTAAGGCTTTGAAGGTTAGCAGGCCAATTTTAAAATATAGTAAAAACCAAAGAAAAACAAGTCACCTGCGCTCTCTCCTTAATCCCTATGTATTTTTAAACAAATGGAGGTTTTTTAGTTACCTCCAATGGCCATAAGACAATAAGCCCACCTGCCAACGTCATGGCAGACCCCCCCAGCTGGGTCCTAACTCTAACCATCCACCTTGCTTCCTTGAGCTTCTGGCAAAGATCTCTAATGAGACAAAAAGGGGTATTTTTTATATACACCCCTATATATTAACCCTTAATAGGGAGCACATGGGATGGGCGGCTGCATTGTAACAAGGCTGAGTGATACAAAAAATGGATACAAATGCAGAAAGATAAGTCCTGCGCTCACTCCCATCACTGGGCGGCAGCAATGACTACAGTACACATCAGCCCCAATATATAGCAAAAACCAAAGAAAAACAAGTTACCTGCGCTCTCTCCTTAATCCCTATGTATTCTTAAACAAAAGGAGTTTTTTTTAGTTACCTCCAATGGCCATAAGAGGATAAGCCCACCAGCCAACGTCAACGTTGATGCCGCATGTTGGGTCTGTGGTATCAAAGTAGCAAAGAAGAAGTAGGGTTGTGTTTCATCAGTGTAGCAATGATTCCTTAGGCCATGTCGCCTAATAATGTCCCCCAGTGGTAGCAAGTAAATTGTGAATAGCATGGGAGACAAGATGGATCATTGTGGAACTCCACATGCCAGTTCTTTTGGTGCCGATGAGCTTGATCCTGATGTTACTCTCTGTGATCTACCAATGAGGAAAGATTTAAACCAGTTAGGGAATGTGCCTTCTAGACCATAGGTGTGCTGCAAGCACTCTATAAAAATCCTATGGTCAATGGTGTCAAATGCAGCTGAGAGATTCAAGAGGATTAGGATGGAGTAATCACCTTTTTCTCTCGCTATAAGGAGATCGTTTAGCACTCGGACTAGAGCAGTTTCCATGCTGTAGCGGCATCTGAAACCTGACTGGAAAGGATCAAAGATGTTCAAGCTTGATAGATGGCCACTACTTTTTCAATTATTTTCCTCAGAAATGGAAGGTTGGATACTGGTCTGTAATTAGCCATACAGTCTGGGTCTAATAAAGGTTTCTTTAGGAGTGGTTTTACCGCAGCTTCTTTTAGAGGATATGGGAAGTCTCCAGTTTTTAGTGAACACTGCACTATTTTTGTGAGGGCTGGGGCGAGTGTTTCAATGCATGCGGCTATAAGCGGAGTTGGAGCAGGGTCTAAGACACATGTAGTAGGGTGTAACTTTTGAATGGTTCTTTTCACTCTATATCCACATTTCAGTGTAGTGGTTCTGATGTGTAACTGTTTGGCCTGCTGTGATAGAGGCTCGGATTGAGGAAATCTTGTCTCTGAAGAAGATTGCAAATGCTTCACACTTATCCTGAGAAAAGTTGGTGAGGCTATGCATGCATGCTGATTTACAGAGCCTTTCTACTGTGCGAAACAGTTGCCTGGGTCTATTGTGGGAGAGTGCAATTTCACGTGATAAAAATTATGATTTTTTCTGAGTTATCTTGAATTAATATTCATTCAGATGTTTGGTAAGAGCGGCTTTATCCTCTGGATCATGTGTCCTGCGCCACTTTCTCTCGAGTTTACGGGCTCTTCTCTTCATTTCTCTGATGGTGCTATCAAACCACAGTGCATTGTTGTGGGTTTTGACAGAGCGTATGCGTGTTGGTGCAATGCTTTCTATGGTATTTCTCAGGGTTTGTTGTAGAGTCGGACCAAGGAGCTGTGGTCTTCACAGGTGCCCATTAGTTCACTTAGATCCATATGTGATATTACATCCAATGGCATCACCCTTTTTAATGAGTGGTGTTGGACCAGGTTCTGAGGCTGGGGTCTCGCTGATTGTGATACAATGGAGAAGTGAATGAAGTGGTGGTCTGACCAAACAACTGGATTTACAGTTACTGGTGATAATTCTAGTCCAAACTCGAACACAAGATCAAGTGTATGACCTTTTCTGTGGGTGGAAGTGGCAACGATTTGTGTAAAGCTAAGTGCACTCATCAAGCTGAGGAGATCCTGCCCAAGTAGGAATAGGGTGTCATCAATCCAAGTGTTGAAGTCTCCCAATATAAGCAATCCGGGGTGTTCCAGGATTAAGCCAGCCAAAAGGTCGAGTTCCTGAAGAAATTTCTTTCCATCTCCTGGGTGTCTGTATATTAACAGCATCCGGAATCCTCTATCTATTGATACACTGGCAGCTACGCATTCAAAAGATTGGGGTTTGTGGAATGATATTGGTTTGGGATTTAAGGATGATTTCGCACAGATCATAACTCCACCTCCCTTGCGATCTTGTCTCGGGCGGTGGAACACCTTGTAATTGCCTGGAATAGCTGCCTCTAGAATAGGCCCCGCATTTTCATCTAGCCATGATTCTGTAATGCACGCTAATTCGCATGTTTCAATAAGGTCTGCAATAATAGCTGTTTTGTTTCTTATTGATCTGGCATTGCACAGGATTGATCTGATAGGACAGTCTTGGGATTCTGAGTTTTTGCTCTGTACTTTGGTAACAGTGTGTCTTCTAATGGGGATCACACAAAGAGGTTTTATTATTATTATTTTATTATTTATATAGCGCCATCAGATTCCGTAGCGCTGTACAATGGTTGGACTAACAGACATGTAATTATAACCAGACAACTGGTCGCACAGGAACAGAGAGGTTGAGGGCCGGGCTCAATGAGCTTACATTCTAGAGGGAGTGGGGCATAGTGACACAAAGGGTAAAAGTAGGGATACGAAGTAGGTTGTTAGAAAAGTATTCACTGAGGGGTTAGTAGGTCATTTTTGACAGTTTCAGGAGAGGAGTCATGGGGGTGGGGGATAAAAACCTGCTAACAGTTTAATTGATATGCTGTCTTGAAGAAGTGAGTTTTCAATGATTTTTTGAATGAGTGGAGACTGGGTGAAAGTCTTACGGAGAAGGGAAGGGAGTTCCACAGAAGAGGTGCAGCCCTTGAGAAATATTGGAGGCGAGCATTAGAGGTGGGAGTACGGACAGAGGATATACATAGGTCTTTGGCAGAGCGTAGGGGCCTCTACGGGACATACTTGTGTATTAGGGAGGATAGGTAGGTTGGAGCAGCATTATGTAGGGACTTGTAAGCAATCACCAGAATTTTAAATTGAGCCCTATGTCTCACTGGAAGCAATTGCAGGGACTGACAGAGCGGGGAGGCGTGGGAGGTGTGAGCGGACAGGAAAATGAGCCTCGCAGCCGCATTCATTATAGATTGCAGCAGTGGAAACATGTAAGACCACTGAGAAGAGTATTGCAGTAGTCAAGGCAAGAGAGAACAAGAGCATGGACCAGCACCTTAGCCGCATCTGGGGTTTAATAGGGGTGCATGCATGCTATGTTTTTGAGATGGAAGCGACAGGATTTGGCGATTGAGTGGACATGTGGGGGTAAAGGAGAGGTTGGAGTCAAAAAGAACTCCCAGGCAGCGAGCCTGTGAGGAAGAGCTGATGGTAGTGCTGTTGACTTGGAGGGAGACAGACACAGGAGTAGCAACACTTGAGGGAGAAAAGACCAGAAGTTCTGTTTTGGACAGGTTGAGTGTATGGAAGTGAGCAACCATCCAGTTTGAAATTGAAGAGAGGTAGTCAGAGACATGAGTCAAGATGGGCGGAGTGAGATCAGGAGAGGACAGGTAGATTTGCATGTCATCCGCATAGAAATGATAACGGAAGTCAAAGGAGCTGATGAGTTTACCAAGGCAGGCAGTATTGATAGAGAACAGTAGGGGACCAAGGACAGAACCTTGGGGGACGCCGACAGAGAGTGGTTGGGGGGAAGAGAAGAAATACAGAAAGAGCACTGGAGGTAGGAGGAGCACCAGGAGACAGGCTGTATTCCGTAGACCAAAATTACGGAGAATGTGAAGAAGCTGTTGATGATCAACAGTGTCAAAGACAGCGGAGAGCTCAAGAAGAATTAGGATAGAGTAATGGCGGCGAGATTTAGCAGCAATTAAATTGTTGGATACTTTGGTCACAGCCGTTTCGACAGAATGACCAGCGCGGAATCCAGACTGAAGGGGGTTAAGCAGAGAGTTGGATTTGAGAAAGTCAGTCAGTCTGGTGTACATAACTCTCTCGAGGATCTTAAAGGCAAATGGCAGTAGCGATATAGGGCGGTAGTTAGATGGGGAGTTGGGGTCAAGGCTGGGCTTTTTCAGAATTGGGGTTACAGTTGCATGTTTGAAGGGTGAGGGAAATGTGCTAGAGGAAAGGGAGAGATTTAAAATTTTATGGAAGAGCAAGAGAGGCAGACAAAGTACGGTTATGATATGAGGGAATAGGATCGAGGGAACAGGTGGTGGGGCGGGAGGACCGGAGCAGAACAGAAACCTCTTCTGCTGTAGCAGGTGCGAATGAGTGTAGAATGGTTGAGGGAGTGGGGTTGGGTGATGTATTGGTAGGGGAAGGAGAGAAATTAGCGATCTCTTCTCTGATTGTAGAGATCTTCTCAGTGAAGTGAGATGTAAAGTTTGTGGCGGACAAGGTGGTAGAAGGAGGAGGGGTAAAAGGGCAAAGAAGAGCATCAAAAGTGTGAAATAGGTGTTTGGGTTGATGGGACAGTGTACTTATGAGGGTGTTAAAGTAATTGACTTTTGCAGCGGAAAGAGCCAGGCTGTAGGAGCGCAGCATAACATTTATAGTGGAGGAAGTCAGATGCCAAGTGAGACTTGATTTGAAAATGCAGTTTTTGTGGCTTCTAGGTTGAATTACTTCAATTGGGCTTACAGGTAAACAGGTTGGTGTAGCAGCTGTGATAGTGACAGGAGATTGAACTTTAAGTTTTGACTTTCCTCCATGACAGCCCCTGTCAGTCCCTTTGAAGATAACAAGGGATTTTAGGGTAGCCACTAGTCAGAAATTGAGTGCAGTGACCGCTTTTTGGGGTCTTAGGGAATACAGATACGAGGGAGTATAGGTGTTCATTTCCTCAGCAGTGAAGGAGTTAAAATTGCTTCTAGTTTTTGTAAGGATGTTAGCAGTGGGGGCTGGTTACATTTCCCTGCTCTACAGTATTCAGGTCAGAGTGAGGTGTGAGATTTTGCACTTTAGGCTGCATTGTAGATAACAGATAAGAGAGCATGCATGCAGGTCAGATTACAGGAGTTCAAAACCAATGTGTTTTAGTAAAACAGTTTTCATCATAGCAACTAAAATTCTTATTGCGAGATCTTGGAAAAGCATCTTGATCCCTAATAGAGACCAAGTTTTAGCCCAATTGTTATATCAATTGGAGATGGAAAAAGGGATTATACTTATGAATGACTACCCTAATGTAGATACTTTGATGTTATACGCCAATCTTATTGATATGATTAAAGGGCTGGCATGAAACGTGGACAACTGCTCCCTGACCATATACTTATTTGATATTGATTTCAGACTTATTATTGATCTTTATTTTTCATTCTTCTCTTAATTTGGAATTCTAGACCTGATGATTCATTTCCGTTATTCCTATCCGGTTATATATATGTCTGTATTTGTGTTTTGTACATGAGTATCGATATTTTAGATTTGGGATGACTTGATATACTGATAATGTAAGCTTAACTTTTTAGGTATAGTAATAGTTATCCAACATATTTATATGATTCAATCGAAATACTCTGTGCTTTGTACGTCTATCCGAAAGAGGATGTCCTTGTGGTAATTCCTTCTTCGGTGCTGTAGTGTACCTTTAATGTCATATTTGTTTTGTCTTTTGTATTAAAAAATTCTAATAAAAACTAATTTAAAAAAAAACAAAAAAAAAAACAGTTTTCCTCAATTAGTTTTCTTGGTGTTTAGAAATGAAATCTGTGACATTGCTGAATGGATGATCAAATCCAAAACCCAATTTACACATGGAGGTGAGTTGTTTTTTTTTAGTTTAAATGTACCTTGTCTGGGGTGTTCAGCTGAAGGTATCTCTTCCTGGTAGTAAAATGGTCCAGTGGATGTATGTTTTAATCCGTTGTGTATCTCAGTTTAGTAATGCCATCCGCTCAAGTTTGATAAATCCAGTTGTGTGATATGTGGAGTCAGTATTGGTCCTTGAAATATTTGTGATGGATTATGAGTGTAAGGAGGTTAAAATTAAGATAATTCCTGGAGAGGTCAGGAGCCTGAGAAGAGTGTAGCAACCAGCAGGGGCGCCTGAAGAGGAGAAGCATTCATTCTCATAGAAAACAATTTGATGGTAGGTACATTTTAGCCAAGTTTTAAGAAAATGTCATCCCCCCACCCTTCTTCTTACCTTTGGTAAATGAGGGGACACATAGCCAACCCTGGTGGTCGAGTGGTGAGTACTATAGACCTTACAGACTGCAGCTCATCTGGCTGCAGGCTATCTTCACTCCTCCCGCGAGCAGAATACTGTGTCAGAGCATTGCATGGCAATGCGCGGAAAAGCACGGCAGAGCTCAAACCAGCATGCTCGCGGGAGGAACTGCCTCACAGGTCCTCCCTCTCCTGCAGTCTTGGGTCTTACCTACCTCTCTCTCAGCAACGAAGGGCCTTTGGAACAGTGAGGGAGATCTTTGACCGAGAGGGCCCTAAGCAAGTAAGCAGGTCCGTTTCTCCGTGGGCCGGCAGAGGAGATCAAAAGATCTCCCCTGTCAGCCTGGGCAAATGGGCATTGCGCTAGCGCCCCCATATGTGTGGGGACCCCGGTCAAGTGCTCAGCGTGCCCATGCAGAAAGATGGCCCTGTCAGTTCAGTAATATTCTTGGATTTGTGTGCTGCAACTGCCTTCTTCAAATCTCTCTAGAGATTTTTTAGGATTCAAGTCAGGTGACTGTGATGGCCACTGGAATTTTCCAGGATTTTTTCTTCAACCAAACCTTGGTGGAATTTGAGGCATGCTTGGGATCAATGTCTTGTAGGTCCAATGACACCCAAGCTTTAGCTTTCTCACAGATGCTTTCTCTTAGGATTTTCTGATACTTCAATGAATCCATCTTCCCTTTCACATGCTGTAGGTTTTCAGTGCCAAAGGATGCAAAGCAGCCTCAGAGCATCACCGAGCCACAACCATGCGTAACTGTAGGCAGAGTGTTCTTTTCAGCATATTCTTCATTATTTTTCCTCTAGACATACCGCTGATCCATTGGGCCAAAAAGTTCCAGTTTTGTTTTATTGCTCCTCAAAACAGAATCCTTAAACTTCTGTGGTTGATTTCTATGATTTTGAGTATATTGGAGCTGACTCTTCTCATGCTTTTTGGTCAGCAGTGGTGTACATCTTGGAAATCTGGCATGGAAACCTTCTTCATTTAGTACATGCCTTACTGTGCATTTTGCCACCAAGTCTTGCTGGAGGTCTTTTGCAGTCACTTGAGGGTTATTTATAGCCTACCTTCTCAGAAATCTGGTTGCAGCCATTAATAGCTTATTTTTTTCTGCCCCGTCCAGGTAGTGTGAACTATGTTATACGATTCCAATGGTGTCTCTAGGAACATTCAGTTACTACATTATATTTTTGTATCCTGTTCCTGGCTTGTGTAGGGGGATGATCTCTTCTCTTAACTTTGTGGACCATTCTTCTGACTTAGCAATATTTCTAACATGCAGTCAAAAGTGACACACAACAAACCCCTAGCCAGTTCAAGTATTTCAAATGTTCCAGCTCAAGCACACCTGGTGCAACTAATGAAGTCCTTGATTAGTTGCATCAGGTATTGCCTATTTGTGCTGTTGTGAGGTATACTACTTAGCGAGTTGAATAATTTTGAGACTGGAGAAGTCATTATAAGTTGCATTTTCAGTTGAATTTGGGGAAACCAATTGAAGCATTTCTTGTGTTGAGCTTTTTCAATTAGTTTTGTTTGATTTGTTCATTGCAAGCAGCTGAAAGTCTGTAAATTTTGACAACAAACCTGATTTTCAATGGAGGTTGAATAATTTTGATTACAACTATATATAAATCTATATGTATACTGAACAGCCACAAAACTTAAACAACCTGCTTAATAGCATGTAGGTCCCATTTTCGCTGCCAAAACAGCTCTGATTCTTCAAGCCATCGACTCCACGAGATCTCTGAACATGTTCTGCAGATTTCGGCGCCAAGACATCAGGAGAAATCCTTTAAGTTCTGTGAGATGTGAGGTGGGGCCTCCATGGATCAGATTTGTTGTTCCAGCACTGCCCACATATGCTCAATCGGTTTGAAATCTGCAAATATGGTTAAAAACAACTCACTATATATTCCTTATGTTTTAACTATCTTCTACAGTACCGTTCATATATTTAATGAAGTCCCCAAAAGTCAGATAGGGAAATTAAACATCAGCTGTATTTTCTTTTAATAAGATCAGTTGTTATGATAAACCTAGTGCTTTTTAATCCCACAGTGACTTGTTTGATTCATGGCATCTAAGTCAAGCGCTCTTGAAGCTATTTTATTTACATACCGTGAACTCAGAAGATGTTTTTTCAGGAGTGTTTTTTTTCTCATTAACAATATATTTATATAAATATAGATTTATTTTTAAATCTCATTTCTTTATAATTAATCATACTTCTTTGATGTTAATTTATTTTTTTTAAATTATACTTGGGTTCACCAATAGAAACCACTCCAGTAGATAATGCCAAAAATCCCATTAATTTATTATTCTTTACGTAGTTATTTTTCAATGTCATATTATCTAATCATCCAGACATTAACTCATCATAGAATAGTTTAGTCTTTGATTCACAAGCCAATGCATGCTGGGTCCTTATCTGTTGTGTATGTTGGATGGGGGAGAAATAGTGCAGATGTCCAGTAAAGTTACAGATAGTTTTGTTACTATGTAATATGATGTTCAGATTAATTTATAATTGTTGCATTGCTCAAAGGAGAGATTCAGTGACGTTACTGTGGATCATGTTTATACGTTGTACCATTATTTGTAAGATTATTTCAGATACACAAATATTCTCAACATTGTGAAATAAAAATACATCAAACCATGAGTTGAAGAGATTTGATATATAATAACATTTAGACTCCAAAAAGTTTGGCGTATAAAAAAGTGGCCAAATACAGTAGTTTCTGAGATAGTTTTCCAATTCTAACAGTTTTGTATACATTTTCCAGAGTCTTATGACAACTCAAAAAACAACAACTCTATAGTCAGTAGACCCTTTAATTTTTGAGATTGATGTCTATTTGAGTAAATCTTGTCACAGTCTAAATAAGAAGGGCCTGTTGTAAATCTCTCAGGGTTATTCATTAACCCTTAGTGACCAGACCGTTTTTCCATTTTCTTACCGTTAAGGACCAGGACTCTTTTTACATTTCTTCGGTGTTTGTGTTAAGCTGTAATTTTTTTTGTGAATTAAATTTTATTCAGATTTTCAAGAATAAATTTGCAAATAACAATAAAGGTAAACGTCTCAAGTGTGGTTCAGTGAAACACGCAGGTTTCCAACAACTGGCAGATACAGGTAATAAGGCACATTGTTAGCGATTCTGAGGTGTCGGTAAAGTAATGCAGAGAAACGCGCAGGTTTCCAGGTCGGAACATGTGTAGTTGAGCATTTAATGGCATACCTGTGGTCTGCTGTATCCTGGTCCGGCTGCGCGGCCCGCGAGTCCACCCGGGAAGGGGGGGGGGGGGGGGAGGGGGGGAGAGGGGGGGGGGGGGGGATAAAAAATGGGGGAATGGGGGGGGGGGGATCCCTCAGCGTTTGAGAAAGTGTCCTCCCTTCCCTTTAGGTTTATGTGGTCCTTCGTCTCTGTCAGGGTCAGAATTGTCGAGTTAACGTCTGTCAGTGGTAGCTTTATGTATGACGTGCGCTGTCTTGTCGGTCCTTCCTTGTCACCCCTACCCATCGTCTCGGGTCATGTCCCTTCTGATGTCTACTCAGTCTGTGATAAGCGTCTGGAAGTCAGGTTTCGTCGTGGTCAGTATCCAGTGTGTCCAGGTCGTCATATACGACTGTTCCCTCCCCTCTGCGTGTGAGGTGAGTTCCTCTAGTGCCCTTAGCTCTTCCATGCGCTTAAACCAGGTCGACACAGGTGGTGGGGTCTTTTGTTTCCAGTATAAGGGAATGAGACTCTTGGCTGTATTTAAGATCCTGATCGTTAGGGATTTTTTGTAAGCTGAGCTACGGGTGGTGGTGTGGTGCAGGAGAAAGGCTGCTGGGTCTAATTGGGGGGGAGTATCAGAAAATTTGGTGATGATCGTGTGGATCGCTGCCCAGTAGGGTCGTATCAGGGGGCACGTCCACCAGATATGGAAGAGAGTGCCTAGGGCTTTCTCACATCTCCAACAGGTGTTGGTGGCGGTTGGGTCGTAGGAGTGGGTGGCCAGTGGCGTGCGGTACCAGCGAGACAGTACCTTATAGGCCGTTTCTTGTATGCCGCTGGATGTTGAACAGTGAAGGGACAGGGTACAGATCTTTTCCCATTGGGCTGGCGAGAGTGTAATTCCCAGGTCGGTTTCCCATTTACTCATGAAGCTCGGTGGGGGAAGTCTCTTTGCGTCCATGAGGAGGCTGTAGAGTGTGGACAGTCCCCTGGCCAGTGGGTTTGGGTCATGGCAGAGCCTTTCAAAGTCTGTGAGCGGCCTGTGGGCGTGGATGTCTTTGGTGACTATTAGTAGGTAAGCGGATAGTTGTTTGTATCTAAACTGCAGCATGAACGTTGGTCTCCCCCCGGGCAGCAGGGACTCAAGAGTCCGTGTCGTGCCATTGGTGGTAGCGTGGCAGAGTCTGGGTAGTGAGTTTCCTAACAGTTGTTGGAACGGGCCTGCGTCTAGTCCAGGTGGGAAGGCGTCATTATGCGTCAGGGGTAAGAGTGGTGAGATGGGCGTGGTGAAGGAGGAGGGTGTCCCCACTTTGTGCCAGACCATTAAGGTTGCTCTAATTAGCGGGTGTGGATTAGCCAGCTGTCTGCCCTGGCGGTGATCTAGCCACGGTAGGAGCCCTATTGGTCTGGATATTTGGTCTGACTCTATTTCCTTCCATAGCTTGTGGACCTCCGATTTGGTCCATTCCATCACCCTCTGGAGATGGGTTGCCTTGTAATAAACCTGGAAGTCTGGGAGGGCCAGGCCGCCCTTCTGTTTTGGTAATGTGAGAGTGTCGTGTTTGACCCGTGCCTGTAGGTTGTGCCATGTGAATCTGAGTGCCATGGAGCGCAGTGTTGAGAAGTACGCCTCAGGTATGTGAATTGGCAGTGTCTGGAACAAGTAGAGCAGCCTGGGCAGGATGTTCATTTTCAACACTCCAATGCGTCCAAACCAGGAGAGGCGAACTTTAGTCCATTCCTCCAGGTCTCTACGCATTGTGGTTAGGAGGGGTTGGAAATTAGCGGTGTATATTTGTGACAGGTCTCTTGGTATGGAGGTGCCTAAGTATCTTATAGTAGTGTCAGACCATTGGAATGGGAGCGTGTGCTTCAGGGCTGCAACTCTATTGGGTGGGATCGAGACATTCAGAACCGAAGATTTGGCGAGGTTAACTTTGAAATTCGATAATTGGCCGTAGAGCTGGAACTCTGCCATAATTGCTGGCATTGATGTTTCAGGCTGAGTGACATAAAACAGCAGATCATCTGCAAAGGCAGCCACTACGTGTCTCGTCTGCCCTATCTGTATCCCTTTTATGGCTTGGTTGTCCCGGACAGAGTTAAGGAAGGGCTCCAGTGCCAGTACAAACAGCAATGGGGACAAGGGGCATCCCTGTCTTGTGCCGTTCCGGATGGGGAACGGGTTCGTGAACAGTCCGTTCACGCATACCCTTGCTGTGGGTTTGGAGTATAGCGCTCGTATCCAGTTCATCATGTGCGGGCCCAGACCTATCCCTTCTAATACCGCCAGCATGTAGCCCCAATCTATGCGGTCGAAGGCCTTCTCCGCGTCTGTGGAGAGCAAGAGGAGGCCCTCCCGACTGTCTTGTGCCTTGTGGATGAGATCTAGTGTCCTGATGGTGTTGTCTCTTGCTTCTCTCTGGGGCGTGAACCCTGCCTGGTCTCTATGTATGAGATCAGGGAGGTAGGTTTGTAGTCTGCGGGCTAGTATTTTTGTGAAGAGTTTAAGGTCACAATTTAGTAGGGAGATAGGTCTGTAGCTCGCACAGAGTTCCGGGTTCTTACCTTCCTTTGGGATTAGGGAGATGTTGGCCTCTAGAGTCTGTGTGGGTAGGCTGGCTCCGTCACGTAAGGTGTTAAGGGCAGTCAAGAGATGTGGGGATAACACGTCAGCAAATTTTTTATAGTATCTAGTGGGGAGACCGTCAGGGCCCGGGCATTTGCCCAATTTCGACTCTTTTATGGCCCAGGCTAACTCGCGAGGCGTGATCGGTTCGTCAAGGGCATTCGTAGCTTCCCTGGGAAGTCGGTTATGTATGCGTGTGCGTAGGTATTGTCTAGTTTCTGGTAAGGCGTCACCTTGGCGTGGTGGCTCCCTGTCGGGGTGTATGGCATAAAGCTCCGCATAATATTCCCGTATTGCCGCCGCCATGTCTCCCGGGAGATGTTTCAGTCGCCCTTCTTTATCACGAATTTTAGGTATGTAGGATTCTGCTCTCTTTTTAGCGATCATACGGGCCAGCAAGGTCCCACATTTGTTGGCGTGTGTGTGAAAGAAGGCTTTGGTGCGCAGGTGCGCCCTCTGGTGGTAGGCATTCATGATGGATGCCAGTTCCCTGCGTAGTGTCAGTAGCTTGGCACCATCGCTCTGGAGCCGTGTAAGTTTGTGCCTGGTTTCCACCACCTGTATCTCCGTGATTATGGTCGCCAGTCTGGCAGCCTTTGCTTTTTTCAGGGCTGCGCTTTTGGCTATGAAGTAGCCTCGTAGCATTTGTGGGCCTCCCACACACAGAGGGGTGTCACATCTGGGGTAACATTGTCAGTGAAGTATTGAGTAAGTGCGGTTCGGGATTCCGTGGCTACTGTTAGGTCGTTAAGTAGGGCTTCGTTCAGTCGCCAGTTGCGGCACGTCGGCTTATAGAGGGGAGACGTTAGCGTCATGGTGAGTGGTGCGTGGTCGGACCATGTCGCTGTCCCAATCGTCACAGACTTAACATCAGTCAGGTAGTAGTGTTGTAGGAAAAAGTAGTCAAGTCTGGAGTACGTCTTGTTTGGATTGGAATAGAAGGTGAAGTCTCTGTCATCAGGGTGTGTCGCTCTCCAACAGTCGGTCAGGCGTTGGTCTCTAAGGGTTTTGTTGATAGTGGTCAACACATGTCTGGGTATCGTCGAGGTGCCCGTAGAGGTGTCTAGACTCGGTTGTAGGGCCACATTTAGGTCTCCTCCCATGATCAGACAACCCTCCGTGAAGGCCATGATGGCTTTCAGTGATTTAGTCAGAAAACGGTGTTGCGCAGTGTTAGGAGCATACAGGTTGGCTAGCGTGTACGTACGGTCAGCTATCGTTCCCTTAACACATATATACCTTCCCCAGTCATCTTTCATGGTTGCTGTGGGAGTGAAATGTAGGGATTTATGAAGGAGGATGGCCGTGCCTTTGGATTTTCCTAAGGGGTTGTTGCTGAGATAGCATTGGGCGAACCGTTTGTCAGTCATTCTAGGTGTCAGACCTTCCTTGAAATGTGTCTCCTGTATGAATACTATGTGGGCTCTTTGGCTGTGAAAGTGGCGGAGCGCCTGTGATCGTTTCTCAGGTTGGTTAAGGCCCTTGGCATTAATAGAGACAATGTTGATGTCTGCTCTGGTTACCGGTTTCGGGTTCTGCATGACGGAGTACCTATGGGCTATTCTGGGAGGGGTAGTGCGGGCAGATAAATGGTGGGCCTACGGTTTGCAGTACCACTCAGGTGGTGGGCGGGTTCAGGGGAGGAGCGTGTCAGAGGTACAGGGAAAGGGTGTTACCTGGACGGGTGGTCCTTGATGAGGCCCCTTCCCGAGTCCCCACGCGGACACCGCAGCCGGACTTTGAGCGCCTAGGATTAGATACAGAGACGACACAAAAAGGAAAAGAAAAATAAAATGAACACTATGTAAACAATAAGTAAACAATGAACAATAAAACAACACTATACAAAATAATGGCTCGGGTGTAGGCCGAGGTGGAGTCGTCCCGTCCGTACTAGCGGTTCGGTCGAGTCCCCTTGCCTTTCTACCTGACACCCCGACCAGGTGGGAACGTGGCCTACTGGTTACTGAATGCCTCTCGGATATACCCGGTCTCTCTCCGGTGTCCCGGTTCAGAGAGGGGAGAGGAAAGGATAAAAAAGGAGAACAAAAAAACGAGGTGTTTCCCCGTGGGGTCACCTACAGCGGTGACAACAAAAAGAAAGAAAAACTCCCACGTGGAAGGCCCCTCTGGCTACCCCCTACCCGCCCCGCCCAAAAAATACTCTAGCCCCTAGGTTATCTGTGATCTTGTGAGTGGGGTATCGTAAAGATTATGCATGTCGTGTGGACCAGGCTTCTAGCCTTGTGAGTCGTGTGTGCGAGCATCATGGCGTGTCTAGTTGGATGGCGTGTCGTGTTGTGGCCCTGAGCTCTGGCGTCAGGCGTGTGTGTGGTGGTTGTGTTTCCCTCCTGCCTATCCTTCCCCATGGTATATACTCATCCACTTCAATAGAGGGGGAGGATGGGCCCTCCGACAGAGACCCTATATCACCATTATTAGTAGTCACACAGTGTGCCGGTGGCACCGAGTCTCCCCGTCTCTGCGGCTCGTGGTTGGTGGTGTGGCAATGTCAGTCCCCCTATGGCAACGCAGCCGGTTAAGAGAATGTTCCCCTTCTGAGTGGCGGTCGAGGCATAGCGTGAGCCGCAGAGTCATCAAATCCCCCGTTTCAGCCCCCCACCCAAAAGTGTAACAAGAGAGGGAGACCGGCAGTTCAGTGTGGTTTGTGAGATACCTTATGGGAAGCTCCCCAGCGGGTTATTGTTCATAGGCAGGTACCTCAAACTGTGGGTCTCAAAGTCTCTTAGGAGCCGTAGAACTCAGCGGGTGTTGCCGACTGGTCGCGCCGTCTCCTGTCTAGATCTAGTTCTTCTTTGTGGCAGTGGGTCGTCTCGTGTCGGCCTCGGTGGGCCTACATAGAAGTCTAATGGGTCCGGCCAAGGCATGTTGAAAGGTGGTAGCTGGAGCTCAATGGTGAGATCCTGCAGGTCCTGTTGGTTGCGTACCGGCATGGGACCATTAGGGGTGTGAGCAATTAGGCCGGTCGGGAAAGTCCATCGGTATCTCACCTTCTGAGCCGTCAGGGCTCGAGTGAGGGGTTTCAGGGCCCTGCGGTAGCCCAATGTGGCCGGGCAGAGATCAGGAAATATCTGGATCGGGTGGTCCTCGTGAGTAATGGATCCCGCATTACGAGCCGCCTGTAGTATGTCTTCTTTGAGGGAGAAGATAGTTAAGCAGCATATAACATCTCTTGGTGGCGCTCCATCAGGGCCTCTGGGTCTTAATGCCCTGTGTGCACGGACAAAGTCGATCAGCGTGTCCGTAGGACGGCCTAGAAGGTCGTTGAATAGGGAGGTAAGTGTGTCTGTGAGCCGGGTTGAGGGTTCTTCGCCTTCAGGTAGGCCTCGGATCCGCAGGTTGTTCCTGCGGCCTCTGTTGTCGAGGTCTTCTACATGGCGCGCCATGGCTTGTAGGTGGGCAGTGTGGCTGAGAAGCGTGGACTCCGTGGTTGTGTGGGCCACAGTGAGGTTGTCTTGTTCCTCTTCCAGCCGCGCCATGCGGTCCGCCATACCCTGCATGTCCGCTCTCATCAGTTGGAGGTCGGCCCGGATCGAGGCATGGAGGGCCGATGTGGCTTGGGTCAGATCAGCTCTGGTAGGCAGTGCTCTCAGCAGGGCCATCCAGTCTGCCGGCGGGTGTTCAGTGGGTTCTCCGCTCGCGTCGCCGACCTGGGAGTTCGGGCTCATGGATGAGGCCTCCGAGTACAGGAAGGCCTCAGCGGAGGCCTGGGAAGATGGGTCCGGCTGTGTGGTCATGTATTGCCTGACCGATGCCTGGATTGCAGGTGGGCGGGTGGCCACTGGTTTGGGGGTACCCCCAGCCTTAGTGTGTTTCCCCATGTTTGCGTTTGGGGCAGCTTTCTAGCGATGTGCAGGGCGAGTACGGAGGAGCTCAGAGATTAGGCAGCCATTCCGCTCCGCTGCTAGGCCACGCCCCCGTTAAGCTGTAATTTTCCTCTTACTCATTTACTGTACCCACACATATTATTTATCGTTTCTCTCACCATTAAATGTGCTTTCTAAAGCTACCATTATTTTCATCATATTATATAATTTATTATAAATGATTTTATAAAATATGATGAAAACAAAACAAAAAAAACAACACTTTTTTTAACTTTGACCCCCCAAATCTGTTGCATATCGACAACCGCCAAAAAGAACCTGTGCTGCATAGTTTCTAAATTTTGTCCTGATTTTAGAAATTCCCAATGGTAATGGTAATTGCATACTTGCAAAGACAGAATATTCAAGGATATAATCTTTCAATGTAGGGTAATAACTGCTTGATTCAAGGATAAATCTGACTGCCATTCTGGGGTCAATAAGGATTTTTTTGTCCTAGCTTGTTGCAAAATTGTGCTTCAAACTGGGGTTTTTTTTTTTGTTTTTTTTTGTTTTTTTTTTCTCTTTTGGATCAACAGCAAAAAACAGGTGTGAGGAAGGCTGAACTTGATGGACGCAAGTCTCTTTTCAGCTATCTAACTATGTAACTATGTAACTATGTAACTATGTTCTTAGCTTTTTTTTGCAAGTTATAGGGCAATAACTACAAGTAGCACTTTGCTATTTCCAAACCATTTTTCTTTCAAAATTAACGCAAGTTACATTGTAACACTGATATCCATCAGGGATCCCTGAATAACCCTTCACATGTATATCTATTTTAAAAGAGGACAACCTAAGCTATCTAAACTCTGGGTTTTTTGACTCTATTCATGCAACCATTTTACCACCAAACTATGCCAAATTAAAAATAAATAAAAAACAGTTGGTGATTTTTTTGACACACATAGCAATTTAAGAATACATGTACTGAGAACTTTAAGGGTTACTACTGTAGCGGCTGCTAGGGATGTAGCACTGGACAATGGTGGGTTAGTTGTCGAATGGCCCGATTCATATCTGTTGATTCTATCTCTGATCTGGCCCATGGAAGATAGGAGAGAGTTCATCATGGTCTGTAAGTTGGGCATGTTGATGGTAGCACTAGACCATTCCCCTGCTCCAGTGTTATCGGTGTTCGTGTGCATCAATCTGAACAATTCCGCTTTCCTGGCAGTAGCCGGGAATGCAATGCTCCTTTGCCTTAGTTCCGCTTGTATATGTGGTATGGTCCATGACCTAATCAAAGAAGGGCTGGCAGATTTTTGTCATCCAGAAGGTGAACCAGACCTAGCTGGAGTGCAAGGGAGTGAAAGCTCATCTCCCCCTTCTGAAGCTTGTGACATACTAAAAAGGAAAATTTGAGATTTAGAATGTTTACCTGTAGGGTACTGGCTGCTGATTAGTAGTGCCAAGTGGCGAAGATATTTGCTTCAGTGGTGATAGATGAGGCCCTACTAGTGCCAAGCAGCTTGAGAGGCTCTATCTATGCGTTGGACCGAGGGGCTATACCAAGGAAAGAAGTGGTGGGATGTCGGCCACTCAGTGAGGTGTAAAAGAAGACAGAATTGTCCGTGACTGGTGAGGCCCTCTCTATGTAACTTGCAAGGCGGCTAGCTATGCTTTGGACCGAGGGCCGAATACCTCCGAGTATGAGGATGGGTGTTGGCCTTGCGGGACCACTAGTATAAGGCATAGAGGCCTTTAGAAAACTAAATATGGCTCCTATTGCTCTGAATAGCCAGTAACTCACTTTCCTAAGGGACTGAGAAAGGAAAAACAAAACTGGTCAGGTAGCTAGGCTTCTATGCTGCTGCTCTTGCGTCTCCTCACACACTGTTTTACCCGGAAGTGACGTCACACTCAGAACAGAACGATGCCTAGGAGGCATGTGTGTATGTGTGTATATCTGTATGTGTATATAATACTGTCCAATGCTTGCACTCCTGTAAACTTATGGATATAGCCCGGTGCTTGTCAGCAGAATTAATAGAGATCAAATGTAGGAAAAGCACTCCAAGGACTTCTTTCAATGTTGAAAATAAATAACTTAACTTTATTCGGCAACTGCCATGAAAAATCAACGTTTCAGTCCTGTGTCAGGACTTTCGTCAGGATAACAGTGCATTGTGATTGTTACAGAATATATAGCAAAGTTAAACAGTTCTAATCAAATTAAAATCAAAATTCAGTACATAGGAATCAGCTGGGACTTACCCCTCACCCTGTGTACCGATCTCCCTGGACGCCAGAAAATCGCGGGCAAAATTGATTCCCTTTCGTGTATTCAGCAGCTGTACAGATTGCTGCTGTGTGCGCTCTGCGCGTCGGCCGTTACCATGGTGACCGGCCAGGACGCGAGACAGCGTTTGTTTGCATATTGTCATGGCAACCTGCCGATCGGTTTGCAGGGCAGTTCTGTACACAGGAGGCAGAGGTTAAGACAGATTCAAACGGCAAGTCAGCTATCAGTGGTGTGAACATAAAGTAACACAACAGAATAATTACATAGCAAGGTATTAGTGATATGAATATAAAGCTACATAACAGTGTGGCAATAAGGCAAGTCCGGTCGGTATGTGTATATATATATATGTCAGTATGTGTGTATATCTGTACGTGTATATATAAGTCAGTATGTGTGTATATCTGTACGTGTATATATATGCAGTATGTGTGTATATCTGTACGTGTATATATATGTCAGTATGCGTGTATATCTGTATGTGTATATATATATATATATATATGTCAGTTACTATGTTGAGTATGTGTGTATATCTGTATGTAAATGTATATCTCAGTATGTGTGTATATCTGTGTGTTTGTGTGTATCTGTGTCAGTATGGGTGTGCATCTATGTGTGTGTCAATGTGTATGTGTATCTGTCAGTGATTATTATTATTATTTTATTATTTATATAGCGCCAACAAATTCCGTAGCGCTGTACAATGGGTGGACTAACAGACATATAATTGGGATCAGTACAGGAACAGAGGGGGTTGAGGGCCCTGCTCGATGAGCTTACATGCTAGAGAGAGTGGGGTATAGTGACACAAACGGTTAGAGTAGGGGAATTAAATAGTTTGTTAGAGAAGGGTTTATTGAGTGCTTGGTAGGTAATTTTTGACAGTTGCAGGAAAGGAGTCATGGGGTGGGGGATGAAAAACCTGCTGACAGTTTAATTGATACGCTTTAATGAAGAAGTGAGTTTTCAAAGATTTTTTGAAGGAGTGGAGGCTGGGTGAAAGTCTGATTGAGGAGGGAAGGGAGTTCCACAGGTGCAGCCCTGGAGAAGTCTTGAAGGCGAGCATCAGAGGTGGGGAACCGGGCAGAGGATAGGCGTAGGTCTTGGGCTGAGCGCA
Source organism: Pelobates fuscus (assembly GCF_036172605.1). NCBI lineage: Eukaryota > Metazoa > Chordata > Amphibia > Anura > Pelobatidae > Pelobates > Pelobates fuscus. The sequence continues at coordinate 30,483,153 of NC_086321.1, forward strand.
GGGGTCTCGACGGGACATACTTGTGTATGAGGGAGGATAGGTATGTTGGAGCAGCATTATGTAGGGATTTGTAAGCAAGCGCCAGAATTTTGAATTGGGCCCTATATCTAACTGGAAGCCAATGCAGTGAGTGACAGAGCATGGAGGCATGGGAGGTGCGACCGGACAGGAAAACAAGCCTTGCAGCCGCATTCATTATAGATTGCAGCGGTGCAAGCTGGGAACATGTAAGACTGGTGAGAAGGGGATTGCAATAGTCAAGGCGAGAGAGAACAACAGCATGAACCAGTACCTTAGCCGCGTCCGGCGTTAGATATGGGCGGATGCGCACTATGTTCTTGAGTTGGAAGCGACAGGATTTGGCTATCGATTGGACATGAGGAGTAAAAGAGAGGTCAGAATCAAGAAGAACCCCTAGGCAGCGAGCTTGCGAGGTAGATGTGATAGCAGCGCCGTTGACTTGGATGGAGACAGACACAGGAGTAGCAGCACTTGAGGGAGGAAAAACTAGAAGTTCTGTTTTGGACAGGTTGAGTTTAAGGAAGTGAGCAGCCATCCAGTTGGAAATAGCAGAGAGGCAGTCAGAAACACGAGTCAAGGTGGGTGGAGAGAGATCAGGGGAGGACAGGTAGATTTGTGTGTCATCTGCATATAAATGATATTGAACGCCAAAGGAGCTGATGAGTTTACCAAGGGAGGCAGTATAGATAGATAACAGTAGGGGGCCGAGGACAGAACCTTGGGGGACGCCGACAGAGAGGGGTTGGGGAGAACAGGCAGTGCCAGAGAAAGAAACACTGAAAGAGCGCTGGGAGAGGTAGGAGGAGCACCAGGACAGAGCAGTATCCCATAGACCAAAGTTACGGAGAATGTGAAGAAGCTCTTGATGACCAACAGTGTCAAAGGCGGCAGAAAGATCAAGGAGGATTAGGATAGAGTATTGGCCGCGTGATCTAGCAGCAATTAAGACATTGGATACTTTGGTCACAGCAGTTTCGACAGAGTGACCAGCGCGGAATCCAGACTGAAGGGGGTCAAGCAGAGAGTTGGATTCGAGAAAGTCAGTGAATCTGGCGTACACAACTCTCTCGAGGATCTTGGAGGCAAATGGCAGTAGCGAGATAGGGCGGTAGTTGGATGGGGAGTTGGGATCAAGGTTGGGCTTTTTCAGAATCGGGGTTACGGTTGCATGTTTGAAGGGTGAGGGAAATGTGCCAGAAGAAAGGGAGAGATTGAAGATGTTAGCGAGAGGAAGAGCAAGAGAGGGAGACAAAGTGTGGATGAGATGCGAGGGAATAGGATCGAGGGAGCAGGTTGTGGGGCGGGAGGACAGGAGCAGAGCAGAAACCTCTTGTGCTGTAGCAGGTGCAAATGAGCATAGGATGGCAGTGATGCATCAATGTGCATATCTGTGTCAGTATGTGTGTGTGTCTGTGTATTTCTCAGAGTGTGTTTATCTGTGTCAGTGTTTGTTTTTTTATGTCAGTATATTTGTGCATGGCAGTGTGTATGTGTATCTGTGTATGTGGCAGTGTATGTATATATCCATATATTCTAGCATCCAACCACCAACACAATACACAAACACGCCCCTGCATTTAAAACCAGCACCGCACGCAAAAGCACAACTGCATTTGAATGCCAACACTACATAAACACACCTCTGCAATCAAATTACATCAATACATACAAATATACTGCTAAATTCCCACACACACGCATACTCCGTGCATAAACATGCTTATATTCAAACACACAAACACTTGGGAAATAGTAGACCTATAGTTGGCAAAGCATTGTGAGAGTTGCACAACAGTTAAGGATCTACCTTTTGGCCATCCTTGTGCTAGAGCTAGGGCCCCAAAAAAGTTATTGCACCAAGGCCCTCTCTACATTAGTTCCACCACAAAGTGATACTGCTATAATGGCAAAATTGAAACTTACATGTCAAAGAATTTTATATGTTTTTAAATAGGTTCAGGTCCCAATCATATATTGATCCAGGTTTTCCTGACAACCTGTATAGTATGTCGGTAGCATATTATTAACCTTTTTTATTTTTATTTTGTATTGTTCGGTGACACATACAGTTTAGAAGTAAATTGCAACTACTACATGTGAATAGTTGTTTAAAGAATTACTTTTAATGCTACTTTTGAAAGATGAGCACCTGTTGACCAATTATATTTACGTTAATGATGAACTGTCCCTAGTAACAAATGGCAAAGACTTGTGGAGTATCCATTCTTTATGGTATAACCTGACTTCACATTATTTCAAATTTATTTTATTGTTCAATGAAGTTACAAATGACATATTTTTTGTATTTTAGAAGGCTCCAAAATTCTCATTTGACCTATATCAGATAAAGGATAAAGAGATTTGCAAAATCGATACTTAATAGCTGACCTCTTATTTCTAAAGAGGATTTTGAAGAGGATTATCTGATAAAAAATATTTTATACCATGTATTCTCATCACGCTTTGTTTATCATATCATAAACCAGATTAACGTAATAGCACAGCCATCCTATTCTGAAAAGATGAACCTTATGAACTCACAGCAAAGACACTGTATCTGTTAAGCAGCTTGTAGACTACAATATTTAAGTCATTAAAGCAAAGTGAAGGGCACTCACAAAAAAAACCAAAAAACACAATGATGTTTAGCGCCACCTGTGGCATGACTGATTTATTTAGGATCAGTAGCAAGTTGAGTTCTCTCTGATGGCTGTGGTTTGCGTGTAAATGATAGATGATAGTGAGATTAATGGACAAATATGGCACTCTGTGGTGTGACCTGACTGTTGTATGGGTATGCCCATGGTGAGCATATATAAGGAAAAGCAAAGAAATTATAATATAATTGTTAAGACACCTTTTGTCTTAATAAGTAAGTCACTGTTTAGTCTGCCTTCCCCTCTCACCGTATCAAGTCCTTGTTCGTATACTGTATAATCCACGAACCATAACCAGGGGAAGTAGTAATCTCTCGAGTAACGATATCCACCAAACGGCATAAGTTCCCAATAATAGTCCTTGAGCGTAAATAAGAATCCCCCCAATAACGAGACTGAAGCTCCGTGTTGAGGGTCAAAACAAGATCTGAGGACTGGAACATCCAGCCTGCTTTTTATTAGGAAAAGGCACACACAGGGCACTCCCAGGGGGAGGATGAAAATAACCAATTATACACAGGGTAACACCCCCACCTCTCCTCCCCTCAGATAATTACATAACACAATTAAACTGTACAATAATTCACCCCAGTTATGGATGTACCCCAAAACCAGGGGGTACACCCTCGAGTCCAGCACCGCTTGAAAGGTCTTGGTTAGGGGAACACTCTGTCCAAATCTTAGCCCATTCGGTTAAGGGGTTCGGGAGTTATGGACGATTGAAGTTTTGACCGACTGCACGGATCTTCTAGCCGAAAAGAGTTCCACAAGTTTCGGCCCTGCAGTCGGTCTCCGTTAGCCGGTTAAAATCACACGAAATCCTTATCATCCACAACTGTCTCCGAGTTCGCTGGATTCCCCATAGCTGATTACAAGTAACTACCGAATGGTTCGTCGTTTGGTTGTTCCAACACGAACTTCTGGGTGTATGGAGGTCTCAGCGGTGTTCGCCTGTTTGGGTATCCGTTTTTAGTTCCACGCGTTCACAGGCAAACACCGCTGTTCGTACACAAGATGGCCGCGAACACGTGCAACAGTCCCAAAATGGCGGCCACCCATATGTTAGACAGGGAGTTCGTGCGAAACGAGGCGAACGGCTGGAAAACAGGCTGGAACGGTAAAACATACTTTATAACATCCCAAATCAGTCCTTTAGACGGATGGCCTAAAATAGCCGAATCCACAAGAGTACTAGACAGACGGATGGTTCCGTCACACGGCTCCCCCCTTGTGGAACACTCCGGCAGACCCGGCTTGACCCTGTGGCGGGTCAACTTGGGGATGTCCGGACTTACGAGGTGGTGGATATGTCGGTCTGTCGTGATAAGCCATCCGCATTTCCGTTCAGCTTACCGGGTCTGTAGCTAATAGTAAAATTGTACGGTTGTAATGCCAAGCTCCATCTCAGCAGTCTCCCATTGTCGCCTGAGACCCGGTTAAGCCAAACGAGGGGGTTATGGTCTGTTACAAGGGAAAATTCTTGCCCATACAAGTAGGGACTTAACTTTTTCAATGCCCAGACTAGGGCTAAACATTCTTTTTCAACTGCCGCATAACTCACTTCTCGGGGTAGTAATTTTCGGCTGAGGTATGCGACAGGATGCTCTCCTCCATCTTCCCCAACTTGGCTTAACACAGCCCCCAGTCCATACATGGAAGCATCTGTGTGAACGAGAAAGCGTTTGTTAGGGACTGGGGCAGCCAAGATAGGGGCATTCACGAGAGCTTGCTTCAGTGCCTGGAACGCAGCTTCACAAGCCGGGGACCACAGGACCTGCTTAGGCAAATTCTTTTTCGTCAGATCTGTCAGGGGCTTAGCAATAGAGCTGTAGTCAGGAACGAAACGTCGGTAGTACCCCGCTGTCCCTAAGAAGGCCAATACCTGGGTCTTAGTAGTGGGTGTGGGCCAGTTAGCCACCGCTTCTACTTTGGCGGGCTCTGGTCTCTGGTTCCCACATCCCACTCGGTGACCCAGGTACTGTACCTCTGCCATACCTACATGGCACTTTTCTGGCTTCAATGTCAGGCCAGCGGCCCGGATCTTATCCAGCACTACCCCTATGTGTACCAGGTGTTCCTCCCAGGACCCACTATAGATCGCTATGTCGTCCAAGTATGCACAGGCAAATTCTTGGAAGCCATCCAGGAGTCTATCCACCATCCGTTGGAAAGTAGCCGGGGCATTCTTCATCCCAAAAGGCATGACCCTAAATTGGTACAGGCCGAATGGGGTGACGAAGGCCGACTTGGGGATAGCATCCTCGGCCAGGGGAATCTGCCAGTAGCCCTTACATAGGTCTATGGTGGTCAGATAACGTCCCCTGGCAATACGATCCAATAATTCGTCTACCCGGGGCATCGGGTAGGCGTCAGTGGTAGTCCGCTCGTTGAGTCGCCTGTAGTCCACACAGAGCCGGGTGGTCCCATCTTTCTTCGGTACTAGGACTACAGGCGAAGCCCAAGGGCTGTCAGAGGGTTCGATGACCCCAAGCTGGGTCATCTCCTGTATCTCCTTCCGCATTCCATCTCGGACTGCTTCAGGGATACGGTAGGGCGGCTGTCGTAAGGGGGTCTGTCCGGGGGTCTCTACCTTGTGTATAGCGAGGTGGGTGTAACCTGGCTCCTGGGAAAAAGTTGCTTGCTTCTCCCATAACAACTGTTTTGCTTGGATCTTTTCTGTGGGGTTTAACCTGTCTCCTAACTGTACGAGGGAGGTGAGGTCAGTCTGGGGGTCCCTTTCTAATAGATCAGGGAGAGACAAATTCTCCGGGTCATCTGCAGCTGGGGCACATACAGCTGCAATGTTCTCAGGTCGTTCTTGATACTCTTTCAGCATGTTCACATGAAAGGATCTCTGGACCCTTTCGTCGGAACAGCTGGCTATCAAATAGGTAGTATCGCAGATCTGCGCCACTATCCTGTACGGGCCTTGCCAAGAGGCTTGCATCTTGTTTGCCTTCACAGGTTTGAGCACTAATACTTTTTGCCCCACCTGGAAGGCTCGCTGTCGGGCACCCTGATCGTACCACCTCTTCTGTTTCCCCTGGGCCGCCTGGAGATTCTCCCTTACCATCAGGGACAGTTTCTCCATGCGGTCCCGAAGTTCCAGAACATATGGCACTATGGGGGTCCCTTCTTGCTCGGTCTCCCCTTCCCAGTGTCCCCGGATGAGATCTAGGGGTCCGCGGACCCGTCTCCCATACAGTAACTCAAAAGGGGAGAACCCAGTAGATTCCTGGGGCACCTCCCGGTATGAAAACAGAAGGTGCGGCAAGAATCTCTCCCAGTCCCTGCAAGTGTCCGTAAAGGTCCTCAGCATCTGCTTGAGGGTACCGTTAAAACGCTCGCAGAGACCGTTAGTCTGTGGATGGTAAGGCGAGCTAAGCAAGGGTTTAATGCCACATACTTTCCACAGCTGCTGGGTGAGCACCGCAGTAAATTGGGTTCCCTGGTCGGAGAGGATCTCTTTAGGGAACCCAACCCGGGTAAAAATCCTCACCAGGGCATCAGCAACTGTCTCTGCCTCTATGTTCGACAGCGCTACTGCCTCTGGATAGCGAGTGGCATAGTCCACTACAGTAAGAATATACTTCTTGCCTGATGGACTAGCCCTGGCCAGTGGACCCACAATGTCAACAGCTATGCGGGAAAAGGGCTCCCCTATAATAGGCATCGCTGATAGTTTAGCCTTAGGGTGGTCCCCCCGTTTTCCTACCCGTTGACATGTGTCACAAGTACTGCAATATATCCGTACAGCCTGGTTGAAGTTGGGCCAAAAGAAATTCTGGGAGATCCTATAGGCTGTGCGACGTGACCCTAGATGTCCTGCTAAAGGGACATCGTGCCCTATCCGCAGAAGCTCCTGCCGGTATTTCGCGGGTACCACCAGCTGGTGGTTCTGCGGAGGGGCTATCTTTTTCTGGGAAGGTTTCGGGATTCTGTATAGCCTGTCCCCCACCCACTTATACCGCTCTCCGTCTATCCCTTCTTCTCCAGCGTCTGCTCTGTCCCTGTACTTTTGTAAGGTAGGATCTGCCCGGGTTTCCCTCCCAAACTCCTCTGGGGAATCCCAGCGTAAGGGGGTCTGAGCTAAGGTGTCAGTCGGGGAAAAGGGTCTTACCTGGGCCTCCTCGGCAGGTGGGCTGGTTCCAGAGGCACGGGTCTGAGAGCGAGTAGTCACTGGGTTAACGTCCAAGGGACCCATTGGAGCATAGGCCGAAACCAAAGGGGCCAAATCATTACCAAGAAGCACATCAGCGGGCAAGTCTTTCATAACCCCAACATCCACGTGTCTAGCGCCCACTCCCCAGTCCAGGTGAACACGGGCAACAGGTAACCGGAATACGGCTCCCCCTGCTACCCTCACGGCCACTGTGTCTCCGGTGTGCTGGTGTTCTGAGACCAAGTTCTTTTGGAGCAGTGTCATGGTGGCTCCTGTGTCTCTAAGTCCATTTACCACTCGGCCATTTAGTTTCACAGTCTGCCGGTGTTGCTGGCGATTGTCCTGATGGGCGGCTTGCACCGGGTCGGCTTCGTGCAAGATACCCCAGAATTCCTCCTGTTCTACACAGTGAGCAGCAGGCTGTGGTGGTCGCTGATTCGGGTTGGCTGATCTCCTCCAGGACTGAGCTTGGTTAGCTTGGTTCAGCGGACACTCCGGGCGCTTGTGTCCCAACTGTTTGCACAGAAAGCACCGGATGGGTTGGGAATAATCCCGGGCATTAAATTTGGATGGCTGTACATAATTATTGGACGGTGGTACTACTGGGCTGCGATGCACTGGGGGTTGGTAGGTTGTTGGAATCGGAGGGGCTGCTGGTCGGTATTCCACTCTGGTCGGAACTTTAACCACGGTACTGTCCAGTTTGCGAGCATCAGTATATTCGTCTGCCAACCGGGCCGCCTCGGGTAGGGTAGAGGGTTTTCTATCTCTGACCCACTCCCGAACCCCGGTAGGCAATTTCTCGAAACAGTGTTCCAGTAAGAATACCTGTAGTACCTCTTCCCCCGATACTGCTTGGCATCCTGCCATCCAGTGGGTTGCAGTACGGTGAACTCTGCAGGCCCATTCCACATACGAATCGCCACTTTGTTTGTTGGTTTCCCTGAAGCGCCGTCTGTAAACTTCTGGGGTCACCGCATACCTGGCTAGAAGCGCATCCTTCACTGCCCGGTAGCTGGTGATCTCCTCCTCTGGGATGGCCCGAAATGCATCACTAGCCCGGCCGGATAATTTCCCAGAGAGGATGGTGACCCATTGGTCTGTGGGTACCTGATAGAGGGCACACTGCCTCTCAAAATCGGCCAGGAACCCATCGATCTCTCCTTCATTTTCAATAAAGTTTTTGAATGCAGCAAATGGTACCTTTTTCCTTCCGGAATCGTTATTGGGTACCTCTGCTGCTGCAGCTCCTCTTCCTTGGAGCGCTTGGTGTGCTGCTACTGCAGCTTGCACACGTTCCACAATGTCTGCTGAGGGGTTGGGGCCAAAGTGTGCCAGCCTTATTTGCACTGCCCGGTTAAATTGTATCTCCTCGGGTGTTAAATCCAAACTGCTGGGCACATTAGCGTTCTCCGTTCCCTGTGTTGCATCCATTTCCCTTAGCAAAGCAATAATTTCTCGTTTCTTTAAATTGCTTGCTGATCGACCTCGGCGTTCTATTATGTCCTTAAGAGTAGCACGTCTTAACTGTTCATACTGCATTTCTTTCCTTCTGTGTTGTGGGATTCATCCCGTCGCTTGCCACCAATTGTTAAGACACCTTTTGTCTTAATAAGTAAGTCACTGTTTAGTCTGCCTTCCCCTCTCACCGTATCAAGTCCTTGTTCGTATACTGTATAATCCACGAACCATAACCAGGGGAAGTAGTAATCTCTCGAGTAACGATATCCACCAAACGGCATAAGTTCCCAATAATAGTCCTTGAGCGTAAATAAGAATCCCCCAATAACGAGACTGAAGCTCCGTGTTGAGGGTCAAAACAAGATCTGAGGACTGGAACATCCAGCCTGCTTTTTATTAGGAAAAGGCACACACAGGGCACTCCCAGGGGGAGGATGAAAATAACCAATTATACACAGGGTAACACTCCCACCTCTCCTCCCCTCAGATAATCACATAACACAATTAAACTGTACAATAATTCACCCCAGTTATGGATGTACCCCAAAACCAGGGGGTACACCCTCGAGTCCAGCACCGCTTGAAAGGTCTTGGTTGGGGGAACACTCTGTCCAAATCTTAGCCCATTCGGTTAAGGGGTTCGGGAGTTATGGACGATTGAAGTTTTGACCGACTGCACGGATCTTCTAGCTGAAAAGAGTTCCACAAGTTTCGGCCCTGCAGTCGGTCTCCGTTCGCCGGTTAAAATCACACGAAATCCTTATCATCCACAACTGTCTCCGAGTTCGCTGGATTCCCCATAGCTGATTACAAGTAACTACTGAATGGCTCGTCGTTCGGTTGTTCCAACACGAACTTCTGGGTGTATGGAGGTCTCAGCGGTGTTCGCCTGTTTGGGTATCCGTTTTTAGTTCCACGCGTTCACAGGCAAACACCGCTGTTCGTACACAAGATGGCCGCGAACACGTGCAACAGTCCCAAAATGGCGGCCACCCATATGTTAGACAGGGAGTTCGTGCGAAACGAGGCGAACGGCTGGAAAACAGGCTGGAACGGTAAAACATACTTTATAACATCCCAAATCAGTCCTTTAGACGGATGGCCTAAAATAGCCGAATCCACAAGAGTACTAGACAGACGGATGGTTCCGTCACAATAATCATAAGCTCGGGGACACAATTTCATTGATGTGATGACAAAGGAAAGGATATAAAAATATAAAAAAAGAAAACTGTGAAGGGTTTTTACTTGAAAGTTGGTCTAGATGGTAATTATAAAAGTCAAGGAGCATAGTATGTACTGTGGTATGCAGACCTTCTGCTTATAGAAGGCAAGAGAAAAAAACAAACTTATCAAGCAAACACAAAATACAAGAAAATCAGAGATCAATATGTTATCATCTAGACTTCAATGATGTGTAAGGCCAAAGCCTGTTGACATCTCATTGCCTTCTGAGGTACATCCGGTGATGTAAAAGTGTGAAGTAAAAAAAATTGTCCTCTCCTTTAAGGAAGGGACTACCTTGCCTTATTGTCAATGATACGTTTGACAAAAATTGACAAAATGCTTAGATCCTGCCATTAACATTTTTAGTTTTGCAGCTGTGGAAAATACACATTTTGAACATATTGTAGAAGTTTTATGAAGGATCCTGTGGTCTCGGGAGGGAGCACTTCAGTTAAGTATATATTTCTTCAGAGTCTAAGCTCAGCCACAATACAAGCGGGCGTGCCACTGTTATTTTTTTTACTGGTTGTAAAATAGTCAAACAACCTAAAATAAACAGTGCCACTTTAATGGAGTGTTAAACAACATGCCAACACGTCATCAAGGCTACTTTAGCTAAGCTTAAATTTACAAAGAATGATTACCCTTTATGAAGTCATACAAATCTCTCAAACAGGACTCTTTTTAGCTCGTCTGAATCTCTACTAGGACTGTACATTGTGATCACCCTCTCTTTTTCAAACTCTTCAGCAATCTTCAAAGCTCAAGCTTGTTGTCTTCATTTTAGCCAGTGAGAGAAGAATAAGAGAAGTGTATTGGTATATTACTCAGATTTTATGTAGGTTGCAAAAGTGCCTGAAATGTCCTGCACTGTACAGATACTTGGTGTAACTGTACTTACTGTATGTGAGCATTAGGTGCACACAGACATTATTTCACATGGCATTGGCATTTTTACTATGGAGCATTACCATAAGTGCCATCAGTTTTTTTTTGTTTTTTTTAACAAATGTCTACATGCAAGGTAATTGAATCTAAAGGATCACTTTATATAAATATTGTTTTAACAATGTTCTAGACTGTAATCTAAATGGAAGTCTCTTCTATGCGTGGTATAAGTGTCAGGTACTGATGATTGATCTAGAAGTTTTTCAGGACTACAAACCAACTTTTTCTCTTCCTTATTTATTTTTATACATTGTTAAAACAATGAGTAATTAGACTCTTGGTGACTCTGGTTACAGCAGTCTAAGTAGAGTCTCAGTAGAGTAACGGTTAACCACAATGGACTTGAGTCTTTTTTTTCAACCTAGATTACTATATCACTATGTTACTAGAGTGATAAAACTGGAAACCAGAGTATGGACCTCCCAAATGGTTGTCAGTTCATTAAAAAATCTTTAATGTATACTCCCCCAAGTGATATTCTATGAATTCATTGCTCAGCAACATGTGTAGCACAAATTACTTGTTTGTTGGAAACTTTAGATTAACTTATTGACTTTCTCAAACTGGTGTTACAACCAGGTGTTTTCCAGATTCAACACTTTTATAAAGAGTGCACAGCGTCACTAAGGTACTGTATTTGCCGCATACAGGTAAACAGCTTTTAGTAAGGGCTAAGCTATATTTTATACACTATACAAACATTTCTAAATACGAGAGAAGCTTTATTATAATACAGATCGTTTGTAATACTAACATTTGGCAGTTTAGCAATTTAGTTCTCAATTTCATGCTAAAGTGATAGTAGGTGCAATTTAAAAACAAGTTCTTTACTGAGATCATTAGGATCACAATAAAAGAACAATCGAAGACACCTCTGAAATGTATACAATTAGCCATAGAGGTTGTCACATTCTGTCACTGTAATATTATCTATTTAAACTCATTATGCAAACAGCCAATGACAGGAAGACCTGGACAAGAAGTTAGAATGAGATAGGGGAAATGAGGAGTAAAGAAATTTATAGATCTAGTCACTACTTGAAAATAGTTAGGTTGCTTTGATTGAATTAATCCACTGCATTGTTAGTAGACATGTGCAATTCCTTTCGTTCCGAATGGAAATGCGGACGGATTTCGGCAATTCCGATATTCGGATGCTTCTGAATTTCCGAAATGCCGAATTGCCGAAGTGCCGAACCGAATTGCCGAAGTGCAGAATTGCCGAATTTCAGAAGTGCCGAACCGAATTGCCAAAGTGTCGAATTTCGGAAGTGCCGAAGTGCTTCGGATTTCTGAAAAGTGGCAAAAAAGGAGAGGGAGGGAAAATGACGGGAATGATGACAGGAATCTACCCCTAACCCTACCCTTAACCCTAACCCCTACCCCTAAACCCTAACCCTACCCCTGAGGGTAGGGTTAGGGTTTAGGGGTAGGGTTAGCATTAGGGTTAGGGTTAAAGGTAGTGTTAGGGTTAGGGGTAGGGTTAGTGTTAGTGGTAGGGGTTAAGGGTAGGGTTAGAAGTAGGGTCGGTGGTTCCTCCATCCTGCTGTCATAGAAGGAACCTTTAAAGACACAGCAACATGAGATTTACCTTGAAAAACCTGATCTTTTTCCTGCTTTGTGAAGAAACTGCACCTTATGACTATCTATCAGGAGGCCTCCTTGATTATCTTTGGGTGATATCTAACCTACGCTCTAATACAGAAACTTTTTGATGATTTTTCTATTAAATATATATATATATTTTTTTTTTATCTTTTCTATCTTTTTCTGATTTTGCATTTGTGATTTTTGTGTTTCATTTTTTTGTGTATTCTGTATTGGATCTTCAGCTACATATCCAGGATTGGGACAGACCACAATACTCTTAGAGTATATCTTAGGAACTCGGTTTCACAGATTACTGATATCTGTGCGCCCTCTATTTATCAAAGTAATCTGCTTTTTGCATAGGATTGTTGGCAGGCTGTGAAGTAGGTAGGGGGCTGTGATGTGGGTAGGGGGGCTGTATAGTGGGTAGGGAGGCTGTGAGGTGGGTAGGGGGTTGTGAGGTGGGTAGGAGGGCTGTATAGTGGGTAGGGGGGCTGTATAGTGGGTAGGGGGCTGTAAGGTGGTTAGGGGCTGCATAGTGAGTAGGGGGCTGTGAGGTGAGTAGGGGGTAGTATAGTGGGTAGGGGGGCTGTGAGGTGGGTAGGGGGGCTGTGAGGTGGGTAGGGGGCTGTGGTGTGGGTAGGGGGGCAGTATAGTGGGTAGGGGCAGTATAGTGGGTAGGGGGGCTGTGAGGTGGGTAGGGGGCTGTGATGTGGGTACAGGGGCGGTATAGTGGGTAGGGGTCTGTGAGGTGGGTAGGGGGGGCTGTGATGTGGGTAGGGTGGCTGTGATGTGGTTAAGGGGGCTGTGTGGTGGGTAGGGGGGCAGTATAGTGGGTAGGGGGGCTGTGAGGTGGATAGGGGGGCTGTATAGTGGGTAGGGGGGCTGTGAGGTGGGTAGGGGGGCTGTGATGCGGGTAGGGGGGCTGTGATGTGGGTAGGGGGGCAGGATAGTGGGTAGGGGGGCTGTGAGGTGGGAAGGGGGCAGTATAGTGGGTAGGGGGGCAGTATAGTAGGTAGGGGGCTGTGATGTGGGTAGGGGGGCTGTATAGTGGGTAGGGAGGCTGTGAGGTGGGTAGGGGGTTGTGAGGTGGGTAGGAGGGATGTATAGTGGGTAGGGGGGCTGTATAGTGGGTAGGGGCTGCATAGTGAGTAAGGGGCTGTGAGGTGAGTAGGGGGTAGTATAGTGGGTAGGGGGGCTGTGAGGTGGGTAGGGGGGCTGTGAGGTGGGTAGGGGGCTGTGGTGTGGGTAGGGGGGCAGTATAGTGGGTAGGGGCAGTATAGTGGGTAGGGGGGCTGTGAGGTGGGTAGGGGCTGTGATGTGGGTACAGGGGCGGTATAGTGGGTAGGGGTCTGTGAGGTGGGTAGGGGGGGCTGTGATGTGGGTAGGGTGGCTGTGATGTGGTTAAGGGGGCTGTGTGGTGGGTAGGGGGGCAGTATAGTGGGTAGGGGGGCTGTGAGGTGGATAGGGGGGCTGTATAGTGGGTAGGGGGCTGTGAGGTGGGTAGGGGGGCTGTGATGCGGGTAGGGGGGCTGTGATGTGGGTAGGGGGGCAGGATAGTGGGTAGGGGGGCTGTGAGGTGGGAAGGGGGCAGTATAGTGGGTAGGGGGGCAGTATAAAAGGTAGGGGGCATTATAGTGGGTAGGGGGTTGTGAAGTAGGTGGTGGGCTGTGATGTGGGTAGTGGGGCTGTATAGTGGGTAGGGAGGCTGTGAGGCGGGTAGGGGGTTGTGAGGTGGGTAGGAGGGCTGTATAGTGGGTAGGGGGGCTGTATAGTGGGTAGGGGGCTGTAAGGTGGTTAGGGGCTGCATAGTGAGTAGGGGGCTGTGAGGTGAGTAGGGGGTAGTATAGTGGGTAGGGGGGCTGTGAGGTGGGTAGGGGGCTGTGAGGTGGGTAGGGGGGCTGTGAGGTAGGTAGGGGGGCTCTGAGGTAGGTAGGGGGGCTATGATGTGGGTAGGGGGCCTGTGATGTGGGTAGGGAGGCAGTATAGTGGGTAGGGGGGCTGTGAGGTGGGTAGGGGGGCTGTGAGGTGGGTAGGGGGGCTGTATAGTGGGTAGGGGGGCTGTGAGGTGGGTAGGGGGGCTGTATAGTGGGTAGGGGGCTGTAAGGTGGTTAGGGGGGCTATATAGTGAGTAGGGGGCTGTGAGGTGAGTAGCGGGTAGTTTAGTGGGTAGGGGGGCTGTGAGGTGGGTAGGGGTCTGTGAGGTGGGTAGGGGGCTCTGAGGTAGGCAGGGGGGCTGTGATGTGGGTAGGGGGCAGTATAGTGGGTAGGGGGGCTGTGAGGTGGGTAGGGGGCTGTATAGTGGGTAGAGGGGCTGTGGTATGGGTAGGGGGCTGTATAGTGGGTAGGGGGGCTGCGATGTGGATAGGGGGCAGTATAGTGAGTAGGGGGCTGTATAGTATGTGGGGGGCTGTGAGGTGGGTAGGGGGACTGTCTGTGAGGTGGGGGGCTGTATGGTAGGTGGGGGGGCCTGAATGGTGGGTATGGTGGGTTGGTCTGGTAGGCAGCTTTCCAGAACCGTGCGTGGGGGCGGAGCTTGTGGGTGGGAGGCGGAGCTTCCGTTTGGGGGCGGGGCATGCAGCCGAAATGATTGGAGACTGTGCAGGGAGACTGACAGGTCTCCCTGCAGCTGCTGGCAGCCACACCAGCCCCCAGCCCCTCCCTCCCCTCGGAATGACAGGCTGGCACAGTCCGAGGGGAGGATTTATTATAATAATCATCAGGGCTGTCAGCCTGGCCCCAGCTTAATGCGGCCCACCGGGAAATTTCCCGGTATCCCGGTGGGCCAGTCCAGCCCTGGTATAAGTTATAGCATTCATGGTGATTTAAGTTTTGTTTTGCACTTTAACTATGGTGGATTAGCCATTTTAACTGTGATATACATTTATCTTTACATAGGATAGATAAGCACTATTTCCTATATCACTATTTTGTGTCAATAAACTAACTTTTTTAAAACAATTTTGCTATAAGCTTGAGTGTGGTATCATTTTGGTATTTTTTAGTATTTGATTTTTGGCCTTTAGAGGTGACCCAGATACCTGCACCTAAGGTGAGATTGAGTGCAAGTACTATTTGATTTTTTGGCAGAGACTGGTGCAATCTGACATTCCACTATAGTGGTTCTGGTGTATAACTGTTTGGCCTGCTATGATTAGAGGCTCAGATGGAGGGAATCTTGTCTGTGAGAAGATCACAAATTCTTCACACTTATCTTGAGAAATGATGGTGGGGATATTCATGTATCATAGTTTTCAGAGCCTATCTACTGTGCGAAACAGTTGCCTGGGTCTATTGTGGAAGAGTGTAATTTCACGTTACATGAATGTAGATTTTTTCTGAGTTATCTTCAGTTAGTATTCATTTAGATGTTTGATAAGAACGGCTTTATCCTCTGGCTCATGTGTCCTGCTTCACCTTCTCTTGAGTTTACAGCTTGTTCTGAGTTTACGGCTTGTACTCTTCATATCTCTGATGGTGCTATTAAACCATGGTGCATTGTTGTGAGTTTTGATAGTGCGTATGTGTGTTGGTGCAATGCTTTCCAGGGTGTCTCTCATGGTTTTATTGTAGAGTAGGTCTAAGGAGCTGGGGTCTTTACTTAGATCCAGAGGTGATGTTATGTCCAATGATGTCATCTCTTTTAATGAGCAGAGTGCTTGACCAAGTTCTAAAGCAGGAGTCTTGCTGATTGTGATACAATGAAGAAGTGTATGGATTGCTGGTCTGACAAACAACTGGATTTACAGTTACTGGTGACACTTCTAGTCCAGAATTAAATACTAGATCAAGTGTATGAGCTTTTCTGTGAGTGACGATTTATATGAAACCGCTTAATTGTCTGGAACAGCTGCCTCTAGAATAGGCCCCACATTGTCATCTAGTCAGGATTTTTTCTGAGTTATCTTCAGTTAGTATTCATTTAGATGTTTGATAAGAACGGCTTTATCCTCTGGCTCATGTGTCCTGCTTCACCTTCTCTTGAGTTTACGGCTTGTACTCTTCATATCTCTGATGGTGCTATTAAACCATGGTGCATTGTTGTGAGTTTTGATAGTGCGTATGTGTGTTGGTGCAATGCTTTCCAGGGTGTCTCTCATGGTTTTATTGTAGAGTAGGTCTAAGGAGCTGGGGTCTTTACTTAGATCCAGAGGTGATGTTATGTCCAATGATGTCATCTCTTTTAATGAGCAGAGTGCTTGACCAAGTTCTAAAGCAGGAGTCTTGCTGATTGTGATACAATGAAGAAGTGTATGGATTGCTGGTCTGACAAACAACTGGATTTACAGTTACTGGTGACACTTCTAGTCCAGAATTAAATACTAGATCAAGTGTATGAGCTTTTCTGTGAGTGACGATTTATATGAAACCGCTTAATTGTCTGGAACAGCTGCCTCTAGAATAGGCCCCACATTGTCATCTAGTCAGGATTCTGAAATGCACGCTAATTTGCATGTTTCCAAAAGTTTGGCGATAATAGCTGTTTTGTTCCTTATTGATCTGGCATTGCACAGAACTGATCTGACAGGACAGTCTTGGGGTTCTGAGTTCTTGCTCTGTACTTTGGAAATGTTGTGTCTTCTAATGGGGATCACACAAAGAGGTTTCCTATATTTGATTATGTGCTTTTTGTGTCTTCTAGGTTGAATCACTTCAATTGGGCTTATAGATAGACACAGTGGTGGAGAAGCTGTAAGAGTGTCAGGAGATTAAACTTTGTTTTGATTTTCCTCCATGGCAGCCACTGTGAGTACCTTTAAAGATATCAAGTTATTTTAGGGTAACCACAAGGACTGTATGGGTAGGCCGCTTTTTGGGGTTGTAGGGAATACAGATATGAGGGAGAAAGGTGATCATTCCCTCAGCATCAAAGGGGTTACATTGAAATTAGTGGATAACATAGATAGGAAAGCATACATGCAGGTCAGATTACAGGAGTTCAAAACCAATGTGTTCTAGAGAAATATTTTTGATTAATACATTTTCTGAATGTTTATAATGAAATCTTAGCATTGCCGAATGAATGATTAATTCCAAAACCCAATTTACAGATGTAGGATAGTCAGCCTATCGTACCTTATAGTTTCAATGTACCGTATATACTCGAGTATAAGCCGACCCGAATATAAGCCGAGGCCCCTAATTTTATCCCAAAAAACTGGGAAAACTTATTGACTCGAGTATAAGACTAGGGTGGGAAATGCAGCAGCTACTGGTAAATTTCTAAATAAAATTAGATCCTAAAAAAAATATATTAATTGAATATTTATTTATAGTGTGTGTATAATGAATGCAGTGTGTGCCTATGTGTGTGTGTATGAGTGCAGCGTGTGTGTATGAGTGCAGCGTGTGTGTGTGCATGAATGCAGTGTGTGTGTGTATGAATGCAGTGTGTGAATGCAGTGTGTGCAGGGCCGGTGCAAGGATATTTGCCGCCGTAGGCAAAAAATTTTTTGCCGCCCCCTCCCCCCCCATATGTCCTGACTTCCCCTCCTCCTCCCTCAGTGGTCCTTACCTCCCCACCCCCGTGTTCCTTCACCCCCCCAGTGGTCCTGACTCACCCCTCCCCTAGTGGTCCTTACCCTTCCCTCCCCTAGTGGTCCTTACTTACCCCTCCCCTCCCATAGTGGTCCTTATCCCACCCCCTCCCTCTCATAGTGGTCCTTATCCCCCTTCTCCCTCCCATAGTGTTCCTTATCCCCCCCATCCCTCCCATAGTGGTCCTTATACCCCCCTCCCTCCCATAGTGGTCCTTATACCCCCCTCCCTCCCATAGTGGTCCTTAACCCACCCCCTCCCTTCCATAGTGGTCCTTATACCCCCCTCCCTCCCATAGTGGTCCTTAACCCACCCCATCCCTCCCATAGTGGTCCTTATACCCCCCCCTCCCATAGCGGTCCTTATACCCCCCCCCTCCCATAGCGGTCCTTATACCCCCCCTCCCATAGTGGTCCTTATACCCCCCTCCCTCCCATAGTGGTCCTTATACCCCCCTCCCTCCCATAGTGGTCCTTATCCCCCCCTCCCTCCCATAGTGGTCCTTATACCCCCCCCCTCCCATAGCGGTCCTTATACCCCCCTCCCTCCCATAGTGGTCCTTAACCCACCCCCTCCCTCCCATAGTGGTCCTTATCCCCCCCTCCCTCCCATAGTGGTCCTTATCCCCCCCTCCCTCCCATAGTGGTCCTTATCCCCCCCTCCCTCCCATAGTGGTCCTTATACCCCTTTTTTTTGTTATTATTAATTTTTTTATTATTATTTCTTATTTTATTTATATTTTTATTTATTTTTCGTCCCCCCTCCCTGCTTGATATATGGCAGGGAGGGGGGCTCTCCTTCCCTGGTGGTCCAGTGGCAGTTCAGTGGTGGGGAGAGGGGGGCTGGCAGAGCTGTACTTACCTTTCCTGTCAGCTCTCTCCTCCTCCGCGCGGTCTGTGCAGCTCCCTCTGTCAGCTCCCAGTGTAAGTCTCGCGAGAGCCGCGGCTCTCGCGAGATTTACACTGGGAGCTGACCGAGGTGCTGACCGGACGGCGCAGAGGAGGAGAGTGCTGACAGGAGCTGCAGGAAAGGTAAGTTACAGCTCTGCCAGCCCCCCTCTCCCCCCAGTCTGTATTATGGCAATGCAAATTGCCATAATACAGACTATGACTCGAGTATAAGCCGAGTTGGGGTTTTTCAGCCCAAAAAATGGGCTGAAAAACTCGGCTTATACTCGAGTATATACGGTACCTTGTTTCTGGTGTTCAGGGGAAAGTACCTCTTCTTAGCAGTAAGAAGTGCCGAGGGAAGTATATTTCAATCCGCTATGTATCTCAGTTTAGTAATGCCCAGTGTGACCAGATCAACTATGTTTACATGTACACATATAAATTTGTCACATTTATGAGAACGCATGAGAAGGGATGCAGCATTATTTATTGCCTAATAGCTTAATTGCAGGATTCTTCATGGCTTAATTGCTTAATCTGATACAGCTTCTTCTAAATTCTACATATTACAGGGCTAACCTTTTCATGTGCAGCCCACCAAAATGTATATATTATATGTGTCACAGAAAACATGGTGGATTTGGTTAGCCTGGTAATGCAATCTACTCAATTTTGATAAATCCATGTGTGTGATATGTGGAGTTGAGATTGGTCATTGGAATATTTGTGGTGAATTTTGAGAATATTGATGTTAAAATAAAGATAATTCCTGGAGAGGTCAGGAACATGAGAAAAGTGTGGCAGCCAAAAGAGGTGCCTGGACCTCATTCACAGGTCCTCTACCAGAGGCCTAGCAGTCATATATGTTCATGTGTTAGTTTAGATTTAAAGCAAAAAAAAAGCTATTAAACTTAATTGAAATCTTAATAACTTTTCTTTAGCTATACTTTATTGATGTGTGTTTAAGCCCCAAAGAAACTATCTTACCTTAACATTTTTAAAATACATACTTAAAAATGTATAATTGCAACCAGGGAGCAACAGTGATATACATCTAAATTACAGTGAACTTCAAATATGATTTGTCAAAAAGTAGGGGGCTCTAAACACAACCATGTTTCACTCATTCTCCAGATGACCAGGAACTTTACAACAGTTGGAATGAAAAAAGAGACACGAGTAGAGAGATATTGTCAGGTTGCTGCAAACTAAATGGGGGGTAACCCCTATAGGTAATTAAAGTAGAAAAGAGAACAGAAAAGAATATACTAGTTATCCATAGATAAGGAGGAGAAATACCAAAAGGAGTTTCCCTTCTCAACTCTCTATATGGAGCTAGTATATAGTAAGCAACCCACACACACACGTATATAGTTATTATGTAAATGTTAAAATATAACCTTTAACCCCTTAAGGACACATGACATGTGTGACATGTCATGATTCCCTTTTATTCCAGAAGTTTGGTCCTTAAGGGGTTAATGGAACCATTAAAAGAAAGGTATCAAATATGTAAAAGTGAAAAAAGAAATAGAATAGGGGCTGTAATTAACAGACCATCTAAATAGTTAATATAAGGTTCAATTGCCTTAGTCTGATGGCAACATGAGTGGTTATAGGTTGAGGGGTAACAAAACCAAAACCAAAACGATAATGTTTAGTAGAGAAAAATCCCTAAGGTCTGAAGATGTAGCAAATGTGTTTTCAAATAACCCATTGGGAAACAGCATTATTGACTCCACAGACATCAATCATGCCTTTTTCTCAATCCCAAAATTATATCAAAACCAACTGAAAGGGTTTTGGGAACTTACGAGTCTTAGGCATTATATGGAACAAAAATTGGTACCTAGAGGTCTTAGACCAGACGTATTACTGCCAGACAAGGTAAAAACCGAAGAACAGATTGCAGAATGGAATTCAATACTGTTAGACTGCTCACAAAAATCATGCAATTTTTTATTAAGCTAGAACAGGAACATTTGGACAAGACCAATGGGGATTTAGATATTGAAATTAAAAAAATAAAAATATTTGAAAGAACCAACCTATACAGCGATGGAAGTAAACTAAAAAAAAAAAACAAAATACAAAAAAAACATTAGAAGTTTTCTGTCAAGTTATGAGCATCATCAATAAGGACAAATACCATTTCCTTTATTATTATTATTATTATTATTATTTTATTATTTATATAGCGCCAGCAAATTCCATAGCACTGTACAATGGGTGGACTAACAGACACCTAATTGTAACCAGACAAATGGACGCACAGTAACAGAGGGATTAAGGGCCTGCTCAGTGAGCTTACATGTTAGAGGGAGTGGGGTATAGTGACACAAAGGGTATAAGTAGGGGTAATAAAATAGGTTGCTAGAAAAGTATTCACTGGGAACTCAGTAGGTTATTTTTGACTGTTGCAGGAGAGAAGTCATGGGGGAGGGGGTAATGAAAACCTGCTAACAGTTTAATTGATATGCTTTCTTGAAGAAGTGAGTTTTCAAAGATTTTCTGAAGGAGTGGAGACTGGGTGAAAGTCTAACAGAGAAGTGAAGTGAGAAGAGGTGCAGCCCTGAAGAAGTCTTGGAGACAAGCATCAGATGTGGGAGTACGGACAGAGGATAGACATAGGTGTTCGGCAGAGCACAGGGGTTTGACAGGACATATTTGTGTATTAGGGAGGATAGGTAGGTTGGAGCAGCATTATGTAGGGACTTGTAAGCAAGCACCAGAATCTATATCTAACTGGAAGCCAATGCAGGTACTGACAGAGCGGGGAGGCGTGGGAGGTGCAGGCGGACAGGAAAATGAGCCTTGGTCAGGGTATGTATCTGTTTTGTGATTTTGGCCTGCATTTTGTCTGTGAGTTCAGACATTAGTGATCTCATCCCCGTTGCAGTGATGGATCGGTTCTCTAAAACGGAGCTTGGGGAAGGCGGGAGGGAGGGTGATGCATCTAATCGCCGCCATCTTGGATCGGACTGCTGCCTTTCCTGCTCTTCCTCGCCGGAGCTCGCGCCAGAAAGGAGGAGGCTTTGTCCGCCTTGAAAAGCTTGCCTTTGCTTCTCTGGGACATGAGGGAGGTGGGTATCTGCTTTCTTAGCCCAAATCAGCTCGTAACACCGATTATTTTTAGCACCTTAGTCCGTGAGCCGTGGGAGCTTTACATTTTTCAAACTCCAAGCCACGCCCCCTGAGCTATGTTTTTGAGATCAAAGCGGCAGGATTTGGCGATCAACGGGAAGCAGAGGTCGGAGTCAAAGAGAACACCTAGGCAGCGAGCCTGCTAGGTAGAGGTGACGGCACTGTTGACTTGGAGACAAACAGACACGGGAGTAGCAACACTTGAGGGAGGAAAGACAAGAAGTTCTGTTTTGGACAGGTTGAGTTTAAAGAAGTGAGCAGCCATCCAGTCGGAGAGGCAGTCAGAGACATGAGTCAAGATGTCTCATGGTCTTTAAAAATGGGGGCTACTCAGGACAGCTCAGCAAATTCTTATTGTAGTCTATGGACAAAAAAAAGGATATAAGTAGACATTAGGGCCTTATTCACTGAACATCAAATTCTGGAACATGAACTGATTTTCAGTATTAAAAGCTAACATTAAAAGCATGCAGACTTGTCTCTCTTCCCAATAATGACAAGACTATTTTTTGTCGAATCAGAGCTTGGCAGTCAGTAAAATCAGCTTTTTATTAAATAAGTCAGTCAGGGCTATTTACTAAACTGAATTTCAAAGTGAATTTCAAAAGTTTTAAGTTTGAAATTCTCATTAAATTTACTTTGGCTTCTCACTTTACAACCATGTAGGCGTCTGCTTATAACCACACTCACTTCGGCTTTCTCTTTAAATAGTAACAGTCCTATAGAGCTGTGATGTCATTGCAAAATGGCTGCCTCCACGCTGAAAAACATGTCCAATTTGAAGTGGTATTTATAAGTGCAATTCAAATACTTTGGTTAGATGAAAGTCCCGTTAAACTGTTGGGAAAATTGTTTTAAACTGATTTATGTGAAAGAAAATTTAGTCCAAGAGTCACTTTAAAAATGAAGGACATTTAATCCTTGTTTAGTTATTTGCGTCCGAATAAATATCTCTACTGTATCACAGCACTTGCTTTTTTTTCTTTCATGTTTAGATGCTGTATTTTTTTTAAAAGCGATCTCACAAATCACTCATTTGGAGAACAAAAGGTCTTTTTGAAATCTGTCAGCTTACTAACAGTTTTGATGAACAATCCTTACTTCTTGTAAAACACATTAATCAAACTCGTTCAGAAAGCCTTGGTCCAAGGAGGGTTATTTCTTTTTTCTTCCCCTTTTCTATTCGTTCTTGCTAAAGACGTACTTTACATGACTGAGTGGTTCTGACTGTAGACATCCATTCAATGCATCTCGCTAAATAGTATTCATTTGTTCCATTTAAAAGGCGAACGTTTCTATGTGGCGAAGAAAAAAAAAAAAAAAAGCTTCGTCAAATTCTCAAACCTGTTTATCACAAGTGGATTTGAATAACCAGTGCTTGAGTCATAGGAGCTTAAAAGAAACATTCGAAAAATATGGAATGCATTTGCAAGCTGCAATATATGACATGAACAACTGGCAAGTTGCCTAGTTTCTACATAAAGAATTGCCATTCTGGGAAAAATAAATTTCTCTAACTAGACAAAAGTCAATGTTTTCATGTTTTGCTACAATCAAACTGATATGGTTGACAATTTAATGTCTTAACACGTAAAATATCTGTGGATAATCAAAATTACCTCAATCAATCATAACGGCGGAGGACTCGATGTCTTTAAGGCCCTAGCAGATTAGTGTAAGATTTTTAATAGTTTAAAAAAAAAAATCTATAAAAAAAATGGCAATGTTTGATGTGTACCGGCATATTTAATTTTTGTGTGCATTTGGAGATAGTTAAAAGCCATATGCCATCACATTTTAAAACCTTTGTTATAATGTTGTGTTTTATTTAATTTTATGTATATTTTATAGCATACTTGCTTGTCAAGAAGATGTGGAAATGTGCTGGCAATCCAGCTGAAGACATCATTATAAGAAAATGCTCAAGGCTTTTTTTTTTTTCAAAGCCCTGCTGAAACACACATTTTCCTTTTCTGACTCCAAGGTTTGCTGTTAGCAACCCCAGCAGACGGATATCGTTGGGTCAATTGGTTGCAATCTGAGGATTTTTTTTTCTTCTTTTTTTTTTCTTCTTTCTACTAAGTCCATAACAGAGCCAGTTTCTTAAAACAAATAAGAAGAGAATATGCTATAAAAAAATGAAAAGGAATGTAAAAGTGCAAGGCATTCTGGGTAGTATAGCACTTGACAGAGCTAATTTTAATATGTGACAGGTTCAGTTCAGTAAAGCTGTGCTATTGATATCGATGGAATACTGTTTCATACTTGTATCTACTAAGAGATGCAGCATCGCTCGTTCGTGCTAAGAACAAGTTCACTAGGGCATGCTATTCTTCTCCCTCCATAATAAAAACCGATATGAACTGTTTCAAACGACTACATATAATTACCCAGAAGACTCTGCAAGAAAAACTAGACCTTTTGAGTATTCCTTTATCTTTTCAAATAAGAAAGTTTCCCCCCCCACCCTTTCCTCTTTTGTTTCTTTGATTACTTCAGGCCTTGTAATCAAACTAAGCTTAGTTTCAGAACCCTCGGGGCACTATCTCTCGGCTCCCTGTCAAGCTGCGTTGCAAAACAATCAATCATTCTTTCGCACTCACTTGGCGGAAGTGGTGCGACATGAACAGTGCAATGCTTTGCTCTTGCCGTGAAGCCTCAGTGACAAAAGTTTTTTTTTTCTTTTTCTTTTTTTTACAAGAAGCTGACTGTATTATTAGGGGTTATGAATATGCAATGACTCTCATTAGTATTGAAATGGTGGTGCAAGAACTGACATCCCCCGCCACTTTTGCTCCTGCGGTATCGTCTAATGAATTGACTCACTCTTTTTTTTTTTTTACAAGCACAGTTTTTTTTTTCTGTTGTGGCTCACAGGTCCAAGGGGAGTTGCCCGGTTTGAGAATACCATTGACTACTGAAATTAATTGCTAAGGACCTCTCTTGATTCAGCTAAACAGTGTTGAGACAGTGTTTAAATTGTCAAAACAGAAAAGCGTTAAACTCTGCATGAGACAAAATCTTCATAAAGCAGATAACCTGAAATAGATATGAAGAAAAGACATAAGCAAACACAAAATCTGACATCCCACTGATTTGTTTATTAGCGACGTGAATGGTGCAAAATCAGAGCAGATAGAAACTTTCAGAAAATGAATGGGCTTCTAGCACAAAGCCTTTTCCACGAGCCCTTTACCATTTTAATTCTCCGTTCTTGTGTTCCTGGTTCGCTGCCAAATATTTTAAGGCTAAGACATGCAATCTTTCATGAATATGTTACCGATAAGGGTCGGCTTTTCAAACACTGATTAAGATATTGCATATAAACATATAAGACACATTCACAGCTAGTTAGCATTTCGTTTTCCAATGGGATATGTATTAAGCCTTTCCAAGTTGTCAGTCTGGAAATAAGAGCTTTGGTACTCTGAATAAGTGAGCGTGCTGTATGTTAAGATTTATCGGGGACAATTCTGCAAGAGCATAACATCTATCTATAAATAATTAATAAGCACAAATAATGTGGAGATTGCATATTAAGCAATAAATAGGTGGTGCTGAGCGGGGTTTCGCACTGAGGGTCATATGATTCTTAATCATAAATAAATGTTAGTATATTTTTGTATATGTTAATTATCAGCTGATTGTAACGTACTTGACACGACATGCTGTCATATGCTCTCTGTGATTCCTTTTTTCTAAACTAAACAAGTTACAGTTTTCTAGCCTTGCTTCACAACTCATATCTTCCATCCCTCTTATTTATTTTGAAGCCCACCTCTGCATACCTTCTAACTCCATTAGACTTTACTTTATGCATTACACTAACTTACTAACCTTAACAAACGTTCAGGATCGGTGCAAGGATTTCTGTTGCCCTAGCCAAAGATCCATTTTGCCGCCCCCTCATGTCACTCACTCACTGACAGACACACACTGGCAGACACACACACTCACTGACAGACACACAACACACACTCACACTCACTCAGACACACTACTGACACACATACACTCACACAGTGAGTGTATGACACATACACTCACTCAGTGACACACATACACTAACTCACTGACACACACACACACACACATAGACTGACAGACATACATTTACTCACTGACAGACACACACACACACACACTCACTGACACATACACTCACTCACTATACATAATACACAATTCAGCACACTCGCTTATTCACTAAACAGTGATTTCAAATCTCACAGATTGTAATAGTTTTATTTAAAAACACCTCACTTAGGCAAAAAATAATGGGGGTTTAGTTACATTACATGATCATATGTAGCATAAGCCTGCTACATCTCACTCACTGACAGACAGACAGACACACACACACACAGACACTCACTGACATACACTCACTCACTGACAGACACACTCACACTGACATACATACACTCACTGACAGACACACACGGGCAGATACTCACTGACAGACACTCACTCACTCACTCACTGACATACTGTCTCACTGACAGACAGACACACAGGCAGACACTCACTGAGAGACACACACAGACACACACTCACTGACAGTCAAACACTCACACACTCACCGACACACAGACTCACACAATTTCAGTTGGGGTCCAGTGTGGGGCAGCTTCTCACTCCTCCAGCATGCTGTTTAGTATCCTGGGGCCAGAATGTCGTCATATTCTGGCTCCAGGCACCACAGAGGAGACGCGAGGGAGGGGTGGAAAGCTGCAAGAAGAGCCTCCCTCGCCGCCTGCCTCCTCTGTCCCCCTCTCCTCCGGTCACTGGCATTTGTTGGCAGAGCAGGCACCTGCCATCAAGATAAGCAGGTGTCTGCTCTGCCTTACCTAGAACACCTTCGAGAGCTCCCTAAGGTGGCCAAATGGCCACCTCCTGGGCCCTCTCAAGAGCCGCTCGCCCAGGAAATATCCGTGGGCTTCCCCTGCAGGCCGGATCCCTAGGCGAATGCCTAGTTCACCTAACGCTTGCGCTTGCCCTGCAAACGCTACCTGATATTGTACATTGTTGCCTAATAGAGGCTTATATCTAAGATTACTGATGGACTGATATTTTACCCCTAACAATATTACTTATCCCAAGTCCATCTCATTTATTGTTTTCCCTAATTCAGTACTTTTAAAGTTGCTTATGTATTCTTCATCGCCCTAGAATGCTTAAACTTGCATCAAATCAAAATGAAATGCTGCATAAACAGACTTCAAACACCATAACAACTTATAATCACTAAATGCGTTATGGTGCTTACTTTAATGAAGTTTTCAACCATTTAGGAGCTACAATCCATTTGTTTCTTTTTATGCATCTCTAGCCATACGTCCTATGGCCATGACTCACTAACCTCCTTAAAAAGAATGTTTTTTTTATCTGATCTTACAGCACACTATGTTTACTTATGAAGCTATCTCACTACTATGATTAATTCCCAGGGAATATTGCTGAACTTGCTCAATGTCATGTAGTCCAGCACCAACCATCTGACACCTGATCCTTGCATGTACTCTACACTCTGGCCTCTGGCCATCAGTTGGCAATCACGCCTGAGATAGGTGACCATAGTCTATGACGACTGGCTGCCCATGTAAGGATATTAATGGATATTAGCCACATTTTCTACAAATTATGATAGGCAAGAAAAATTGGAAAAAAATATATTTTTCATTTTCTACATTTGTTCCATTCTAAAGGAGAAATTAAATATTTTTAGAATATACATGGAAAGCTATAAATATCCATAAAACAGTATATAATATATGTTTGTGCAATAAGTGAGTAAAGAGGAAATTCTTGCTGAATGAAGACATAGCAAAATGTAAAAAAAATTTCTAGTTCTTAATGGGGAACGGCCCCTTCTATGGAAATTACACCATTAAATGGATAATTGAAAATCACCTACAATTTGTGTTAATCTTTTTTTCATGTGATGCTCCATTTTTTTCCCATTTTTAATAAAACAAATGTATTTCTATTATATTTTAGTATGGAAAATTATAATGGCAAACCGCAAAAAACTCAATAAAATAACTGACTATTAACATAATTTAATAATGTGGGAAATTAAAAAAGATGGCTTCCTCCTTCACTGCCTCTGCCAATAGGAAAGGTTTTGCTATGTGGTAGGTGATATCCTGGGAACATACAAATTCTTTCAATGAGTGGCCAACAATACAGATTTTTTTTCGGTGAATTAAAACTCTTGTGGTTCTTTGACCACCTATTTCATATAAAGAGCTCTGTAATCCGGGGACCAGTGTTTAATGTGATATTGAGTTGTGGAGTAGTAGGAGCCTTACCCTTCCAGAGCTTCTCAGTAAGCATGCGTGTCCAATTTTTTGAGAAAAATGTGTAAACAGAAAGGGTTATTCACAATACCAGGAATTCTTTAGAAAATTTAAAATTGGAAAAATTATAAAACTCAATTTCGCCAGTTGACTAATAGGGATAAAATTCCTGACAATAACGTGTTTTACATTTTTTTTTTTTATCCTAAGCCAGTTATACATCCCATGTGAATCTATTTGTTAAAACATTGTATTAAATATCACAAATATTTAGCTAAATATATGAGAATGTATATCTATAAGAATTCAGATAATGGATCATGCTCTTGTATGAAGCTACCTAAATGAGAAAAATGAGGTGAACACAACAAAGATTAAGAAACAAATTGGGACAGTTTTAGGGTTGGCTGGCAGTAACCCACGGGTTAGATTGGAAGCTCAGTATCTTTGTCATGTCTGGTCATCAGCTCAGGTCAGGTGGAAAGGTTATAATCCAGTGCAAAGTGTGACCTAGGGACCGGTAAGCAGGATGCAAAAGGAACTTGATAGGGGGTCCCAAGACCGTCCATTGGTTGTGCTAGTTTCCAGTTTGATAGAAAAGCAATTGCATGTCTAAAAACATACAATTTTACTGAAATTATACAATTCACTCTACATTTTGTATAACCAATATAACACAATTATTTTATTCCTGTTTCTTGTGAAATGTTTGCTTTTTGTTAACAAAACAAAGAAACACTTCCGTGAGCAGACTATGGATCACGAAATCTAAGTACAGCTTAAGACAAATTGATATGTGACAAATCTGACTAAGGTGTCATACATCAAGCATTTGTTAACTCAATCGACTTTAGAGTGATTGCACATGACTAACAATGAATTTGCGATAAAATCTTGTGAGAGATGAAACCAATCTAAGGCCTTTTAATTTCAATCAATCATACCACACAGCCGAGGTATTATTATAAATGGGGGTCTGCTTCAAGTAATCCATGCACATAATAACATATAAAGGGAGATCTTTCATCAAACAGCACTGCTAACATGAGAATCTAATCAGAAAAGTGCAAACTGCTGCAAAAAAACAAGCAAATTATTAATAATGAGTGTATTGACTTCCTGTTAAAATTAGGCAGAGATGATATGTAGAAATTCCGCAAGAGCGTTGTAATAGAGAGATTGCAGTTCCTGGGAGTCCATGTCCCCTGGCCACCATGATATATTGGGATGTGCCTAGCACCCCTGGTCATAAATGGTTAATAAACAAGTGTTTACCTGAGTGAATTCCTTTTTTTTTTTTATCTATTAAACAGACAGAAGACAAACTCTTCACATAACATTTTTAACATCATACTTACAAAACTCTTAGATACATTCTCACTACCTCCACTTTCTGTACCCCGACCAGGGCTGTTTGAAGGAATTTGGGGGCCCCAAGCAAAATGGACATTGAGGCCCCCCTCCCTGTGTCCTTCTTACTTCCCCCTCCCCCTCCCTGTTTCCTTCTTACCCCCCCCAATGTGTCCTTCTTACTCCCCTACCCCTCCCTATGTTTATTTTTTTACTCCCCCTCCCCCTTCCTATGTTTTTTTTACTCCTCTCTCCCCCTCCCTATGTTTTTTTTACTCCCCCCTCTCTATGTTCTTCTCACCTCCCCTTCTCTGGCCGAGCTTCTCTTCCTCCTGTCAGTCCGGCCGGGTACCGCGCGGTACAGGAGATTCAGTTTCCTGTTCCCGGCCAAACTGAAAGGAAGTGAGCACTCAGTGTGCACTTCCGGTCAGTCCATCCGGGAACAGGAAACTGAATCTCCTGTACCGCGCGGTACCCGGCCGGACTGACAGCCAGGAGAAAGAGGA
Organism: Pelobates fuscus; assembly: GCF_036172605.1. Classification (NCBI taxonomy): domain Eukaryota; kingdom Metazoa; phylum Chordata; class Amphibia; order Anura; family Pelobatidae; genus Pelobates; species Pelobates fuscus. Next base: position 30,512,949 of record NC_086321.1, read on the forward strand.
GCTCGGCCATGCTACAGGGAAGGGGAGGTGATGACAAAGAGTGCTGCAGCCGCCTGAGGCTCTCTATAGAGCGCCCAGGCGGCTACAGCCTTATAGGAAGCACCAGCTCTGCTTGGGGCCCCGGGCCAGCTCGGGGCCCCAAGCAGTTGCTTGGTTTGCTGTCAAGTAGCGAAGGGCCTGACCCCGACTTGTTTCCAAGTACAACAAGTCAGCTCTAAACACTCATTTAGCCGACTCGTTAACTTAAAGCTAGAATGTATGTTTAAGAAAGTGATATCAGGTTGCATGAGAAACTCTAAATCAAGTTGCCATCAGGCAAGCAGGTAAACCACGATAATAAATAAATACCTAAAAATATCTCCTCCACCATGTGCTAAGATGATGGTGGTACCCAGTCAGAAAATAATGAACCTTCTTTTACTGGAGAGAACCACCTATTCCCACATCTACCATGGATTGGTCTGACGGTTATATTAGGATGTTTGGGAGTAAGCTTGATCCCATATTAACCAGTGGGAAGTCTTTGTTTTCTAGGCAGCCATTCTATTGAATGGAAGTGCATTTACAGCACACATGAATATGCTGGCGCGCAGAAAGTATTGTTAAACAGTCAACATCAAGATGGCTTGTATGGATAGTTCATCATCCCTGGCTCAAGTTTACTATTTGGTCACTTTCAGTGGTGACACTTGTATGGCCATGGGAGGGAGTAGTGACACAGTGGTGGGCAGGAATGACAACCCTACACGCTTTCTGCATTGGGATTTTATCTGGGACAGAATCTAGGGATGGACAAGAGGTTTTGAGTTTAGGAGAATATTGTAGCTAAAGGGGCCTTTTTGTCTTTCTTGATTTGGAAGCTAGCAATATCATAAATGGAAAAAGGAAGCAAAATTGTAATAACTCGAAGTTCAAAATACAATCTTACCGAGTTAATACAGCATGTTGAAATAATATTGATTCTTATTTGTTTGCGTGTCGCTATGGTCACTCTATAAAAATTTTTGATTAATAACTGCCTTGCTTCTGAAGGAATGTTTTCTGTGTTTTAACATAAGTTTCTTATAAATAAAAGCTTGTCACATTGTATTTAACTAACACTTTGTAAGTCCTTGATATCTGGGTGTTTCCCCCCCCCCCCCAGGAACACGATAGAACGTATTAAAAGGCTTCCATAATTCTCTATTCCAATATCTGTGACCATCGACCACACCTGTGCATTTATAATCACAGCATCTGGCTACACATCATTTGAACATGTGATTAAATATTGTCACTAGTATGAAGAAATTAATAGTTAACATGTCAAGTGAGATTTGCTTTAATCTTCTTTTATTTTCTTTATTGTTAAAATGCTTCCGTTAGAGCATTATGACGACCTGAGTAGGCACTATAATCCTTTTGCTCCCACTAATGGAAGGTTTATAGGCAGCTCAGTGTTCAAAGATCTCCAATTTTACACATATCATGTTAAATTGCTCAGTGAAAAAGAAAAGTAAACTAGATTAAATATCTTTTATTGGACCAACAATGGTACAGTACAGAGGTTTCCATACGAGGATCCAAAACTTCCATATGATATACAATTGCCGGTCAAACAAAAGCGATGTTAGACAGGGCAATTTCCCTTTCCTTATTTCTACTATGTGATGAAAAGAGGACCAATACAGCTACAATTATACGCATCGTCCCGCAGGTGTCTGGCAAGAGTGCAGAACGTTGAAATACACTGAGATTGTCGACAATACAAAAAAAGGCATCATCTACAAAAAATGTAAGCACTATACACTTAAGAGTATATTGTTAGTGAACCAAAAGAACAGTAGGTGGAAATCTCAGGTTAGAAGCGCTTCTCCTTCCTTCCCAAAAAAAGTAATATATTTTTTTCAAACTTAATTACTTACACCATTTTGTGCTGTCTCGAACATTAAAGTATACATAATTGTCTGCATATATATATATATATATATATATTCAATTTATTGAAGAAGAAGATATGGATATCCAGTAAACAAATCATTTTTAGCTTTATTTATTTGACCATAGATTTAGCTCAGTGGTTCCCAAGCCAATCCTCAAGGCACCCCTATCAGTACATGATTTAGACCAAGTTGTTTTTCTTTTCAAAAACACCTTAGACACAACTGGGTAATCCCTAAATCCTAGTAGGGGTGCCTTGAGGACTGATTTGGGAACCTCTGCTCTGGCTGATAAATGGAGCACGATTTCTCCTGAAGCAAAATAGCAATGTTCCTGTAATATGGTATTGGGTGGTACAGGACCAAAAATTAATTTTGCCAAGGCATTTTATACAGTTCCACACAATAGATTAGTGTTCAAAAAAGAAAATTCTTGTTCTTGGGTAGAACATTGGCTTAAAAATACAAATAGTTGTCATAAATGGTAAATTTTAAAGCTGGACAGAGGTGGCAAGTGGTGTCCCTCAGGGTTCTGTTCTGGAACCCCTCCTATTTAACATGTTTATAAATGATCTTGAAAAAAAGCATTGAAAGTCATGTTTCAGTGTTTGCAGATGACACAACACTCTGTAAGTAATACAATGTGTGCAAGATATTACTTTGGTGCAGAGGGATTTAGATAGACTGGGGGTCTGGGCACTCAAATGGCAGATGGAATTTAATGTTGAAAAATGCAAAGTTATGCACTTCGGCGTGAAGAATGCAGAAGCAACTTATACCCTTAATGGAAGTGAATTAGGGATAACAACACATGAAAAGGACTTGGGAATTGTTATAGACAACAAACTATGCAACAATGTGCAATGTCAATCAGCAGTGGCTAAAGCCAGTAAGGTATTGTCATGCAAGAAAAAGGGCTTTCATTCTCGGGATGAGAATATCATTTTGCCTCTTTTTTTTAAATCGCTGGTAAAACCACATCTTGAATATGTTGTGCAATTTTGGGCACCTGTTCTAAAGAAGGATATTGTGGCACTAAAAATAGTGCAGAGGTGGGCTACAAAATTAATAAATGGAATGGAACATATCAGCTATTAAGAAAGGTTAACAAATTTAAACCTTTTTAGTTTAGAAAAACGTTGCCTGAGAGGGGATATGATAACATTATACAAATATAACTGGGGCGAATACAAACCATTATCTGGAAATCTATTCACAAACCGGACTTTACATAGGACACAAGGTCATGCGTTTAGACTGGAAGAAAGAAGATTTCGTCTAAGGCAAAGAAAAGTTTTTTTTTACTGTAAGAACAATAAGATGTTGAATTCTCTGCCTGGAGATGTGGTTTTATTAGAGTCCATACAGATGTTCAAACAGCAACTAGATGCATACTTGCAAAAACAGATTATTTAAGGATATAATTTTTCAATGCACGGTAATAGCTTCTTGAACCAAGTATAAATCTGACTGCCATTCTGGAGTCAAGAAGGATTTTTTTTCCTAGTTTGTTGCAAAATTGGAAGTGCTTCAAACTGTTTTTTTTTTTTTGCCTTCTTTTGGATAAACAGCAAAAAACAAATGTGAGGAAGGCTGAACTTGATGGATGCAAGTCTCTTTTAAGCTATGTAACTATGTAACCAGTCCTGCCATTCAGGACATAGAAGACATATGTCACACAAGTAAGGTGAGTCTGCAGGGGAGGGCTGGCAGCCTTAGGCCTGGGGGGCAAAACCAGTCAAGTGGCCCATTGCGCCACCAAATCAGTTCACCATCCATGCCCACCCTTTTCTGGCTTTATAACGGATATTAATGTTATGCTAATCAGTAGCTCTTTGCCATACCCGCTCGTTCACGGCTCTGACTTTCAATGTTGTCAGAGCACAGGCTGAGAATCTCTGAGCCTGTGCTCTGACTCACTAACTGAGCGCTGGAACCACGAGGGAGAGGATATGATCTGACTGCACCTACTGCTGGTGCGCACCAGTGGACCACCAGCGAATCGTTTAAATTAAATATGCTGGTGTACCCAACTTGTGAGCTGTGTTGGCCGCCGGGTGCCTCTGTTGTCATGGCACCCTGCGTGACCGCACACTTGCCCACCCCAACGGCTGGCCCTGCTGACACACACTGACGTTACTACTTAGACATCCCTCAATATTAATACAGACATCAGACACCAATAAACTGTGGAAACAGAGCTGATCCCCCCAAATTTATAAAGGTTTGCTTAGAGGATTTATTGTAAGATTAAATCATGCCTCCTCCTCTCTCTCCCCCATGCGCTGCTCTGTAGGCTGGGAGGAAGTGAAGAGTAATCACAGTCTCCCAGCACAAGGCCACCTGTGGCTGCATGGGGAACAGCTGTTTAATATAATGCTTGCAGGACGGCCAGCTGCCGCAGAACCTCTTTGTTTCCGTCTCTGCAAAGGGCTCCAGGCACTGCTTGTTGTGAGTGTGAGCCACTGTAAATTAGGGGCAGAGGGCAGAGGGCACTTGCACTGCGGTCAAGACGGGTCTGGGCAGGAGGAGAGTGCAGTGCAATCAGTGAACTCCCCTCCTGTGGGTCACCAGTAGACTGGTGCACCTGCCCAGGATCAGAGCCGGTGCAAGGATTTTTGACGCCCTAGACAAAATATAAATTTGCCGCCCCCCCATGTGACATCACAATGCCCCACCCATATGATCTGCCATATGAACTAACGCCAGTGCTGCACACAGTGTGTGTTTACATTAAAAAGCCTGCAGGGACCAGCTTTAGACACCACAACCACTTCATTAAGCTATAGTGTCCCTTTAATGTGAGGTAAATTATAGATTAGTGTCACTAATAATATACTAGATTGCCTACTTACAATTAGATGAGGATGATGATGAGCTGCAGTTTGGCTCCACTGGTCTGGTGTAGAACAGGATCTCTGGAGGCTGTTTGCAACTGTGGTCACAAAATTCAATGTTCTGGGAGAATTAGAAGCAGCTCCATTTTTTGGGGGCCTCTTACACAGCTCAAGGTCTGGGCCCCAGGGCCTGACGGTGAGTATGCCCATAAGGCCCACTCATAAGTCCACTTATATGTTCCACCCACCCATGAGTTCGCTCACAGGGAGTGGAGTGTGTAGGGGATGTGTTATGAGTTATTGTAGAGGATCTAATATGTGTGCGTATGGTATGTAGTTTATAGGGATACCAGTTTGTGCAGGTGATGCAGTGTGTTTGTGTGTAGTGGAAGCAGTGTGTATTTGTGTATAAGGGATGTATTATGTGTTTCTGGTTGTGTGTAAGGGATGCATTGTGTGAATCTGTGTTTGTATGCATAAGGGATGCAAGGTGTGTGTCTGTATGTGTGTGCATTGAGTGTAAGAGATGCATTGTGTTTCTGTGTGTATGTAAGAAAAGCAGTGTGTGTGTGTTTGCATTGTCTGTTTCTGTGTATGTGTGCAAAGGATGCATTGTCTTTGTGTGGGGGTTGCATTGTGTGTGTGTGTGTAATGGATGCATTGTGTGTTTCTCTGTGTGTAAGGGAAGCATGTTGTGTTTCTGTGTATGTATAGGGATGCATTGTGTGTTTCTGTGTATGTATAGGGATGCATTGTGTGTGTGTGTGTGTGTGCGCATAGTGTGAAAGAGCTCCCTGTCTTGCCCCCTGTCCTATAGAGCTGTCCCTTCGAGCTTCTTAACCCTCCTACTTCTTCTTACTCCCCCTTCTTCTTCTTCTTACACCCCCCCTTCTTCTTCTTACTCCCCCTTCTTCTTACCCCCCTCTTCTTCTTACTCCCCCTTCTTCTTCTTCTTATCTCCCCTCCTTCTTACTCCCCCCCTTCCCCCCTCTTTTTCTTATCTCCCCTCCTTCTTACTCCCCCCTCTTCTTACTCCCCTTCCCCCTCTTCTTCTTACTTCCCCTTCTTCTTCTTACCCCCCTCTTTTTCTTATCTCCCCTCCTTCTTACTCCCCCTCTTCTTACTCCCCCCCTTCTTACTCCCCCCTCCCCCTCTTCTTATTCCCCCTCCCCCTCTTCTTCCCCCCTTTTTCTTATCTCCTCTCCTTCTTACTGCCCCCTCTCCTTACTCCCCCCTCCCCCTCTCCCTACTCCCCCTCCCTCTCTTCTTACCCCCCTCCCTCTCTTCTTCTTACTCCCCCTCCCTCTCTTCTTACCCCCTCCCCTCTTACTACCCCCTCCCCTCTTACTCCCCCTCCCTCTCTTCTTACCTCCTCCCCTCTTACTCCCCCGCTCCCCTCTTCTTACTCCCCCCTCCCTCTCCTTACTTCCCTCTCCCTCTCCTTACTTCCCTCTCCTTACTTCCCCCTCCCCTCCTCTTACTCTCCCCCTCCCCTCCTCTTACTCCCCCCTCCCCTCTTACTCCCCCCTCCCCTCTTACTCCCCCCTCTTCTTACTCTTCCCCCTCCCCTCCCCTCTTCTTACTCTCCCCCCTCCCCTCCCCTCTTCTTACTCCCCCCTCTTCTTATTCCCCCCTCCCCTCTTCTTATCCCCCCTCCCCTCTTCTTATTCCCCCCCTCTTCTTATTCCTCCCCTCTTCTTATTCCCCCCTCTCCCCTCACTTCCCTCTCCTTACTTCCCTCTCCTTACTTCCCCCTCCCCTCCTCTTACTCCCCCCTCCCCTCTTACTCCCCCCTCCCCTCTTACTCCCCCCCTCTTCTTACTCTTCCCCCTCCCCTCCCCTCTTCTTACTGTCCCCCCTCCCCTCCCCTCTTCTTACTCTCCCCTCTTCTTATTCCCCCCTCCCCTCTTCTTATTCCCCCCTCCCCTCTTCTTATCCCCCCTCTCCCCTCTTCTTATCCCCCCCCTCCCCTCTTCTTATCCCCCCCCTCCCCTCTTCTTATTCCCCCCCTCTCCCTTCTTCTTATTCCCCCCCTCTCCCCTCTTCTTATTCCCCCCTCTCCCCTCTTCTTACCCCCCTCCCCTCTTATTACCCCCTCCCCTCTTATTACCCCCCTTCCCTCTTCTTATTCCCCCCCTTCTTATCCCCCCCTCTCCCCTCTTCTTAACCCCCCTCTTCTTATCCTCTCCCCTCTTCTTATTCCTCCCCTCTTCTTATTCCCCCCTCTCCCCTCTTCTTATCCCCCCTCCCCTCTTCTTATTCCCCCCCTCTCCCCTCTTCTTATTCCCCCCTCTCCCCTCTTCTTACCCCCCTCCCCTCTTCTTACCCCCCTCCCCTCTTATTACCCCCCCTCCCCTCTTCTTATTCCCCCCTTCTTATCCCCGCCTCCCCTCTTCTTAACCCCCCTCTTCTTATCCTCTCCCCTCTTCTTATCCCCCCCACCCTCTCCCCTCTTCTTATTCCCCCACCCTCTCCCCTCTTCTTATCCCCCCCACCCTCTCCCCTCTTCTTATTCCCCCACCCTCTCCCCTCTTCTTATTCCCCCCACCCTCTCCCCTCTTCTTATTCCCCCCACCCTCTCCCCTCTTCTTATTCCCCCACCCTCTCCCCTCTTCTTATTCCCCCCACCCTCTCCCCTCTTCTTACTCCCCCCACCCTCTCCCCTCTTCTTATTCCCCCCACCCTCTCCCCTCTTCTTATTCCCCCCACCCGCTCCCCTCTTCTTATTCCCCCCACCCTCTCCCCTCTTCTTATTCCCCCCAGCCTCTCCCCTCTTCTTATTCACCCCCTCCCTCCCCTCTTCTTACCCCCTCCCCTGTAGCGTGGCCGAGCTGCTTTCCGGTCCGTGGTCCCGGCCGGAGTGATGGGAAGGTGCACGCTCAGTGTGCACTTCCTGTCAGTCCGGCCGGTTACAGGAAACAGAAACTCCGCGCGGAACAGGAGTTTCTGTTTCCTGTAACCGGCCGGACTGACAGGAAGTGCACACTCAGTGTGCACCTTCCCATCACTCCGGCCGGGACCACGGACCGGAAAGCAGCTCGGCCACCTACAGGGTGGCCGAGCTTGGTTTCTCCACACGCTTCTTGCGACCCTGTTGACTATTTTGAATGAAACGCTTGATTGTTCGATGATCACGCTTCAGAAGCTTTGCAATTTTAAGAGTGCTGCATCCCTCTGCAAGATATCTCACTATTTTTGACTTTTCTGAGCCTGTCAAGTCCTTCTTTTGACCCATTTTGCCAAAGGAAAGGAAGTTGCCTAATAATTATGCACACCTGATATAGGGTGTTGATGTCATTAGACCACACCCCTACTCATTACAGAGATGCACATCACCTAATATGCTTAATTGGTAGTAGGCTTTCGAGCCTATACAGCTTGGAGTGAGACAACATGCATAAAGAGGATGATGTGGTCAAAATACTAATTTGCCTAATAATTCTGCACTCCCTGTATGTGCAATCCAGTATACCACTACTAGAAATGTGTATGTGAATAGGTGGTGATATATAATATAATATAATATAATACACACACATAGCAAAGGACCCCAGAGGCATAATGTATGGTCTTGCAGGACTGGAACACAAGTTGTAAAGTTTAAACTTTAGTTCACTACAATTCTGTGTATAGATAGCAAATCCCATATAGAACAATATTAGTATTTCCCATACAATGATTGATTGTTGGTAAATCTCAAATCAATACATGGGGAATAACATGGGGATATGTTGAATGTACCTGTTTTATGCAATGGCTGCAGTTATAAATTTTTATGTATTGTATTGTCTTTTGCTGCCATGTGTTCAATGGAGTTTTGCCTCTGTCCTTGGAGATAATTGGATTACTTCCCAATTATCTCCAGGATAGAAGACTCTGTGGAACTGGTTTTGGAAAGAAAAGCCATGCTTCATTTGGTCACAAAGGGCAACAATCTATCTTTTGAACCACTGGATCAATTTGTATGATTTTGACGTATGTTTGTATTTGGAGTATGCTGATTTGCTGATGTATGATGATTTAAAGTTATGAATAATGTGGAAAAACTGTATTTTTCTGCTTGTGATAATTACATTACCCATTGTGTAAGGTAATTGTATCACAGGCAGAGGGGAGGATTTTGTGTGGGAGTGTCTGAGTGTATTGTACGTGTTTATTGGTTGTTTTCCAAAACCCTGTGGGTGGTACTAATGTGTATATAAGAACAATAAACCCACAGCTCTGTCTGTTCACTGCTTGACCCTCTACACGGAGCTTTGTCTCGTTCTTGGGGGGATTTACAGTATGCTGTTAGAGACTGATTGCCAGGAGTGTAAGCCGCTTGGGTGCTTTTCCTGTTCAGCTGCTAGCAGCTATTCGTGGGGTTCCAGATCGGGAGTTTGGAGTGCTACTTGATATCCTGTTCGGGAGTTTGGGGTTCTGCAGTAGCTGTGCCTGTGTCTCTGGAAGGGGAAGATCTACTAAACGGCTTGTAACCCCTTTTATGCCTGGGGGTGCCGTTACAACTGCTTTGAAGTATGTATTTGCAATGGGTATCTCTAAAACATATCATGACAAATATTTTGCACTGTTACGGGAAAGCAGAAATATAATTGTCTTCATTAACTATCTTCTTTAATGTAGGCTCCTCTGCCGCAGACAGCCCGCTTGGCTATGCTACAAAGAGGGAGGGCAAATAGCTGAGCCGGGACAGGGGAGGGGACAATGAAGGGCAAAGGAGGGGGCCAAAGAAGGGCAGGGGGATAAAGGGGTAGAGGAGGGGAGAGGGCTTAAGAAGGGCATACGGCGAGGGGCTAAAGAACGGTACAGGTGGGTAGGATGGCTAAATAAGTGCACAGGAGGGGAAGGGACAAAAGAACGGCACAGGAGGGTACAAAAGAAGGGCACAGGAGAGGAGAGGGAAAAAGAGGTGCACAGTAAGGGAGTGGGGCTAAAGAAGGCACAGGAGTGAAGGAGGAAAAAGAGAGCACGAGAGGAAGGAACAAAAAAAGGGGAACCGGAGGGGAGGGGGCAAAAGAAGGGCACAGAAGTGGAGCGGGCAAAAGAAGGGCACAGAAGGTGAGGGGGCTGAAGAGAGCACAGGAGGTGAAATAAAAAAAATGGGGAAAGGAGGAAAGGGGGCAAAATAAGGGTACAGAAGGGGAGAGGGGCAAAGAAGAGCACATGAGTAGTGGGGGCAAAGAAGGGCACATGAGGAGAGTGCACAAAGAGACACACAGAGGGTCCGGGGGACACAAAGAGATACAGAGGAACTGAGGGGGACGGACAGACACACCGAGACCCCACAGAGTGGCTGGGGGGACAAACAGAATGGCTGGGAGACAAAGAGACACACAGAGGGGCTGGGGCCACAAAGAGACACAGAGGGGCTAAGGGGCACAAATAGAAAAACAGAAGGGCTGAATGGACAAAGAGATACATAGAGTGGCTGAGGGGGACACATAGGCACACAGAAGCACTGGAGAGGACAAAGAGACACACTGAGAGACTGGGGAAGGGGAAAAAAGAAACACACAATTGAATTTGGGAGAAACAGATGCACAAAGGAGCTGGGGAAGAAAGAGGCACAGAAAGGGAGAACAAAAAGACACACAGGAAGGCTGTGGGGACAAACAGACACACAGAAGGGTGGGGGAGAAGAGAAACACAGAAGAGAAGGTGTGAAAGAGACACATAGACAGGCTGGAGGAGGACAAAGAGGCACACAGAAGGGCTTGAGGAAAAAAGAGGCACACAGATGCACTGGAGGGGACACAGACACACATATGAGCTGGGGAAGGAGAAAAAGAGACAAACAAAAGGGTTAGGGGAGAAACATGATGCACAAATGGGCTGGGGGGGATGAAAGAGGCACACAGAAGAGCTATGGGGGACAAACAGACACATGGAAGAGACACTTGGAGGGAAAGGGGAAAAAGAGAGAAACGAATGGGTTGGCATAGATACAGATACATTCTGGGGGAAGCTAGAGACCTGCCAGCCAGCCACAGCAGCCAGCCTGCCACAGTAATTAAGATGAGAAAGCCAACTTGGGCTGGGTATCAGAAAGCTATGTTAGATTTCCATATTGTGAATGGGGGCCATTATAGTCTCTTATAGGGCCTTGAGTTGATTCTTTCAAATACAAGATACGCCCGGGTGTCAAATACTCTAGGTACGCCGCTGGTGTCCCTTATACCCAACAAGCTACTATCCAAATGCTAATACTCAACCTCGTTTTCTAGCAGCAATAACAATTGAGAAGATAAATAACATCACAATACACCACCTTATGACCTCTTGGGGATGCAAACAAGATATATATAGGGGTTCTGATATCAGAACCTCTAGGCTCAATACCCGCACCAGACAACAAGGCAGAGATATGTAAGGTTTATGGAATGCATTATAAAGAATGACCTTACAACCTGATAAAAAGCAGATTTTCCACAATATGTCACAGTATTCCATTAAAGGGAGATGGCATTCAAGAATGCTGGTATCCCTGCATTCGAATAAGATGAAAGCAGAATCACATTTCATGATTTGCCCAAGCTGTGTGCTCTTACTGGCAGGAGTGGAACTGTTTCTTGGAAGCGATTTGATATGCAGTAAATAGAAAAAAAGGACAAATAAAATATTTGTCTCTTATTATATTATTACAAAATTTATTTCTGCAAGCTGCTAGATTCTAAATGAACGATAATGGTTACTAGAGATCTGAGCTTTTAGCTGATATAAATATATTGCATATCTTTAATCATTTTTAAAAGTGTCACTGCATTCTAAAATGGGATTTATGGTTTTAGATTTAGCATATGGTTTAGTTATTTATGTTTTATTACACCAATGTTTCTTGTTAGTCTATTATAAAAATATTATATGAGAACATAGGGGAAAATATACCAGGTTTTTTTTTTTTTAATAGAAAATGCTTATTTTTAACATCTAGTTATTGTGTGTGAATTTGCTTGAATGACCCTCTCCTCTCCCCAGGTTTTTGTAGATGTGTGTGAAGTATAAAATTATCTGAATCTTTTTTTGTAAAGTTAGTAAGTGCTACATCTGCATTAATGGATTATTACAGCTAATATTTAAACTTCATATACATATAGTTGTGTATTCATGTAACATAACAGATATTCATGGTAACTTGTAATTAGTGATGTCCCGAACGGTTCGCAGGCGAATAGTTCCAGGCGAACATAGCATGTTTGCGTTCGCCACGGATGGCGAACATATGCGATGTTCGGTCCGCCCCCATTCGTCATCATTGAGTAAACTTTGACCCTGTACCTCACAGTCAGCAGACACATACCAGCCAATCAGCAGCAGATCCTACCTCCCAGACCCTCCCACCTCCTAGACAGCATACAATTTAGATTAATTCTGAAGCTGCATTCATTTTTTTTGTATTATTTTTGTGTGTGTGTTTATTATACATTATCCTCCATAGCCAGTAACCTGTGTTTATTATACATTATCCCCCATAGCCAGTAACCTGTGTTTATTATACATTATCCCCCCATAGCCAGTAACCTGTGTTTATTATACATTATCCCCCCCATAGCCAGTAACCTGTGTTTATTATACATTATCCCCCCATAGCCAGTAACCTGTGCTTCTTATACATTATCTCCCCCATAGCCAGTAACCTGTGTTTATTATACATTATCCCCCCCATTGCCAGTAACCTGTGTTTATTATACATTATCCTCCCCATAGCCAGTAACCTGTGTTTATTATACATTATCCCTCCCATAGCCAGTAACCTGTGTTTATTATACATTAAATAAAGATAGGGGGGACCTACTGTCCTCCCCCCGGCCCCCACCCCTGAGCAGTGGGAGGGGGCCCTAAAAAAACAATAAGGGGGGCCTACTGTCGAAAAAAAAAACCAGAGCGCAAAAAAATAACCCATCTTCACCCATGGAGGGCTCCGCGCAGACTGAGCTACGCAGGGTGGGGGGGAAGGCTTATAAAGCCTTGCCCCGCTCTGCAATTAGGCTAAGAACACTCTGATTAGTGGGTTTAAGCCAATCAGAGTGCTCTGTGTAATTTTACACAGCATGGGGAAATTCCAAAGAACTTTCCCACGCTGTGTAAAATGGCATAGAGCACTGTGATTGGATGGCTTGAAATCCATCCAATCACAGTGCTCTGTGTCATTTTACACAGCATGGGAAAACTCCAAAGAACTTTCCCACGCTGTGTAAAATGGCACAGAGCACTGTGATTGGATGGCTTGAAATCCATCCAATCACAGTGCTCTGTGTCATTTTACACAGCATGGGAAAACTCCAAAGAACTTTCCCACGCTGTGTAAAATGGCACAGAGCACTGTGATTGGATGGCTTGAAATCCATCCAATCACAGTGCTCTGTGTCATTTTACACAGCACGGGAAAATTCCAAAGCACTTTCCCACGCTGTGTAAAATGACACAGAGCACTGTGATTGGATGGTTTTCAAGCCATCCAATCACAGTGCTCTGTGTCATTTTACACAGCATGGGAAAAGTCCAAAGAACTTTCCCACGCTGTGTAAAATGACAAAGAGCACTCTGATTGGCTTAAACCCACCAATCAGAGTGTTCTTAGCCTAATTGCAGGGCGGGGCAAGGCTTTATAAGCCTTCCCCCGCCCTGCGTAGCTCAGTCTGCGCGGAGCCCTCTATGGGTGAAGATGGGTTATTTTTTTGGGCTAAGGTTTTTTCTTTTTCGTCACTTTTTTTTTTGCGCCACGTTTTTTTTGCGCTCGGGTTTTTTATTTTATTTTAAGTTCGTCGGGTATGATGGCTTTTTATTTGCCCTTTTTTGGGGCTGAAAAATTAAGATTTTAGAAAAAAGAAGACGTCAAATGGTAAGTTAAATTTTTTTTTACAGGTTAGTTATTTTATTCCCCCTCACTATTTTTAGGGTGAAGGTGGTAGGTAGGGGATAGCTTGATTTGTGTGGGGGGTGGGGGGGGGTGACTAGGGCTTGGGACCCCTAGTCACCTTGATTGGGGGAGGGGGATTTTCATTTAGGGCCCCCACCCGCCGCTCAGGGGTGGGGGCCAGGGGGGGGACAGTAGGTCCCCCTTATTGTTTTTTAGGGCCCCTACCCACCGCTCAGGGGTGGGGGCCGGGGGGGGAGGATGGTAGGTCCCCCCCACCATTATTATCTAGGGCCCCAACCCACTACTCAGGGGTGGGGGCCGGGGGGAGGACAGTAGGTCCCCCCTCTCTCTTTATTTAGGGCCCCCACCCACCACTCAGGGGTGGGGGCCGGGGGGTCAGTAGGTCCCTCCTTATTGTTTTTTTAGGGCCCCCACCCACAGGTCAGGGGTGGGGGCCGGGGGGAGGACAGTAGGTCCCCCCTCTCTTTATTTAGGGCCCCCACCCACCGCTCAGGGGTGGGTCGGGGGACAGTAGGTCCCTCCCTTATTGTTTTTTTAGGGCCCCCACCCACCGCTCAGGGGTGGGGGCCGGGGGGAGGACGGTAGGTTCCCCCCACCATTATTATCTAGGGCCCCCACCCACCGCTCAGGGGTGGGGGACGGGGGGGGGACAGTAGGTCCCCCCTTATTGTTTTTTTAGGGCCCCCACCCACCGCTCAGGTGTGGGGGCCGGGGGGAGGACGGTAGTTCCCCCCACCATTCTTATCTAGGGCCCCCACCCACTGCTCAGGGGTGGGGGCCGTGGGGGAGGACAGTAGGTCCCCCACCTATCTTTATTTAGGGCCCCCACACACCGCTCAGAGGGGAGGACAGTAAGTCCCCCCCTTATTGTTATTTAGTAGGTCCCCCCCCTTATTTTACGTGCTTTAAAGCACGATATTCCAAACAATTTAGGAATGTTTGGTGATTTATGCCCTTTATGGATTAAAACCAGACTCTGCATCAACTATGTAATTTTCCATGGGAGTTTTGCCATGGATCCCCCTCCGGCATGCCACAGTCCAGTTGTTAGTCCCCTTGAAACAACTTTTACATCACTATTGTGGCCAGAAAGAGTCCCTGTGGGTTTTAAAATTCGCCTGCCTATTGAAGTCTATGGCGGTTCGCCCGTTCGCGAACATTTGCGGAAGTTCGCGTTCGCCGTTCGGGAACTGAAAATTTCATGTTCGCGACATCACTACTTGTAATACTTTTAATATTGGACTAACAGAATTTTAAACAACAAGCTTTCAGGAGATCCTACGTTTTCAAGTCTAATGTATTTAAATTGATATATTTTCTATTTAATAATTCTTAAAGAAACACTAGAAACAAACACGGGAATTCCTGTTCCTATAGTGTTAAAAAAAATATCTAGCACTCCTGTCCCCCTCCTTGCCCCCCTAAATATAGTAAAATCACTGCATCTCTATGAGGAATGTTCAGTGTCTCCATGCAGAGGGTAGATACATTGAATGGCAGTGCTGCACAGTGTGCAGCACTGTCCCAGGAAGCACCTCTAGTAGCCATCTGGGGAGTGACCTGTGGAGGTGTCCCTAGGCTGTAATGTAAACACTGCATTTTCAACGGAAAAAAAACTGTGTTTACTGCAAATAGTCTGACGGGAATGATTATACTCACCAGAACAAATACGAAAAGCTGGTGACTATAGTGTCCCTTTGAATAATGCTTTTATCCAGAGCGCTATACAATTTATGAGAAAAGAACACTGGTGATTATTCAATGATACAAAAGGAATATAGAACCTTTCTTCACATACAGTACAGTATTCAAGCAAGCCGGGGAGTTTACAATCTACAGTGCTTTAGACCTGATAACGAAAGGATCTCCTAAAATATAGTTTTTCCTACATTTTTCATTATTGAAATAAATCAAATATATTAACACTGACTGCATATGCAATTAAAGATATATTACAGTATTTTCTTTACCTACAATTATAAAAAAAGCTAAAATAAAATACAATCATTTGTCTCTGCAATCTAAAATATATTTTCTCAAGACTTTGGTTAACTTTGGTATGGTAAGTACATATACACAATTATATTATCTATTTAAAAGTCACTGAACACAGGCTATTTCATGTGCACAAGAGTACACCTATTCTTGTAAGGCATATTACGAATAGTCTTGCAACACTGCTATGACCTTTGAATAGTTGCTCTACATAAGACAGTTCTTTCTGCCTCATTAAAAATAATGGAACCACACTACATCAAGACTGCCTTGGGCATGCCATTACAATATACAAAAGTGTTAACCTTATATCAATGAGTCTCGGACTGCAGAAAACAACTTTCATGATGAAACATTGACAATATAAAAAAATCGGCTAATCAATAAGTGATTGTAGCAAGTTCCAAAGGAACATTGCGATTCACACAATTCAATTCCATGACAGTAGTTTTGCTACTACAGATATTTAAATGGCTCAGTTTGTAGACTGATCTCTGTTTCACTGGTATTACCAACAATCATGCTAATAATTTTTTTTTAAAAAAAAACAACCAATAGGGAAATGCATACAAAATATTAAATAACGTGTGGATTCGGAGGATATGAGATTTTTCATACATACCTTAGACCTGCTGAAATAAATAATTTGACTTATTTAAAAAGATACATAAAAATATCACACTGTTTTAAGAATGCAATAGAATATTGAATTAGGCACTATTCGATATGAGTATTTACACAGTTTTCTTTATACAGTTGATTATTTTACTATTACAGGGTTGGTACTCTGACACTCTGGGTCATATTGGGTTTCAGCTTTCAGACTCCATTGCTAGACAGCTGCTAAGTGACGGCTAAAGGTTTTTTAATCAAAATAAAAATTTTCTTAACACTTTATTCCAAATTTCAAGTCACTCCTTAGTTCCACAACTGACATGTTATATTATCAAGTATATAAACACTATACATGCATCTGTGAAGTGAAGGCGTTTTTTCGTAATGGAATGCCATTCCTGTTCGATATATTTGCATCTATATATATTTTAGATGTTTGTTCTTTAGATGCTTCTAGCATATGGGATGATTCCTCAGAGGCAGGTAATCACACTGGTGTAGCGCAGTACCATTCTACTCTTTGTGTATCTTGAACTGCACTCCCCATTGCAGCAATTAGCACATGAAATATGGAGTTTGCAGGTACAGACACAGCCGGTTTAATTTATTAGGACAAAACATGTGCAATGATTTTTGTCTGACTCGTGGTATCAATTGTCGTAAAACCTTCATAGCATAAAAGTAGTGACGGATAGTGACTGGCTGATAAAAATAGTGACCATTATGGGCAGGCAGAGAATTTCTCGAGTAAATGTATTAAATTTAATCAAGTAATGTGATTAGTCTTTCTAGTGTTTCCCTACAGAAGTTTTTTTTTTAACTCTCTTGGAGAGTTTGTTTACATAACTGACACAGACACAAGTAGATTCTATTTGTACAGATCTATTGCCAAGGCTAAAACATTTTAACCAACGCCGGCATCTAATAAATCGAGGACAGGGTTTGAGCAACTGTTGGTAACCAGACAGACACTTATTCCAATAAAATGATTTCTTTAGGATATTTCAACTAAACTGCTAACATCCTTTCTCCTCACTAACCTGCTTTATTCCTGCTCCTCTGCTCTGCCAACTAATAATTAAAAGGACAGTATAGTCACCAATACCAATACATTGTTCTGGCTGTTTCTCTCCTATCTCCATGCTGTTACTGGTGCTGCTAGATCCTGCCCCCCCTCCCTACTTCCCCTTGCAGGCATTTTTTGCCTTAAGCTGAGTTTAAACAGAAGAGATTCTCAAAATGCAGAGCACAACCCACTTATCTCTCTGCTGATTGGGACAGGTTTGGCACAAGTTCGGCACAGGTTCGGCATGGAATGAACTGACTGACAGTTATTATTTTTGCTGTGCAGAAGAGGTACATACATGCTGGTAATGCCACAAAGGCAAGGACTGGTATTTCAAAGTAGACAATAGTATGGCATAGAATAAGACTGCAAATTTTTATTTATAAACATGCTTATGCAAAATATGTCAGTATATAGGGGAGAATGAATAGATAGTAAGCCGTGGCATACAAACTAACAATGTTGATCAAAAATAAATAATGGGTTGTTTTTCAACTACTGATTTTAGAGAAATCTAGACAATAGCTAGCATTTCTGATAGCACAATGTACAGACGAATCTTCTCCATCATTTAAGATGATGTTGTATTTGTCATGTACCCTTTATATATCATTAATAATAATAGCAGGACCCTCATTATATTTTCTTCCTTTTAATAACAATAATAATAATAATTTGGTTCTCATTCTCGGCCTCTCACATTCATAATACATCATTTATTTTGTCATCTCGCACAGTCAGACATTAAATAACTGCAACCTTTAGTTTTGATCTCATGACCTGCCGCATTCCTCCTGATAGTGTAATTTAACCTTGAAGCCTTCCCTCTTGCCACTTGACCTTAATCGCCTGCCTGCTTTCTCTGGTTAAACAACATAATTATCAGCATTTATTGGAAAAGACTTATGATGTCATAGCTAATAGGTATTTGTTATTGTCCAGACACCTTGAAAACAAGGACATTCACCTCTTGAACAGTTTGACTATTTACACTGACAGGGCACCAGGATTCTCCTGGCACCATAATTACTACAGCAGGTTGTAGTGGTTATGGTGCTTGGAGTGTTCCTTTCAGTCCTGAAGCGTCAAGGGAGTTATTCATTTAATTTCAAGTTATGGAGAATTTAAATCTGGACTAAAGCTGTAATTGCTACAGCTACAGTTTGGCTATTTAAGCCTCGGTTTTGTAATTCAGATTTTAGTTTCGAACATCTGGGCGTTTAGTGATAAAACCATGCATGTATTGAAACTCAAAGTTTGCTGTCCCTGTGTGCTAGGACTTAAATAACTGTAATTGTAAAACTGCAATTGTAACAATGGATGCTATACAAATACCTGCAATACAAATCTGAGTTGACAACTCAGTTAAAAAAAAAAATGTAGACTAAAAAAGCCTAGATATTTTCTGCAAATTTGCTGTTGGCTTATTTCACAATTTAGTATAACACACATGTATGTGATCTGCATTTTATTGTTGCGATCAGCTCAATATTATCAGACAATCAAGAATACAAGATGATTATTAATAAGTGTAAAACGTGTTGCCGCATTTTAGTCTGTTTTTCCCTTTTATTTGCACCAAAATATTCCTTACGGCTCCTCTTGTGTCACATAGTTACATAGCCGAAAAGAGACATGGGTCCATCAAGTTCAGCCCTTCTCACATTTGTTTTTGCTGTCGTTCTAAAAGAAGGCAAAAAAAAAAAAACAGTTTGAAGAGCTTCCAATTTTGCAACAAACTAGGAAAGCATTCCTCCATGATCCCAGAATTGGAGTCAGATCGCTCCATGGATCAAGACGCTATTAAAAATCATTTCCCTGAATTTTATGTTTTTGCAAGTATTTATCCAATTGCTGTTTAAACATTTGTATAGACTCTGACAAAACCACCTCTTCAGGCAGAAAAAATCTACTTCCTTATTTTCTTTCTGTAAAAAAAAAAAAAAAAAAAAAAAAAGATTTTCCCCTAGACTAAATCTCCTTTCTTCCAGTCTAAATGCGTGACCTTATGTCCTATGTATAGTTCTGCTTATGAATAGATTTCCACACAATGGTTTGTATTGGCCTCGATTATATTTGTATAATGTTATCATATCCCCTCTGAGGCACCTTCTTTCCAAACTAAAGAGGTTTAAATTTGCTACTTTCTTCATAACTAAAATACTTTTTCTAGTGCCATGATATGATATCCTTCTTTAGAACAGGTGCCCAAAATTGCACAGCATATTCAAGGTGTGGTCTTACCAGTGATTTATAAAGAGGCAAAATTATATTTTTATTAATGTCCCTTTTTATACATGACAATACCTTACTGGCCTTAGTAACTGCCGATTGACTTTGTACATTGTTGTCTATAAAATTCCCAAATCGATCTTGTGTGTTGTTATCCACAATTCACTATTATTAATTCACTGTATTTTTCTACATTAAATTTCATCTGCCGAGTGCCCAGTCCCCAAATCTATCTAAATCCCTCTGCAGCAAAGCAATAACCTGCTCACATTGTGTCGCATTATTTTCCTGTTCCATTTGGTTCTTTTTTTAGTTCACAAATGTATCACTTCTAATTTATAAAAAATACATAGTCAATGCATCAAAGAATCTGTCTTTCAGAGTTGTGGATATTCTGGCACAGGAAAGAGGCTCTAACAATCTTCCTTTCTGTTTAAGGAAAAACAAATCCTCCAAATTGCGCACGTGTTTCTTTCCTATTACCCATTTGCATTATTTGTGAATGTAATCACTGATTTGGAAAAAAAAGAGTAAACAATCTGGAAGAGGAATAAAAAGTGGTAGAAAGATTAATTATTATTTTTATGCATTAAAGAAAAAGTGTAAAACAATGTTTTGTATAAAGGGTGTAGAAACAGTTTTTCCCATACAAATTTGAGAGTAATCACGACAATGTTTATCCATGACCCTCTAAGTTTCACAAAATATAATTCCACATTTTTTAAAACTATATTGCCTTTTTTAAATAAACCCATTTGCGGGTTGCATGATAAAACCAGTGCACAACAATCAAATGTACTGCTCCCATTAAAATTACTGCCATTTTTAAGTGAGGAATCCGGATATATTTGTATTCAAATTATGTTTGTAGTTTAACGATGGTCTCCCTTACACGGTGAAATAAGTCAATATGAGATATGGACCAGAGGCTTATTTCAATCCAAAAATCTGGATCATGTATTTTATTGAACCCTAAATCATAGCATTTTGGCTGAGTGCAGTACTCTGATTATAAATATTTATATACCATTTGCAACAAATTAAAAAGAAAAAAAATGATTCTGCAAATCAATGCTATTTTACTCTAAAGAAAAATATCAGCACAGCTCTAAGAATCAGTGGAATGTAATTTTGATCATCCATGTACTAAGAAATTGGGGTTGGCCAAGAATGCTGTGGGTGACCTAGCCCAAATGACCATGTTTAATCAGCCCTTCTGTAAACAATTCATTAATTTCAATGTTTGAAAAAAAAAAACACCCTAATAACGAGCAACAAACAGTTTTCATTCCTCTTAAAGTAATTTTATGCAGTGTTCAGCCCCTTGCGGCATGGATCGCACGTATTTCCAACTGCATGACACAAAATTATTTTACAAATTACATCCACTCACATGACATGAGTATTTACAGAGTCCGCTCCTGAGATTGTACAGTTAACGAGTTGTGCAGCCTTTCCATCAAGCGAAACAGCTTAACATAACCAACTCTTAAGGAGTTATTATACCTCTAAAAATCCATTTTAAGTGGCATTATTTAAATAAAGTAGAAAAACGGTTCACTGGCTTTTAAAGGGACTACAAAAAAAGTCCATCAGATGCAGTGCAGTAAGCCTCTACTTAAAGTACTCACAAGAGCACTTCTGGGAATTATCACTATAATGAAATGTTTTGTAAAATGTCCAGATAGATTGAACATCTCAGCAATTCTGCTGCTTGTTACTTATTTTTCCCCAAATATTTCTTTCTAAAAAAAAAAAAGGAACATTTGATGTGAAGGTGGAACCGACTTGTGCAGTAGATAACGTGAAATTGAGACATATTTATTAAATTGCAGGGTTTATAGACACAAAATGTGGGCTTTTTTTTGCACCTGTTCCCACGGGGTAATTATTCCATCGCCAGGCACAGAGAAGGCTATTCTTGCTTGAATAGGTGAACATTTCTATGAGCAGACAAAACGCACATAAACATTACTTTATTTTTACATTTTATTAATTCAAGAATGCATTATTGATCATAAGTAGAAACACTGAAAGTCAGTTTTGCTGTATGGTAATTGCCTGCAATATATATATATTTTTAACAGATTGTGTTAATAATTTTGTTTTATATTTATATTTAATTTTTAACACAGTCACTATATAGTCCAATCAAATTCTATAGGTGAACTAAGGAAGACCGATGTTTCTGAACTTTCCCCATGATGCCATGCAAGCTTTAAATTTGGCTCTGCTTCATTGTTAATTAATAATTAATAATTATTAATTATTAATTATTAATAACTGTCATCAACATAATCATTATTATTGTGTTTATTTTATATAGTGCCAACATATTCTGCAGCGCTGTACAATGGGCCCATTAACACACAGTCGAGAGTGAAGGCTGCAGGATACATCATTATAAAAACTGGTAAAAAAAAAAGGAGATCTAAGTAGTTTGGAAATTAGTGGGGTGTAAAGTTTAGCCCTCGGTACCCTAGTACCTTGTAAAAACTAGTTTTATCTGTTAGATAGCATAAATGCAATGTGGTAACTTTATAACTTGGAACTGGAAGTTACTGTAGTTTAAAAGCATTTTATTGGCTGATGAGTGTTTTAGAACTCAGAGCTGCGAGAATGTTTTCACTTATTCTGTGTGAATGCATCTACGGTAAATCGCTGTATTACTATAATCTGTATTCTTGAACATTTTTAATAGGTGATTAAGGATACCTTTTATTCTTCAAAAGTATCACATGTAAAGAATCAAAGAAATTCCACGAAAGTTGCTCTTTTCCTCGTTTTCCTTTCTAGTGCCCTTTGCTGGTGCTGAGTGTGTGAGCATGCATTTATATTAAGTGGGGATTTTTTTCTGTAAAGCCCCCTGAGAGAGCTCTGATGTCGAATTAGTTTTATCTGAGCTGAGAAGCTCTGGTTGAGCTGTGATGGTAAACTTGCTGTATCTTAGCTGTGGATCTCTTTTATATAATTTATTCTATACAATATCATGCATGGAGCACTTACTGGTTTTGTACGAAGAGCCCACCTCAAGCAAGGGACCACATATTCTCTCAATTTTCCATTTTAGTTAAGAATAGATTATTGATGGATATTTCTTCCACTTCTTAACTTCACTCATGTCAACAAAACACCATCACCAAGCACCCCTAAATGTACAGCTGGGGAGTGAGATAGGGGTATCAAATTTGGGGAGGGATACATTTATGTGAGAGGAATGATGAGGAATGGAAAGGTGTCAGGATTATGATAAGTGGGCACAAGAGTAGAAGGATTCAGGATAGACGGGCAGGGAAATGGCATGGAGGGAGTCAGGGAAAGAGGGCAGTGGGTGTATTCATTACTGGGGAATTAGGAAGAGGAACATGACTGGGGAGAAAGAAATGGTAACACAATTATGGGAAAGAAGGGAAGAGAAGGGGAGGGGGGCAGAATGACTGTGGAGTAAAGGAGAGAAATCTAGGGACATGATGTCTGGGGAGAGAAGGAGGAACAGGCATACGCTCCGTGTTGAGAGAGGGACAGAGATATAATGCCTTAGAAAAGATGGAAAGAGTATGGGTGGTGCAGGGACATAATGACTGGGGAGAAAGGTAAAAGATGAGGATTAAAGGAATGTAGACATGATAACTGGGGACGGAAGTAGTTATAGACATAGAATCTCTGTTTATGGAGGGACAGGGATATAATTAAGACAGAATTTACCCTCCTTGCTGGTCCAAAGCCATTTTTCAATGCACTCCCCATCTCTTCACTGGTGAGTTTAGCCCTGACAAGTAACAATGCACCCCCTGGTGAGTATGCTATGGCTTACAGTGAAGAGTACATTTTAAAGCCTGGCTAGTAACATAGGGCATCACATTTTAAACCCAAAGTAGGATATGTGATTGGATGCGTGAATGGGACTAGTTTGAGGTATACGATTGGATGCGTGAATGGGACTAGTTTGAGGTATACGATTGGATGTGTGAATGAGAATAGTTTGGGGTATGAGATTGAATGCATTAAGGTGACTAGTTTGGGGTATGTGATCGGATGCATGAATGTGACTAGTTTGGGGTATGTCTGGATGGTAAACTAAATGGTATGTCTGGGGTATGACTAAATGGTAAATTGACTAGTTTGGGGTATGACTGAATGATAAATGGGACTAGTTTGGGATATTGACTGGATGCATGAATGGGACTAGTTAGGGATATTGATTGGATGTGTGAATGGAGCTAGTTAAGTGCATGAGTGGTTGCATGAATGTGACTAGTTTGGGACATGTGAATGGATGGTAAATGGGACTAGTTTGGGGTATGTGATTGGACGTGTGAATGGGACTAGTTTGGGACATGTGATTGGATGGTAAATGGGACTAGTTTGGGGTATGTGAATAGGACTAGGTGGGTGGTGGTAAGTGGGACAGGGATGGAAGAAGGTGCATGTGTATGTGTTTGCAGGCTGCCTGTGGTATTGCATGTATGAGTGAGGCTATTTGTGGTGTTGCATGTATGGGGGAGGCTATTTGTGGTGTTGTATATATCTGGGGATGCTGCTTGTGGGGTTGTTTATTTGGAGGGAGGCTGCTTGTAGGGTCTCTTCTGTGCAGAAGATGCTGATCTTGTGTGGTTGCAGGTGTGAGGCAGAGGTTTCTTGGACTAGATGCATATGCAGGAGAGATGATATTATGGTGTGTGTGGATGGGGCTGTTTGCAGTGTAGTATGTGTGTGTGTGTACATGTGAACAGGGGCTGTATGTGAATTGGACTGCCGAGTGTGGTTATTTTTGGAGTGACAGGGGCTGTTGTATGTGTTTAGGGGGGCAGGGGTTGTAGTGATTGTTTGGTGCGGTGTAGGGGTTATAGTGGTGAGGAGGGGGCAGGGAGACAATCAGTACATTTAGCTGTAGTGGTTATGGTCCTTAATCTGTCCCTTAACATAACTTACAGGCGGTCCGTGCTTCAGAACTATTGACTCTGTAATTATTTTTTTAATTTAGCAAGTCTTATATAGCACTTTTATCCAGAACATAATCTAGCAATTACACATAGTGTAACACAATTACACATAGTGTATCAGCGCTACGGAATGTGATGGCGCTAAATAAATACTAAAATAATAATAATAATCACACAGGGTAATGTAATGAGACATATAAATACAAAAGAATGGAAGCCCTGCCGTGATCTTTAACATTGGTAAACCATAACCATACCTTGCAAACTAATGGGATAATGTGCATAGAGACAAAATGACAACCTGTAACACTATATGTATCGAAATAAACAATGCCATAAAACAGAGGAACGGCTAAAATATTTTGCTGTCAATTTTTTTACCATTTGCATATTTTCATATGGCAACGCATTTACATGACTACAGATATTAAGTGCATTACACATTTACTTGTAAACGTCAAGTAAACTGATAAAACTATTAGGACAAACAGTGAATAAAACTTGGAGAAGTGGCTGGCTCGTGCGGTGAAACAGATATTGTACAAGATACGGTAATTGCTACAAGACATTTCAAGCTAAAGATTGTGAGATCTTCTAAAAGCAGCATTTTATGTGCCAGTTGAATATTTTAAAAGACTGTATGAGACTCAGACATATTCTCACTGTAGTCTTCAAAATATGTATCAAATATAATAAGGGATTATTGAAATCCCAGACAGATGGTTTTTAAAATCCTTGACATTATGAAACTCAACACTCCAACGAAGAGTACAAAGAAATACAGAAAATGTAGCAAATATAATATTTGCTTATTACTATAATAAAATATATGCTTAATGTTTAAGGGACAGTTTGATAAAAGATTATTATTATACGATGTTTCTTTAGTTAAAAGATGCCTGTTACACAGATCTAATTACTACAGCAGTTTCATATTACATATTACATAGTGTCGCCCTAAGTCAGTGCACCATTGGGACGTGCATGCCTCCAGCTTCCTGAGACTGATGGAAGTTGCACTGGCATGCTGCACCTGCAATCCATGGTTATTTTCATTAATTATTATAGCATTCCTTTACCTGGTATTCGTGGCAAGGTCCAGGGACAGTGAAGTGCTGTGCTATTCTGTCCGCAAACCCTTGCCCACCATATCACTAGTGGGAGAAGGGTGGGGTTAATGAGGGTTGTGAACCATAGCAGCGATCTAGGAATGTGACTCATATATACCTCAGGCAGCCTTGTACATGTACCACTATTTTTTTAAGGTTTTTAATGTTTTAATGCTAAACAAAATTACCCAGCAGCTTATCCCCTCTGTGGTGCTTGGGATAATGAGGAAATATTTGCCTGAGCAGCAATGTGTGGCTGTGGTTGGCTGAGAGTGTCAGCTGACTACTTTTAGCCTATCAGCATGCCCATTGCTGGTATGAATGGGTATTACTATGAGGAAGTGTGTAATCACTGCATTAGCCACACCTCCAGTAAAGGCTGGGCTCTAGGTGGCCATCAACCCCTATTTAGTGTTATAACAAATTTACAGAAATGAAATGGCTATAGTGACTAGGGTCCCTTTAAAGGTACTCTAGAAACCATAACAACTTGACATCATTGAAATAGTTATGGCACATAGAGTTCCATGGCAGTTTGACTCTAAATGAGGGTCCGCAGGCACCCATGGCACTGGCCCCCACTGAAGGGTATTTCTAATGTGGAGTTCCACTCCGCATGAACCATATCAGCTGTGAAGGGCAGCAGTGACAAGCTTTGAGCGCTCAGCTCAGCAAAGAGAAACAGGGCTGCATGTGCCCGGGGACCCTTCTTCTGTATCAAACTGATTGAGAATGGTTTAACACTCAACAGAGGAACAGTGCTTGGAGACTCCACGTACCTGCTATGTCCCTGATATGTCTCCCTTTAGTGATATGCAAGTGGGAGAGCAGTGTTTCTGTCTCTTTAGCGACTATCATGGCATTTCAGTAACAAGACACTGACATAATGGTAGCACAGGGAAGAGCAATTACTACCTGGTAGTTTAAATTCCATGAGTCTTGGAAAGACTGGCATATGTATGTCTGTGACTGTCCTGAGTTTAGGGGCCCTACACTGCTCAGTGCCAGTCACATCATTCCTTTTAATGCATGCTATGAATCGCTGGTAAGACCACACCTTGAATATGCTGTGCAGTTTTGGGCACCTCTTTTAAAGAAGGATATCATGGCACTAGAAAAAGTGCAGAGACGAGCTACAAAATTGATAAAAGGAATGGAGCATTTTAGTTACGAAGAAAGGTTAAAAAATGTAAATCTCTTTAGTTTGGAAAAACGACGCCTCAGAGGGGATATGATAACATTATACAAATACATTCAAGGCCAGTACAAACCATTATCTGTAAATCTATTCATAAACAGGGCTATACATAGGACACAAGGTCACACATTTAGGCTAGAAGAAAGGCGATTTCATCTAAGGCAAAGAAAAGTTTTTTTTACAGTAAGAGTAATAATGATATGGAATTCTCTGCCTGAAGAGGTGGTTTTATCAGAGTCCATACAGATGTTTAAACAGCAATTGGATAAATACTTCTAAAAACATAACATACAGGGATATAATTTCTAATTAATGGGGTAATAGCTGCTTGATCCAAGGAGACATCTGACTACTATTTTAGGGTCAA
Organism: Pelobates fuscus; assembly: GCF_036172605.1. Taxonomy (NCBI): domain Eukaryota; kingdom Metazoa; phylum Chordata; class Amphibia; order Anura; family Pelobatidae; genus Pelobates; species Pelobates fuscus. Next base: position 30,540,108 of record NC_086321.1, read on the forward strand.
GAAGGATTTTTTTCCTAGTTTGTTGCAAAATTGGAAGTGCTACAGACTGGGTTTTTTGCCTTCTTTTGGATCAACAGCAAAAACGTATGGGAGGAAGGCTGAACTTAATGGACGCAAGTCTCTTTTCAGCTATGTAACTATGCAACTATGTAACTATGATGGGATTGTAATACATGACCTGACCAATGAAATGACAGGAAGATTGTATAGTGTTGATTCAAAATTCATTTTACGGGATTGAAGATATATTATCTGTCTATAATCCATGCAGCGGAATTATGAATCAACTACATTACTTCATCTCAGACTTTCTTTATTCAATAGAAATTTACTATGTTATTATTATTATTACTATTATTATGATATTTATAGAGCGCCATCAAATTCCGCAGCGCTTTACAATGGGTGGACGAACAGACATGTAGTTGTAACCAGACAAGTTGGACACACAGGAACAGAGGGGTTGAGGGCCCTGCTCAATGAGCTTACATGCTAGAGGGAGTGGGGTAAAATGACACAAAAGGTAAGGATATTATTAGACTAGTGACAGTTGCAGAAGAGGAATCAGTCGGGAGCTATTAACAGTTTAATTGATACACTTTTATGAAGAAGTGGGTTTTTAACGATTTTTTGAAGGAGTGGAGACTGGGTGAGCATCTAACGGAGGAGGGAAGCGAGTTCCACAGGAACGGTGCAGCCCTCGAGAAATCTTGAAGGCGAGCATCAGAGGTGAGAGTACGAACAGAAGATAGACGTAAGTCTTCAGCAGATCGTAAGGGCCTAGACGGGACATACTTGTGTATAAGGGAGGATAGATAGGTGGGAGCAGCATTATGTAGAGATTTAAAAAGCAAGAACCAGAATTTTAAATTGACCTCTATATTTTATAGGAAGCCAAAGTAGGGACTGACATTTATTGGAATAAAAAGATTCATGGCAAGGGGACAGCCACCAAATGTTAACTTTTTTCACAGATCAAGTTAGAAGTGACCAACAGAGGAAAAAAGGAGGGGCAGTAAATATATATATATATTAGATGTATTTTCAGCTTCCCCTCCTTTCCCCTCTATTGGTTATTTTTATCAATGTCCTGCAAAATATAAACATAATATCTAGATTACATATATATTTTAAAGTACACTAATTGGCTTATTTTTACACCCTTTTTGGTTCAGTAGAATCATTTACCTGTATATTTTTCATGAACAATATTCGGACCAGCCGAACCATCAAATGAACGAGTGTCGGACGTCCCTAACTAATTCTACTTTTTTTGAAAAAATACTTCGGCCGAACCGAATTGTGTCCACTCTGCACAAGGCTTCTCTGTATATTCTTTACTTTTTGATAACCCAAAGCAAATGCAAATCACTAAATGCACAGCTGGCGCTCGAAGAGTTAAATACATATATCAACACAATACATCTGTTTTTGTACAGTAGCATGGAAACATATTTCAAATTATTCAGTGCAATCTCATATGCACAGTGACAACTCAAATATTGCTATTCTTATATTTGTTATACTTTGAATAACAATAATTAGAGAATGTTTCCATGGCTTAGAGATTTCTTCTGCTTTTCTTCTGGTTTCTTCAGTCAGGACTATTAGTGGCTGGAGCTGGTGAGATCCCCGCTGAGCCACATTTCCCCATCACTGAGCACTTCACACAGCACTGCTTTAGACAAAATGCAACCACACATAACGATTTTATTACAAACACTTTTATTTCAAGTGTTTGATTGCTGGGGATGTGTGACACAGCGGGGTGCTCACCCACTACAAACTGAAACACAAGCAGTAAAAAAAAAAAAAAAAGAGTGTAACAAAACTCACCAATCTATAACCACTCACAAAGAAACCATTCAAACAAATTCAAGAAGTTATTTTATGACATGTAAATTGCAGGACGAAATGAGTTTTATGCTAACAAACATACACGCATGCAAAAAAAAGCCATGTCACTTAGCTTCCAGGAAACTATATTTAGTACAAAGGAATCATTAACTAAAGTTTGAAATCTAGATATAGTTAATTAAATTTTTAAAAACAAATTATAGTATATTGTATTATATATTATAATATACTACACACACACACACACACAGACGCACAAACACAAACAAACAAACAAACATATGGAAATGTATTAATTTCCAAAAAATTTCTTTGTGCTTTTTTTGTTAGCGCACAGTCAGGTCCTAGAAATATTAACTTGTAGTATTTTATGTAAAAACTGCGTTCTTCATTTCACGACGTTTCTAACACATCATGCATTTTCAAGGGGTTAAAGACTTATTTTGAAGAATTCACCTTGCAATGAGAGTAAGAGCCTTCTAACTAAAGGAATTTCTACTTTTGTGTATTATATGAATGTTACGTAACATAACATTAGAACATTTAGTTATAATGTACTTGTTAAAAAATTAAACGCCAATATATTTTATGACTCTAATATTCAATCCTAGTCCAATAAGTAAGATATTACTGCTAAAGCATCATCAGTTATTTAACATATTACTAACCAGCCTAAATTGCTACAGTTATTACATTCACACCATTATTTATACAGTATCAAAATTGGCTGCCGCTATTTATTTATTCATTTGTGGTTTTTAATCTCATTTGCGTAACTGACTTTCTTGAAATGTTACCGAATGACTGCCAGGGATCAGTTGGTGTAGAGCTAGTTTAAACATTAATCTAATTTCCTTTTCATGCAATCTAATCTATACATTTGCTAGGAAAGTCCGCTTGATTCCCATTTCAATTGCACTTTCACATCATCATAATCTCCTGTGCTTTATTAAATGGAAATGTAGTGTAATGCTATAATCACAATATTTCATGAATCACTTTCCCCGTCACTGAATCTCAATGGAAGAAAAACATGTCTGAAACTGATGCCCATATAATATATCTGGATTATAGTTTACCAAAAAGCAGTTACAACAGCAATTTGCATTTTTGGATCACATCCCTTTGCTGCGTTCTGACGTAGATAACATTTACTGTATATGATTTTCTATGCTGATATGACATTTAGTGGTGTTTTACATGTATAATTATCTGTAACCTTTTCTAGATCTAGAAAAGTATTTTCTTTTTGTCATTAGCCACAGAATGTATCTGCCTGTAGTCCAATTTAGATATAATTATATATTGATTAGCGTTTAACATTCTCATATTCTCATGTGTCCAGGGCCGTCTTTAACGCGGGGCAAATGGGGCAGCTGCCCCGGGCCCTGTCCCTGCTGGGGGGCCCAAGACAGCTGCTCCGTTTGCCCTCTGCCTGCAAATTATGGGGGCCCATCGGGTGGCCCATGCACTTAGGGCCACCCAGTGGGCCTGTGTCAGCAGGGGCCCGGTCGGGCGCTGTGGCGCTTTAACAGCGCGACCGGGCCCTTGCTTTTCGTCAGCCGACTGGGAGGAAGTGACAGCCGCGCGTGACTTCCTCCCACAGAAACAGGAGCCGCGTGGGAGGAAGGAGCTGTTCCGGAGGGGGCCAGGCCGGGAGAGCTTAACTCCCAGCCACCCCAGCCAGCCCACTGGACCCCAGAGAAGCCACCCTCCAGGAAAATGTAAGAAACTGGAGGGTGGTTATCAAATTTTGCATGAGTGTCTGAGTGTGTGTGTGTGTGTGTGTGTCAGTATATGTGTATGTGTTAGTGTGCCAGTATGTCTGTCAGTGTATCTGTAAGTCTGTGTGTGTGAGTCTGTCAGTGTCTGTGTGGTTCAGTATGTATGTATGTATGCATGTCTGTCAGTGTATGTGTGTATGTCTGTCAGTGTGTCAGTATGTCTGTGTGTGTGTGTGTGTCTGTCAGTGTGTCAGTATGTCTGTATGTGTGTTCCAGTATGTCTGTCTGTCTGTGTGTATGTGTGCCAGAATGTCTGTATGTCTATGTGTGAGTCTGTCAGTGTCCATGTGGTTCTGTATGTCTGTGTTTGTCAATATGTCTGTCAGTGTATGTGTGTTTCAGTATCTCCATCTGTCTGTGTGTATATGTGCCAGTATGTCTTTCAGTGTATCTGTATGTCTGTGTGTGAGTCCGTCAGTGTCTGTGTGGTTCAGTATGTCTTTGTGCATGTGTGTTTCAGTATGGCTGTCTGTGTCAGTACGTCTGTCAGAATGTGTCTCTGTATCTGTATGTTGTCCATTTGTGTTTGTGTGTGTATCTGTATGTGTCAGTGTTTGTATCTGTATATCTGCATGTGTGTCAGGTTGTGTATCTGTGTGTCTGTATGTGTATCTGTGTGTGTCAGTGTATCTATATGTAGTCTGTGTATATCTGTATGTTCTTGTGTGTATCTATATGCGGTCAGTGTGTATCTGCATGTGTGTATCAGGTATTGTATTTGTGCGTATCTATATGTAGTCAGGGGGGCCCAAGTAAATGCTTGCCCAGGGTCCAAACACAATTAAAGACGGCCCTGCATGTGTCATGCAATTTCACATTCCAATAAAAATATTCTCACCGAATATTCAAGTACACAACACAAGCATACTCCGGGTTATTGACAAAACTGAGACTTGCAGGGAATACAAATTGGATTTAAAATACATTTTAAATTTAGGACAACATAGCCAAACTAGAAAAATTCTCCTAGTCAATTTTGTTTTCAGTTTCAATATTTTGACCTCAAATTTTAAATTCACTTTGTCCCGTGGAGGAGGGGGTAGCAGACAAACTTGAGTTTTACTTACTCGAACCTGTCCCTTGTGGGAACCACTATAGTCTTCCGGCTGTTCCTCTACTGTGCATGTGTGAGAGAGCAGCATTAAGGTCTACGGAGGATCCAACGAGCCTGTGGGGTCCTCCATAGACAGAGACAATTCCCAGCAGCCATTACTGGTGACGACTGTGGGACTGACACTTCTTGACTTTGGTAGCTCCGACCAGTGTTACAAAGTGTCTAGAGGTGGAAAAATACTGAGACAAAGTAGTCTCTACTTTGTCTCAGTATATCTTTTGACTGGGTTGGAATTTCAGTGAAATTGCTGTCAGTGCCGCTTTAACCCCTTAAGGACCAAACTTCTGGAATAAAAGGGAATCATGACATGTCACACACGTCATGTGTCCTTAAGGGGTTAACAAGGACCTGTCGCTTTTCATTTCTAATATTATCTTCACTTATTACTATGTTTAACAAATATATATTTGTGAAGTGTGAAAAACTAAATGAAATGAAGAATTGTACACTTCTTAATCCTGAAACTGGGTGCCTCCATCTTGGCTCCCAGTTAATCTGTCAATCATTGTTACAAACTCGGTTCTTGCATATGGTGGTCAGCAGAGGGAAAGCTTACATAGAAAAAAATAAAACAAAGTTTCTTTCTCCTCTTCATTTGCAATGTTTGCCCTGGTTTTGCCTTGTCTGAACAGGATTTTGATGTCACATGCTAAAACTTAAAAAAAATAAAAGAAAAGAAAACAGAACATCTCACAAAAATGGTTATCACAGTTATATGTGATTATAGGCGATGCTCAATGTTTTATTCTGTGGTGTAAATTCATCAGTTCCATTGACTTTGTTGCCACCGAGAATTCTGACTGTTCTGGGGCAAAGGTGAGTTCTACCCAGTATTAGTAAAGTGTATACATTACATATATCCCAGGGAGTACATAGATACACAAATCCAATACAAAAACATAATGGAAACCAGATCCTACTCATTCTCAGGCTACAAAGAAAAATTATGGTCAGAAAATACATTATTTTTAAGTCAATGTAGTAAAAATGTGACATTAACTTGTGAATTAATTATTTGATAAACACAGTCAATGATGTAAAAAAAGGTGTATACTTGCTTAGCTAAGGCAGATAAGACAATATTAGAACACATTTAAATACCACAACTACTAAAGCACAGTGCAGTGTCTATGGTGACAGGAGTGCCCAGATGTTCACCTATTGTAAAGGAGTCAAACTATTTTTGAACGGATTGATGGCTTACCGGGGGGTCAGCGGGCACCGCTTCCCACCTCCATTACTAACTCTGGAGCTGAGCTGCATGTTGCTAATCAGGAGAGAGTGGGTTTAGCTCTTTGGCTGAGAGCAAGCCACTGACACTGATCAGCTGACTTGCTTCTTTGAGGCAAAATCAAGAATAGTATGCAACGTATCTATTTCAATATTCCTGAAGAGTCAGGTGTCTGTGAGGAGTGGAGCGAAAATGTGTACCTTGCTTATTTCCTGCAGGCTTTCATGTTTATTGTTACATTTTCATACAGAGAATCTGAAAAGCTTGCAATTGTTCCATATAGGGCTTTAAAAGTATTTATGTATGATGAAATGATTAATTTAATAAGATGTCAACATGCTACTTTATCACGTGTTGCGTCTGCTCCAGTTCCGAATCAATGTGCCACATGTGATGCTCTGTGTCATTTGTGACGTGGACCACTCCATTGTGGACCAGTAATATGCACTTATCCAGCCTTTACTTTGTTCCGGAGATCTCACAGGGTCATTTGAATTTCTGACTGTACCATGCTAATCCAGCATTGTCTGTCTTATTTGATAACTACCAGTGTTCCAAAATGATGAATTAATAGTGCATACTGTGCATTTTTATTATTTAATCCGTTGATCACTGGGTCTCAAGGAACCATAGTTGTTACTAATGTTAATTAGACAGTATAACTTTTGCAATAAAGTCAGATCACTGAATGTGTACATTCTCCTCCATACTAAACGTATAATTTTAAATATTTGTATAGATCTCCCCAGGGGATTGTGACGACCATGCTGAGACTAGGTTTCGGTTTAAAACTTTATGGTGCCATCTTCGTCACTTGTCATTATGTGTATGTTAGCACCATATATTAACTCTCCAAGGAAGCTTGGTAAATGCTGCATTCCACTGTAAATTAGTTTGAATGCCCCTACATTTTGCTTCACAGATCTTTGCTTCGCTAGCTCTTATTCTTCTGATTATTCCCCTCCGTTGTATACTGAATTTAGCTCCCTCTATCAAACCATTATTTAAATTTGCAACTAATAGCAGGCAACAACTAAAGTGACCTACTCTTTCAGCAACTACACCACCAAAATGCCAATGGCGGTGGTGACTACTCAAATGGCAGAATGAAAAATTGGTTTTCAAAAAATAACCTTGACCCCTCTAGGGCATTGCTGGTTACCATTTACTACCGAAGTTGCCCATATTGGGCAGGGTTTTATACAATGTGTTCAACTCTCAGTGAAAACAATTTGAAAGCTATGATTGGCTGACAGATGTCATATATGTGCTAGTCTAAGCATAGCTCACTGCGGGAAACTGCAAACCCGTGGATTTGCAGCAAAAATAGGAACTTCAAATGTGATTATCTTTTTTATATATCTATTTCTTAAATGCATTTTATTTATGCTTTAGTTATATAATTTATTAACAAATGGAGGCATACTCCAGCCTGGAACACCCTTTAAAATAAGTGTAGAGAAGCCAGTCCAAATAAATGGTATGAGCTTAGTAAATAGCGTAGCTTCAACAACACTATATGATCTTCCATGCTATGGAATAAAAATATAACGTTACACATGTAAATTTTAACGAGCAACAAATCTGTTCGCTTTTTACATTTGTGGCTATTTGCTGACGCACATGTATGCATGCAATTGAAATCCGTTTATTTTGAAAAAAAATGCTTTCATTTTTGACATTTTTATAAAACTCCTTTTTCTGCATTGTTGATATTTTATCTGCCTCTAAAAAAAAAATCAGTTGAGAATGACTTGTTACCAGTTTGTGTTTACGGGCTTTGATGATTAGTGATCCTGAGTTAAGAGATGCAATTTCTGAGGATATTAGCTGTGCAGTCAGCTATGTGCGGAGATATGCATTATACCATCAATACATATACATGGAATTGTTGTGGTATTTTATTTTATAAACACTACTTTTTCTTAAGTACTGGTATCGAAGTTTAGAACACATTTATTGTGTAATCTATCATGGTAGCATTTTAAGCACATCCCACACCTTTTTAAGTACTTTGTAAATATATATTAGCTTATTATGATCTTTTCATTTTTCCTGAGCTTATACAAAATATCAGTTTTTAATTACTGTTTTAAATATTTAGAATTTTTGTTTGTCAGGATTGTACTTGTAATGGATAAATAATGCATTATAATACACCCAGGATGAGAGTGCAAATCTTCACACATAAAATATAATGCATATGCCATACGTTACTCATTTAAAAATGCAAAGCAAGGACAAGGTTAATAGAAGTAGATTTGGTAAAGTAGTCTGAATAAAGAAGGGTGAAGAAAAAGTACAGTGAATTGAAGAAGTAAATTCATTATTGCAACGAAATTAAGCAAATGTTCCCAAGCATTCGGCCTGAGATTAGGACCTGAGGACCTCAATTCATGATAATTAGTTACTGTGCCATTTGTTAATCGGGGATATAAAAATATCACTTGTCTGGTCTGATGTAATAGATTCGTATGCTGGGTTGATCCTCAAATATTTACCGGTTTATTGTAAAAGATTGGTAAGAACTGAAATATGGAGTAATTTGTTGAACTCACTTGGAGCAATTCATGACAATTTGTAGCCATTCAGAGGCCTATAGGGTTATTCACTTCTCTCGAGACTTGGCAGTCAGCGCAGCGCTCTTGGTCATAGTGTGAAGAGTGGGAAATATTCCCACAATTTGCAATAGCTGATGTAGCGTGGTAAAGTCTATGAAAGGGCTTTCCCTGCTATCCTTCTGCGGGCCCCCCTAAAATGAAGATGGATTGTTTCTATATATTGGCATGGTTTAAAATTTTTCAGCTGTCTTTTTTTTTGCCATCAGGCCTTTTATATTTATTTAATCAGTGGCACAGATTTTTATAGATTTGTTATTTGGCGGTTTAGGGTGTGGAGAACAATGGATTAGAAGAAAAATGACTTCAGATGGTAAGTATAATTATTTTTTTTACAGGTTTTGATTTTATTGGGTCTCTTTACTATTATTAAGGTGATAGGGGTAGGTAGGGACTTTCATTTATTTTAGGGGGTGGCGAGGGAATTGGGGAGTATATGCTATTATTTGGGGGGTGGTCAATGGCCTAACAATCCCTTCTTTTCATAATTAATTAGGGCCCCACCCATTGCCCATAGGCTGGGGCCCTTATTAATTATGAAAAGAAGGGATGAGGGTTTAAGCGGCACTGTCATGCCGAACTTACCTTTCCCCAATCGATTCCTCTTTTTTCCCTCTCTAGATTGAATGAAATTTTGATCTGTGCTGCAGCTGCATCTTGCAGCCTCTTAATAGATAGCTCCGTAATTCCCATGGTTTTAGGGAGCTATCTACCAAAAGGCTGAAAGACATAAACTGGTCTTTCAGCCAGTTAACTAATACTAAGTAAAGTACTAAAGTAAAATTCTGCCCCTACTTGCTATGCCGCGAGTAGACGCATGTCTAGTAAACAGTGAGCAGTGAGTGCTCACTGTTGTAAAAAAAAAAGCCCCCCCTTCTCATAATTGGCCCCATGGTGGGGCATCTATTAACGAGAGGGGGGGACATAGTGCACCGCGAGTGGGGGTATTTAATTAAATGAGGGACATAGGGTCCCCCCCGACCCCAACCACTGAGTGGCGGGTGGGGACCCTAAATGACAATAGGGGAGAACCTATTGTTTCTCCCCCTCGGCCCCCACCCATGGGCGATGGATGGGGGCTGAATGAAAAAACACCTCCCTCCCCCCAGGTAACTAGGGGTCCCCAAGCCCCTAGTCACCCACCAAAAAAAAGTTATAAAACAATGCCCTAAAAATAGTGAGGGGGGAACAATAAAACTAAATACCTGTAAATAAAAAAAAACTTACCATTTGATGTCTTATTTTTTCTAAAACCTTTTTTCATCCCCAAAAAGGCCAAATTAAAATCCATTTAGCCCGTCAAATTTTTTTTAAAAAAAAGACCTGAGCGCAAAAAAAAAAAACACACCAAAAAAAAAAAAAATCCATCTTCACCCAGCGATGGCACCACGCAGACTGAGCTCCACAGGGCGGGGAAAGGATTATAAAGCCTTCCCACACCCTGCAATTTGACTCAGAGCGCTCTGATTGGTTGGCTACCTGTAAGGCTTACTATTTACCTATCAGAGCACTCTTATTGGTTGACTTAAACCAGGGGTTCTCAACCAAGTTCTCAAGGACCCCCTACCTGCCCAAGATTTAGGGACTACCTGGGTGTGTCTAAGGTGTTTAGAAAAAGAAAACAAAAAAACACCTTAGACTCTAAGGTTGTTGTTTTTTTATAAACACCTAAGACACACCCAGGTAATCCCTAAATCCTGGACTGGTAGGGGGTCCTTGAGGACTGGGATGAGAACCCCTGGCTTAACCCAACCAATTAGAGTGCTCTGAGTCAAACTGAGTCAAAGTGCTTTATTTTTTTTGGGTGGGGGGAGGGGGGTATTTTTTCATTTAGCCTCTTTCAGGGCCCCCACCCGACGCTCAATAATAAACACTCAGTCTTTATTATTATTATTATTATCAAGCCCCCCACACCAATGTCATGGTGACCCTATGAATATTTAAAGTAGCCCCCACCTGATGCCTATGGGTATGGCCACAGGGGGGAACTTTGCTCCCCCTCTTTATTTCACATTCACCATCCACATGGGATGGAGCCTTTTGTATTGACTGGGCGACAATGGCTGCCCAGCCGCTATTCTTAAATATTTAGGAGATATGCCCCAACTGCCAGATGGTAAGAACTCTACAAATATAGTAAAATTGGGGTTTTATTGACTCCCATAGGATTTTTATTTGTTTATTTATTTAATACTTGGCGACTGACTAGCAAGTACTGGCCAGCCAGAACATAATTAACCCTCATGCCGCCGAGGGTTTTTAAAACTATTTACGCACTGGATGCCAACGCTGCAGTGGGACAATAATTTGGATTTTGTAAAAATCAGGGCTGGATTTGAAGTCTCTGGGACAAGATTTAATTCAATCGGTCCTTATTCAAACTGTCTGGTGGCATTCGGTCCGGATGAAATCTGGACCCAATTAGAAAATCTGGACATAGATGAATTTCATTAACAATGTTGGGATTTTGCAGTTCGACTTTAGTGACTAACCCTAATTTTTGGGAAATTTGCAACATTTACATCATTACTCGCATGAATTAGATCCAACTCCAAATTGATATGAACTTATTTCTTATTGAATTGACTTATTTCTGAATTTATCTAAAATGTCCCTGTATTACTTGAGTGAACGCTAAAATAAAATGGAGTAACTCATGAAATCCTAAGCTAATGGCCGCAATAAACAAACAAACAAACAAGCAGACATATAAATAAAAGATCCACTGACTGTGTATGCACGAACAGTAAAAGCTTTAATGTATAAATGAATAAATAAAATTGTGCAAATAGGAAAATCTTTTTGTTATTTGGAACATGATTTATGATATTGCCCACGTATTAACGTATTAAGGAATTAAATTAACGTATTAATGTAAAAAAATAATTTTTCAAACTTGTTGATAAAATACAAATTTCATACATCTCTCATTATAGACCTATGGGCATCTTGTTGCACCCATGGTTACCTGTCAATCATTATCACTTTGCATAACTGACATACTGTATATAATATAATATATGGTACCTGCATAAGGAACAATAATTTGTTATAGCACATGTATATGCAACTACTCTTATAATATGTACAGAGGTCACCGAATAGTCACATCCCAAGCAGTTGAAGAATTGTAAACCCTGTGATATGTTGCGTGCCTTAATTCTGCAAAAGCATCATACGAGTGGAAGTTCTAACAGCTAACTAATTTCCATTTCCCCTTCTTGTCCACCTGCAGACAGATTACCGATGAAGGGATGTGATATTATGCAATTGTTTAACTACATCTTTACTGGTTAATTTATCACCTGCTACATATATGCTACATTAATATACAATACTAATTTATCATTGCTTTAATTTATTCAAATGCAAAAGCTTAAAAACAGCAGTGGTCAGACTACTTATCATAAAGCAGACTAATCATCAGATGGCAGATTGCTGTAGCAGTCAAAATGCTAAGTAAAACCAAGTTTCAGGATTTATTACCTAGCAATGCTGTTCATTGGTGGCAGTCCTCATAAGTGAAAGCCTGATGAGAATTCCGAAGCACTTAGACAATACAGATTTGGAATTGTATTCATTCCCTCGCTTAAGCATACCTTCAGCTGTTCAATAAATGAAATATCAAGCTGAATTTCATGGTTTTCAGGAGATCTGCTGCATTTAGCCAATGCATTCATACAGTGACGATGATGTGCCTTTAAATCTATTCTTTTGGGTTTTTTTTTTCTTAAATGTAGCTCACAACGTTATCCTGCATTCTCAAACATTTGTTTAAAACATTGTTACCTAGCAGCCGTTGTGAATGTTTTTCATTTACCATTAGGGTGATAATTAATCCATGTACGATTTAGAATAAAATACTAGCATATCTATGTAATTATAAACTGTCCATAAAAACTAGATAGATATATCATGAAATTAGCGAGACTTGTGCTATTAATGAGACACTTCTTTTTCTTTATCGGTGTGATAGCAAAGAGAAAAACAAAGCAATTAGCTATTTTACTAAATTACTAATTTTCGAAATAAATTAATTGCTGATCATATTAACACAAATTGTTCTTCTGTCTGTTTGTTTTTGTTTGTTAGTAGAGCTCTACCTTTGTTTCTCATTTCTCATTCAGATCCTTGCTTTTAAATCCCGGTAAAAGTATTATCCAGCCGAGAAAAAAAGAAACAAACTTTCTTCCACAACACTTCAAGATCATTACAGCCGCCACCTTCCTGAGACCTTCGATGTGCGTGTGAGGGCTAGCTATATATTGTTTCAGTATTCCCAGGTTTTTACCTAATGGGAAATAAGTAGGACATTCCATGATGACATATATAAAAAAAAAATTATTAATGGAGTGTCAATTTATTGCACAGTTGTTACACAAGAAAATTATATTTTAAGTTTGCTGTCTAATTTTTTTGTTTGTTTTGTTTTGTAGTTTTTAGCTTTGATTAATAGATCAAATAAATAAAAAGATTTAGGCTTTTACATTAAAGGACACTGTATGCCCCACAACTGCTTCATCTTGCTGAAGTGGCTACAGTGTCTTGAATCCCCTTTCGCTGTCCTGCCATTCAGCAGTAAACTATTTTTCATATTTTGATTCTAAATTAGAATCCCCAGAAGTCTATCCCTTCTGTGCTGCTTGGGCTAATGAGGAAGCATAAGCCTGAGCAGCAATGGGTGGCTACTATTGGCTGAGTGTGTCAGCTGACTACTTTCAGCCTATCACAATGCCCATTGATGGTATCCATTGGTGTGGCTAGAAGGAAGTGTGTAACTCTGCCTTAATCATACCTCAAGTAGGGGCAAGGCTGTGGGTGGACAATAACCCTAATTCGGAGTTAAACTGTTTGAAAACAGCTCAATACTGAATGACTGTGTGAATTGTATTAGGGCGGCTATCATGGATTAAAATTGAAAATTTCCAGTGCATTTCTGTCAGTTCATGGATTAGAGAATATCCCTGCATGCTTGAAATTTGTGAAGAACTGTGTACAAAAGCTAAAGGGACGGGGGGCGGGGCCGGGCCGCCAAGATGGTCGGTCGCAGGAAAGCTCGGCTCCTGCAAATCACATTGATTAAGCTAGCAATTTCAGCTTTACAGCGCTCACAGCTACCTACCACTGCGACCCAAGACGCACCAAGGCTACCGGATCCGAGGAGAGGCTGGCTCCTGGAGTTTCAGTCCCTCGGAGGTGAGATCTCCGCGACTCACAGCGGGAACTTCGCCGGCGGTGAGCGGGGTGGACGGCCGCCACCCCACTATCCTGCCTAACGGAGCCTGAACGGCACTTCGAATCACAGCGGACCCGGCCCTGTTTCCCCCCCCCCCTTCTGGACCGGGGGGGTGATCCCGGTCCTCGCCCCATGACCGCACTCACAGCGCGGTAGCAAAGATCCGGAACCGACGCCCAGCCCTCACACAAGCCCAGGGCCCAATCCAAGATGGCGGAGACCATGCGCGGCATCACTGTTGCAGATGGAGACGGAGGAGGGGAAACGCCAAGTAAGCGGCGACACCACAGCACCTGTTACCAGCGACCACCCGACATTGTATGCTCACACAAAGACCCAGGGAGCTGACACCAAGACCAAAAAGGCACCCTCTCCTCATCCACCGTAAAGAGCCTCCCGCCCAGCAACCCTGGATATGGACTGTGCCCAGATTCCTGACCCGATGTACACCAACTCCCTGCTTCACCAACATAGCAGGGCAGGCATCGGCTAACCACAAGACTGATCCCTTCTGTGCGGTTCCAAGACCACCATGGTGCCGGTCCCTTCCTTCAGGGACATCGCCAGTAGTCTCGATCAACCATGGTGATATCCTCCTGGAAGCAACATGCCTAGATCCAGCATGTACCTTACCCTATAATGTACTCTCCTGGTCATTAATATTGTACAGCACTCAGTAGGCATACATGCAAAAAGTCAGCGATAGTGCTGTTCCACTCATATATTTTGTTTAAATATACATATGCGAGAATAGTCATGCTAAATATTAAGTACATACTATTATCCCACTAAGCACATACTATTATCCCACTAAGCACATACTATTATCCCACTAAGTACTCATTGCAAACCAGTAGCGGGAACAAGACCTAAACTCTGTGCATACATATGTGTAGTCAGATACCAGGAGAGGAATGTGTAGCTTAGTTGGGAAATGCAAGGTCCTAGCCAGCTGCAACTTCTCACTGTGACCACTAGGGAGAACGTATATGTAAGCTGGGATTCTGTCTTTCATTGTCTAGCATAATGTATATGAAGCTACAGCCAAAACCCTGTGTACTTATCGATCAAAAAAAAAAGTGCAATGTTTTCTCTTTAATGCCATATGTTTAAACGTGAATACAAACCGGGTTGCATCAGCCGTTGTGGCAGTGCAATTTCACATGTTCAACTCATGCACGAACAAAATAAAGAATTAAAAAAAAAAAAAAAAGCTAAAGGGACACTATTGGCCAGGGGCGGATCCAGAACCCAATTTCGGGAGGGGCACTGTTATAATATTTAAAGTAACAGTACAGGCACAATAACCACTAAGCCCTATGTAGTGGTTATGGTGCCAGATGTGCCATGGTGCCCTCCAAGAGTAAGTAGTCAAACTATTTAAGAACAGTTTGACAACTTACCTGTAGTAGGGGATATGGGTAGTAGTGGCAGGTTAGGAGGTGTAGTGTAGTGTAGTGAGGCCTGCAGTGTTTATGTTTGAGGGGTGCAGGGTGTGTGTGTGTGAGGGCTGCAGGGTGTGTGTCTGTGTTTGTGAGGAATGCAGTTTGTGTGTGTGTGTGTAGGGTGCAGTGTGTATGCTTGAGGGGTGCAGGGTGTGTGTGTTTGAGAGGTGCAGGGTGTGTCAGGGGTGCAGGGTGTGTGAGTGTTTGTGAGGAGTGCAGGGTGTGTGTTTATAAGGTGCAGGGTGTGTGGGAGGGGTGCATGCTGTGTGTGTGTTTGTGGGGGTGCAGGGTGTGCAGGGCGTGAGGGGTGCAAGGTGTGTGGGATTGTGGGGGTTGCCGTGTGTGGGAGGTGCAGTGTATGTGATTGTGAGGGGTGCAGTGTGTGTGGGGTGTAGTGTGTGATTGTGAGGGGTGCAGTGTGTGATTGTGAGGGGTGCAGTGTGTGATTGTGAGGGGTACAGTGTGTGAGGGATACAGTGTGTGGGGTGCAGTGTGTGATTATGAGGGATGTAGTATGTGTGATTGTGAGGCATGCAGTGTGTGTGACTGTGACACATGCAGTGCATGTGGTTGTGAGGGGTGCAGTGTGTGTGGTTGTGAGGGATGCAGTGTATGAGGGGTGCAGTGCGTGATTGTGAAGGGTGCAGTGTGTGTGATTGTGAGGGGTCCAGTATGTGTGGTTGTGAGGGGTGCAGTGTATGTGGTTGTGAGGGGGTGCAGTGTGTGTGGTTGTGAGGGGTGCAATGTGTGTGATTGTGAGGGGTGCAATTTGTGTGGTTGTGAGGGGTGCAGTGTGTGTGTTCGTAAGGGGTGTAGTGTGTGTGGTTGTGAGGGGGTGCAGTGTGTGTGTGGTTGTGAGGGGTGCAGTGTGTATGTTGGGAGAGGTGCAGTGTGTGTGGTTGTGAGGGGGTGCAGTGTGTCTGATTGTGAGAAGTGCAGTGTGTGTGGTTGTGAGGGGTGCAGTGAGTGTAGTGTGAGAGAGACTTTGATGTTTAGGATTGGGCTGAGTGTTGCAGGGTCTGAGAAGGGAGCATCTTATTAATTGTATTATTATATATATTTTTTCTTATATTTTAATTTAATATTTGGGATCCCCTCGCCCCCTCTCTGTTTATTACCTGCTTCCAGGGAGGGGGGCAGCATTTCCCTGGTGGTCTGGTGGCACTGTATTTCCTGGTGGTCCTGTGGTGCTCTAGGTGGTATCAGTCTTCACGTCTGCGGCTCCGCCGGGGGAATGCACGTCCTGCGTGTCCCGGCACCATGTGGAATCAAACGTTGCTGTGGTAACCACGGCAACGCTCTGAAAGCCGGTACTTGGCGGCAGACTTAGAGTATAAGGCTGAGAGCCTCCTGCCCCCTTCCTGCTGCACAGCTCTGCAAAGACCCGGTGAGGGAGAGCTCTGATCTTCCTCACTGGGTCTGTGTGTATGTAAGAAGCCCGAGCTCGCTGGGACCCTTACAAGTGAAATCATTTGGCAGCATACTTTCTCGGTGGGGAAGGAGGCAATTGCCCCGATGCACCCCCTGGATTCACCTCTGCTATTGGCACTATAATCATTTTATCTCTTTGAAAAGGTTGGAGCCCGCTGGTACCGTCCCTCGTTCTCGGACCCAATGAGATTAAATGGTTACTGGGTCCCTTTTGGCTTGAGTATACACAATAGCATTACAATTTATATATAACGCTAGACATTTTTTAAGTGAAATGCAAAGCCAGACATTGGCACAATTTTTCTGATACGATTTGAAAATCAGACAGAAGACATAACCATTGGGTGTTATTTATTAAATACCAAATTTTAATAAATTGATAACAGAATTGCAAATGTAGATAAATATATACCAACTACAATAACACCTTGGACATTATATCCAAATTTTTGCACTTTATTATGATGAATAAATACTAACAACAAATTTTAAAAAAGTATATTTTTAATCAGTCATTTATAGTGTACATTAAGTGCACACGCATTTGTTGAATCATTGCCAGATTTTAAACGTTAGATTTAAAGAACAATGGAAAGAAATTGCTATCATTCCTTTGATTTTCCATTTTTCTGCCCGACTCTAAAACTCGACATAGTAATGGAATATTTTTCCATATCCACTCAACATTGTATTTGCATTTAGTGCAATTAGTGTTAGGCTAAGTTACCCACAATCTATAGAAAACTGCTTTGCTGACTACTAGAGCTTAATTTCATAATATCAAATTCTGCACATCCTAATTTTTGGAGAATCAGCTCATTTGAACTTTCTCCGCAGTTATGCAAAAACTGCTCAGATAAAACGCAGTGGACACCAATGTAATGAATGCGGTTATTAAATTGTTTCAATTGAGAGAACCCTATTCTTACACTATGATAATGGGAACAATTTATCCCCACCGATCAGTCTGTCGCTTTTCTTCGTGAGTTCTCTTTGATCTTGAAGCATATTGCTGTAGTGTGTCCTATTGAAAAGCAAAACTGGGGCATTTTTAATGCTTTTGTACCAATACCACTGCTCTCTTCTTTTTTTTGCTGTTTAAAAATAGATGTTAATTATAAGTGCAGTTTAAATGCCTCAAGTGACCCAGAAATACAGGTTGAGATTGCAGAAGGAGATTGATTGTGGTTTCCAAATAACACAGATGTACTTTCCATAGAACAATCTGAATTCATTCATTAATACCACTCATTTCACCAGGTTATTAATCAGGAATTTATCTACATTAGCAGTTTTTAGTTTTTCACTGATAGAAAATTGTGCCTGTATTATTATGGTGGGAGGTAAAAAAAGTTCTGTAAATTTGTACTTGGTTTGCTAGGGAAGTTAATAGATTGAGAAGACAACCAAATGAATTATATTGAAAAAAATAATTCAGATTTTTAATAATTGTATTCAAGGAACATGTGTTATTTAAGTAATTTGGCCGTTTGTGTTATATTTGTAACATGTAAGTGTATTTAGTGTGTTGGGGATAATAAGCACTTGATATATCTAATGACGAGTAAATCAGATCCTGATAATAACTCTGCCATCTAAATATATACATTTTCATATTGTAGTATTAATATTGTCTACTTCTTCCATAGTGCTGTTTTTTTTTTCCATATACACTACAGACACATATAGTGTTTAGATTATTGTGATATTGAAATTTCACGGTCTTGATTGAGTTACGCAATAGGGTTATTCACTAAATGGAAATTTTAAAGTGAACTCAAAGTGGATTTCTGTAGTACTTACCCGTTCCCGGAGCTCCCAGCGCTGGTGTTGGGTCAGGCACTGCATGCCTTGCATGCACTTTTATTTGTGTACAGTTGCTCCAAAGTGTGACTTTTATTGCTGATTCAAAGTACCTGAATTGTTTAACTGTCTCTCCGCTCTCTGTGTTTCTGACTTTGGCTTGTTCATCATTTGTCCTTTTTTCTCCCACGCTTGGCCTTGGCTCTCTCACGACAATAAATCTGGTCATTCTAAGGACCAGTAATACGTGGTGTATATCTCTTACGCAGATTAGGGTTTGTAAATGTTGGGTTCCCCTACGTAATTGTGCCAATTTCAAATTTAAGGCCAAAATAGCTGAACTGGAAAGAAATGTCTAAGTCAGCCATGCTTCAAGGTCGGCTACTTGGCCTCACACTTGAAATTCACTTTGAATTCTCACTTTAGTTAAAAACCCTATTTTTTTCTCAATACAACAACAAGAACTAATGTACTTAAATATATAGTTAAAACAGAAGCTGTTCGGCTTTAACCAAAAAGGGAACCAAAGTTTATTGCAGTACTCCCATTATGAAGCCATTTTCAGTTCTAGACTGGCTTCTTGTGAGATGTCCACCTCCAATAACAACAACAATAAAAGGTCAAACTCCATGAGAGGGCACGACAAGGAAGCAGCCTTCAACCAAAGATTGTTAATATAAAATAATTCCTTTATTCAGTCATAAATAGTAAAATGTGCAGTGGGCATCAAGGGAAACAGGAGGGATGGACATTATGACATTCCAACGCATTTCGCTTTTTTAACTACCTGCTTCACTGGCTCCAAGAAGTCAAATATTTTATTGCATTTGCTGCTGAAGTGTGGTATGTATTCACTGTTGAATTTAGCTTTCAAGGCAGGCTGAGTTCACTCATGTAAATGATACTAAGTATTTGAGATTCTAATTGTGAATAATATCATCTAGGTACAATGACACTCTCAATATATAGACATCTCGCTTTGTTAAAAACTGTGCTGAAATGAAGTTACCAGAGTTTAGAGCCTAAGAACATGCACTGCTATAATAATGCTTAGAAGTTAATTTCCTAATTTGCTTGACTTGATTATATAACTATTTTCTAAAAGCTATTTCCGTCGCTAGTTGCTACTAGCAAATTAAAATTGGGTTGTGGTGGATCTTTATAAAAAAAAAAAAAAAGAATGATAAAAATGATAATTAATACAATTTCATCTTATGAGTGGTAAACATACACTATTTGGGGTAAATATACTGTATTTTTCTCTTAAAAAATTACTGTGCTCATATTGCTACGATTGTTAAAAAAAAATCTGAGAATAATTGCTGTTGAATATACTATAGTTCACTACATCAGACCTCATTATAGATCATTAAACAGGTGGTCAAGATAATCCTCATTATCATTAATCAAAAAAATAATCACACGGGCAAAGGAAAATGTAACTTTTATTAGACAGTGAATATTAAATTAAGAGTTTATTGAAATTATCATTTAGAGGTTACTTCTCCAATCATAAAGTTGTCTGATCCACTGTAATTATATTAGTCTAAACATTTTAGAGAAGTGCATTGATGGGAACTTGCTTGAAACAATCCCATATAATGAACTGTATGTGCTTTTCATTAAGTAGGTGTTTTTTATTACAATTTCTACATTGCAGCCAAAATAAATGAAAATAAAAAAATGTCTATACTATACCTAAACATTTATGCCTATATGTTATAGGGCATGAGTAGTCAACCTTTGGCACTCCAGATTTTTTGGACTACATCTCCCCTGATCCTTTGCCAGCATCATAGCTTAACACTATACCAACAGAGGTACAGCTGTGCACAACAAGGAGTTCAAGTGGGCAGACTTTGATGGGTAGTTAAATCAATGTTTCGACTCTATGAATAAGACTTTATCGAGCTTGATTTTTACTGTTGTACATCATATTTTAAATCAAACATGGCTAATTGGTTTTTCCGTGAAAATACATTTTTCGAATTAAATATATTTTGATGAATAGAAAGTGATAAATATCATGAATTATTCTATAGGGTTCTATGGTGATTACTCCTCGTTGTCCAAATTGCCCTAGGATATCACCAGTTTTTTAAAAAAATGTCACTCTATAGTCCCTCTTAAAGTGTTGGCTGATATTTTATACCATGTGCTGTTTCGAAGTTTCACGAATGCATACCGTTAAATTATTCATGCTTGGCATTAGAACCTATGGATATTTTTCAGACAGGCTAAATAAAAAAACAAAGGAACATAGAAAACGATTTTATTACTGGAGTTATAACTGGTAAAATAATGATCATTAAGCTGCTTTATATTTTTTTATTTTATTTATCATGTGGAACTCAACACACCACTGTTCTCTAAATATGCAATAAAGAGTCACAAACAAAAATAGAATTTTTTGTTAGTACACAGGTACTTCAGTGAAACTGAAGGAGACACAGGTTAAATCATTTGTGCTATATTAGAGATATCAAGAAATCACGGTATGTTGGTATGCACAGAGGATTCGTTTTTAGAACATTTGTGAATGCAATATGTAATATGTCAATATTACGCTAAACATAGGTCTCAGTAAGATTACATATTTCAATTCCTCCTATTTTTACATTTTTATATTTTACATATTAAAGAAAGAAAATAGTACAAACCAACTGTAACTATATACAGCTATCAATGCCAATTAAATGTACTATACAAGAAAACATTAAAACGATATTGAAATACAGTAGCACAGAAAGGGAAGTCAGATTACATTAATAATAATATTTGTTCATAAATGTCATAATTGACATCCAAAAGCCAACATAATTCAACCATAAACATGGCCATGAAGCCAAAGTGCCTAAACTCTTACTAAAGACACTCATTATGAACCATATTCAGTATTTTCCATTGTACAATCAGTACGGCAAGAGTGACCATGGTATTCAATATTCCTACAAACTTTGAAGGCTAGATCAGCAATCGGCTTGTTTTCTGCTTTTTGTGCAAATATTTAATGCTTTCGGAGAAACAAATCCAGTAGACCCATTAGGGTTGGTTTCATAACTACCTGGTTTCTCTTTGGCTTACTTCCAGCGCTATACTCACTGTTCCATATTCTAATGAGGCTGCAGGTCCAGCTGTCTTCTCCAATATAGTTATCCTAAAAACAAAACACATCTAATCTTCCACCTGTTTAAATACCTGCCTCTTTGTATTTAAAAACGGAAGATAACCTTATATAAATGCTAATGTGTAATTCTTATATCCTTATTTTACTTTGTGTATAAATCTGCAGGGAAATCTTAATGTATTATTCATGGTTAAAAAAAAAAAAAGTCTTACCAAATAAAGCAATGTCTGTTCTCATAGTTTGATATTTCAAATTTTATGAGATTTTTATTATATATTATGAGCAAAAACAAAAGATATCCACTAGTGCATCATATTATCCACGTTTTACCTTTTCTCCATGCATACGTGTGATCTACTTGTGTCTTTTAACAAAATTATTGATATGCAACTCTCAACCAATAGAGATAACGTCATATTTTTCAACTGGAGCTATTCATAAAATATTTTATATGAGCGCTCTAGATTAAAAGGATATTCACAAAATGATCATGCACCATTTAGTAATTCTAGCTCTGGTTATGCCTCTCTGTCAACTAATCTCCCTTTTACCATTGGTTCCATCTTCTCCTATCAGAGTCTCTCCTCGTCTTACGCCAAGCACCTTGGCCACTTCAGTGATTGATGTGGTTATGGTGCCTAGAGTCAGTATGTGCAGTGTTTCTCTATAAAATGCAGCACATACCAATTTTAAACCTTCTGCTGCCGGAGGTATAACTCCACATTGTCTTGAGTTCCAGGCTGGGTAATGTCAATTCTGTGCAACTTTAATTGAACAGAATGTCCGTCATTGGCTGAGAGTGGTCAGCTCATGCTCTCAGACAATTAATGGCAATAGGTGTGACTTCCTGCAGCTCTGCAGAACCCAGAAATGCATCACCAGATCACCAAGGAGCCGTGGACGCTGGCTGGGACACAGAAAATGGGGCAAACTGTTTCTAAATGGTTTGACCCATTTCCTGAGAACCGGGCCAGGGTACTCCTGACATCATAAACACTATTGGAACTTGGAACCCTTTAAATATAGGCACCCATACTAGGTGCAGAACAAGTGTGCTAATGGCAGTCAAACAATAACACTTACTGTAAAAACGTGTAGATGTAAATAAACCCAAGTCAATAAAAGAATGCACTTCATATAACATTAACCCTTCACTACCCTTCACTTTATGTCCTAAAATGGCAACGTGTTTTATTTAAAATATGTCACGCATATGTATCTAGCATGTAAATGTAGGATACAACAGCAAGACTAAATACAGTATTCTTTTCAATTTTACCTAAATTAAATTATGAAAACTTTTTTATCATGACGCTATTTGTTTTATTCTGTCATAAATGGTAGCTTTGGCAAAAGAAAAAGGATATATATATATATATATATATATATATATATAAAATATGGTACCACTATAATGGGTACTTGTTATCAACCTGTTAGAATAATTGTGAATTTAAAATCATAACAATGCCACACAAATTTTAAAATAATGTTTATACGTTATCTTCTGTACATGGTTTTACTTTTAGCACCTGAAAGTTGACCAAAGCTTCTTGTAGAGTTTAGGTCGAGTAAGGGGGCACAAACTACAGTTCCTCTGCAAAAATGCAGAAGGCCAGTGCAGACACTTGGTATGCAAGTGTGTTTCTCTGTAGGGTGATAAGTAGCACTGCAGTAAAAGGACTAAGAGGGAATTTATCAGCTAAATGTTGTTTTTTCATTCCTTTTTGTGATTGCATACACGCAGTGTTGGGAGGGGAGAGGTTAAACAATGAAATTAAGTTTAACATCCTCATTTATTCACACGGTAATATCCATGAATTATATTCACAGAAATGTATTTTCAAATTCAACCCCCATGAGTAAACTTGAATTATGTTCTAGTTTTGATTAGAGGACCAATTCAATCGAATGTGATGCTATTATAATTTAGCCAATCATCAACCATGGAAAATCGCCAATACGAAAACGATCTAGAGTGCAGTAGGCTAAATACTTTGCTAGAAAATGGCAATAGTTTCCTCAAGCTATTTAATTAATAAATACAAGTATAAGAAATAAGCACTTCGAGAAAGAATTGTGGCAGCAAAAACTACACATTTTAGAAAGATGAATACGCTTAAATAATATTTTTTGTGCATAATTTGCCTTTAAGTGAACTAATGAGAATCTTAAAAGCATAAGTGAAGTCGAATGTATTCCAGAGGTTTAAAATAGAAATTGCTTAAATTATTGTTGATTGACATAGAGAAACACGATCAGACTGCAAAATAGCTAATTCCCTTCAAAGGAAACGTAACTCAAGCAAACAAAAAACATAATTTGCTTTCAATCTTTCTAATGTTTAAATTAATAACATACAAGATTTGTGACATAAATTGTTACTGAAAACCAAAAGAAAACAAGGATATGGTCTATTAGACGGGTAGCACTTTTGGTTTAAGTATTAATGCCGTAAAAATGAAAACCAAAGGATTTCCTGTGGCAGTTCAGTCATTCTAGAACAGACTATGTTCAGAGAACTATTTGGAAAATGACCAGCTGTGCTGTTCTTAACAGGAGATTTTTACAGACATATACCCATCAACCTTTCAACTCGCAGAGTACATATAATTGAGCGTGCCAGGATAAAAATACATTTTAATCTAAAATTACAGGAAACAATCTTAACCTTTGAAATGAATTATCATAGTATTTTGTAAATAATATTTAACATATTGTCTTCTGCAAATTATACTGAGTGTGTTGTGTAAGGAAGTATAGTGAGCTATAAAATCTTGAGCTTCTATCAATCATTTATTGTAAAGTGCTGTGGAATTTGTTGACGCTAAGTAAATGCCAATAATAATAATAATTTCAGAACTAAAACATCACATAAACAGAGAGTGCCCCCTGGTGCAACTACGAAGCTTGTGTTGTGATGAAGCTCAAGGTCCACTTCATGGATGGTCATGTATTTTTTTTTAGTCTTCTTCTAGAACAATCGATCCTAAAATTGTCTTGAGACCCTCCATGTAGATTTGAGATTTAGAGTTTTTTTTTTTAATTTCGGTTCAACAGGATTGAGAAAATGTGAACTGCTGGGGGTGCACAAGAACAGGTTTGAATACGATGTAGGAGACATCGTAAAATAAATTGTATTAAAGTCAACCAGATACCAGGGAAGAGTGGAGACATCGATCTGCTTTCACTATCGACAACACAGGTGTTTAAACTTGATAGCCAGCTGTTGTTGGACTATAATTAATATAATAACCTGCAAACTAATGGCATGAACTATAGGGAGGATAAAACCTAAAACAAAATTAGAACTGGGTTTCCCACCCTCCTTAGTAAGCATACAATAGGAATACATTTATAGACCAGTTACGTTTCATAATGTCTCTTTACAGCATTATTATAATGCAGGAAATCCTCCTAATTTATTTTCATTTTGTTTGTATATAAAATTCTTGATGACATCCAACTTTTCTAATTCAGGACAAGCAGAAGTTTATGTCCTGAAAGTTAATCTCTAGTAAGTAATTCTCCAATTTAAGCTTTTCCATTGTTGGAAAAACCCATTCAATTCAGCTCACATGGCCGTGAATAGTTACACCTTTAGAGCTAAGACTTTATTGCACTTGACGAAGTAATAAGAGGAGATCTTTACATTTAATCCTTTTTCTTTAAGAATGAACATTTAAAAAGCTTTCAATGCAAAGTTGAAATTTGGACACTTACACTATACAGATTTTGCAATTGAGGGACATTCTTTGATGTCTTGTTTGCAAAAATAAGATATACAGAGTCCCCAATTAGGGTAAACAATATGAGGCGAGTCACTTGGTTCAAAGTGTTTAGTATATTTTGCAATTATTGA
Organism: Pelobates fuscus; assembly: GCF_036172605.1. Taxonomy (NCBI): domain Eukaryota; kingdom Metazoa; phylum Chordata; class Amphibia; order Anura; family Pelobatidae; genus Pelobates; species Pelobates fuscus. Next base: position 30,565,616 of record NC_086321.1, read on the forward strand.
GCAGTCTTATCTTTACAGAACTAAGACACCACCGACTGCAATAGGGACTTGCCCTAGGAGCTGAAGAAGAACAAAACGTACTGCCATTGAAGTCTTCTCTGTGTTGAACTTTTCAAAGGGAGCTATCAGTGTAGTCTTGGCAGTTTTTACTTTTGGGTTGTCTAATGATTTTCAACGTTTGATCTGATCATTTTTACATTTTCCGAAAATATTTTAGTCCAAAAAGAAACTTCTTGTGTAGAAGGCTTTTGTGAGCTTAGGAAAGCCTGGGTCTTGGAGGTATGCGAATAGAAGAAGGAGATATTTTTCAGATTGTTTTGACTGTTGCAGAAATCTTCTTGGTGAAGTGGGCTTCAAAGTTTGGACCAGTCAGCCAATAGGGGAAGGATTTGTGATGGGTAGAAATAGAGTGTTTAAAGTGTGAAATATGCTTTTTTTTTTTCTTCTCAGGACAGTATGGTGTAGGGTATTGAAGTCCATTTCTTTGTCAAGGGAGAGGGTCAAACTCTATGAGCACAGCATACATTTATATTGGAAAAAGTCAGGTGTGGAATGAGACTTTCTTCATCAATACTCAGCTGTTGTAAATAATTTTTGGAGGAGTTAGCTTAGTATGCCAAGGTTGTAACTGGGGTCGCCACAATGTTAAAATGAGGGAGGTGCTAAGTTAACTAGTCAGGAAAAAGGGCAATCTTATAGGGGGAGCTTGCTAAACTAGCACAGATTATGCTTGACATGGGTAAAATGAGAGTTTGGAGGTTGGTGTATAGTTGCTGAAGGTTATAGGGACACTCCAAGCACCATATTCACAATGGCATGCTTGTTAACAATTTGACTTTTTACCTGTGATGAACTGGGCACTGAATACTTCCCCCATAGAGAGCTGGAAGCTCCCACTAGGAGTTTGGCTCAATGGACTTAGCTCAATGTTGTTAGCTCAATCCAGAGAGCTTCCAGCTCTAATGGACAAGGTGAACAGCAACCAGTGGATTACAGTGCAGTGGTCAAACTATTAATAAACTATTTCACTGTTTACATTGGGGGGATTGCACTAGGGCACTCTGGCACTACAGCGTTCTGACGTGGTTATTGTACTCAGTGTGTTTCTTAAAGAGCGCAGAGGTCTCTGTGAGACTAATGTACATTGAGTACCTAACATTAGGTTTAAGATACGCTGATACCAAAGGTCAACAGATGATGATCAGACAGATCATTATTTTTTTTTGAGAGATGGTGCAGAGATTAGTGAAGAAGAGGTCAAGTCCTTAAGAAGTTAAAATATGTGCTAAATTCTCATTTGTAGCAGAAACCTCTGTCCTTAATAGGTAGAATGTAAGAGATCTTGAAAAAAATTTCCAGTGTTAAGATCAGCAGCCACAAGGTCTCAAACAGGTAAACATTTGCAAATCGTTCCCTTTGTGTTGAAGGCAGAATGTGATTTGAATTCATTGGCAGTATGTGAGTTCTTTCATTGAGAAATACAAGGCCCTGTTGCAATTGCTTTAGCACATTTTAGCAAAAAAGTCTTAAATTTATAATAAATACAATGTAGCTTTTCACGTTATCTGTTTTTTTAAACATTTTGTTTATCAATTGTACAAAATAATATTTAAGATAAAATCAATCTAGAACCAATAGTCCCTGCAATGATAGTGTGATAAATACATGAAATCATTTTTCATATTTGCAATAAAAACACCAAGGATTTAACTTTTTGCTCTTCTAAACTCCATAGCTATTTATAAATAATTTCCCAAAAGCGTGGAATGGCTTGAATATTCTCATGGGAAAAAAAGGTTCTCAAACAACAAGGGAGAGGCAACAAGTACTGTGCATCCAATTCTTGCCAAGAAAAAAAAAAGCATGGAAATGTCTCAAATGTTTAGAAGCTTTTGATTAAATCTCCAGTGGTATGCTTCCTCTAGTTTAAACAACACATTTATCAGAAGCAGTATGTCAGCTACAGTATGATTTGTATCATTGGACTGAAATTGGCTGAATAAATTATACTATTTGTTTGCTATGTAAAATAAAAAGGCCACAGGAAATTTTCAAGATACATCTATATTCGAGAGGATATATTTGCCCATGGAGGAAGTATACCTTTGAGTATCTATTTCAGATAGATAGATAGATAGAAAGAAAATTAAATTCTTATCCATTTGGAGAGATGCATTGTAAAAATGATGTATACCATAATAACAAACTAAAATTTACTCTAAAAATGCTATGAATTTTTAAAAATGTATAGATGGGTGGATTGGCTCGTTTCAGCAGGTCCTTCTTCAGTTCTTGTGTCTACCGACTTTATTTTGTCTGTCAATTATTTGCTGCTATGCATACCTTTGTATAATCACAGTGGGATTCATACTCCTCTTACACCTTACACCTCCTGTACCCTTCAGGATCCAATTCAAACTACTAGATATAAAGAAATGATGGAAGTTCACTCTACCCTTCATCAAGGAATCCAGGGTTCTCCAATGGACAAGTCCCAGTACCAGAATTGACCAAATGTGAAATTATTAATTGTAGAAAATAATCCAGGCACTCCAATGAATTCCAAAGTATAGGCAATTTATTAGAACCAGAAGCTACACAGCAACGTTTCAACCCCTCAGGGTCTTTATCAAGGGTCTTTATCAAGCTGATAAAGACCCTGAGGGGTTGAAACGTTGCTGTGTAGCTTCTGGTTCTAATAAATTGCCTATACTTTGGAATTCATTGGAGTGCCTGGATTATTTTCTACAATTAACCAATTCAAACTACTGACATTAGCATTATGTTTAAATAAATGGCTACAGATTTGCTCAAGCAGATGGAATTCCAATTACATTTGACTTTATTAAATATGAGCATTGCCATAGTGTCAGAAATCAGTCATTGTCACTGGTGTTTACTGAATAGCCCTGAGAGTCACTCTTGATTGGAGAGCAAAGCCAATATAAATTAATAAGCAAATAAACTATTTGCTTATTTCTATATTAAAAATTACATTGTGCAGTTTGACATAAACTGGAGATCTCCAAGGCACCTGAAGCCTGGAGTTCACAATATGTTCTGCTGTCAGCTGACAGACGCAGGCAATGAATGAAATCAAAATATAGACACAATTGATATTGAAGCGGAATGTCTGCATGATCAGTTCTAGAAAGGAAGAATTCCTAGTTTTGAACTCTTCAAAGTAGTTTGACCAAGAACCGGTTGAAGTGTCTACAGTGTAATGGCACCATATCTACCAATATATAGAAGTTATTGTACCCATTATGCTCTATTAATGATATTTCAAAAGATATAAAAGATATCTTACAAGATATTGGATATCAAAATATTGTACTTAATGTACAGAAGGAAAGTTATGGACAGATGTGTATTTTGTCTTATATAAAAAGGATTGTCAACATCCTAAAAAACACTTTAACATTATCAATACATATAATTTTATATCATGCATGTTGTCAAACAAATATTTCAAATCCATTGGCTTCCCACAGTCTGAAGGCTTGTGAATATAGAAGGGGTAGTAGATAATAGACACATTTTTCAATCTTCTTGTTATATCACGTTTGTATCACCCTAATTCACAAGGATCAAGTTTACTATGGCACTTAAGTCCCGTATTTCATATTTTTGATATTATCTTGTGAATCACAACAAGGTTTAGAGTCTTCAAACTTTTAAAGTGACCAGTTTGGGGAATGACTGTAGGAGAAGGTGAAGGGAAATGTCTTTCCCTCTTCTTCTCTTCTAAAGGAAGGCATACTATTGTTGATGGCTGGTACATGCTGTCTACTTGTCTGAAAGAGATGGTAGGAGGGGATATCGTCTTTTCTCTACTAGCCTCTTCAGAAGGAAGTCAACAGACAGCTAAGCCCATGAGGAAGGGTTCTAGTGTTTATTACTTTAACTTACACCTGCTTAATTGTGTTTGCTTCACAACCTAATGATTATCAAACTTTTGGTTAATCAAATTATCAAAATAATGATGATCAAAATTCTGGAAAAATTTGGTCAACCGAATTTCATTGACGTGGCTGTTCAGCTTGTCCAAATATGGTACATGCAAATGATTTGAGAAAACCTATTCAAATAAACCAAAAGGGTGCACAATCACTGTTTGTTTATTTATTTATAAAACATTTTACCAGGAAAGATACATTGAGATTTCTCATGTTTTCAAGTATGTCCTGGGTCCCCAAAACACTGCATTGTTACATTAGGGTACAATAAAATACAAAATCAATATTAATACACAATATATACAACATTTAACATAGAACAGGTAGGAAATATATAATCAACCATGACAGGTGCATTCTGTTTTGAGGTATGTAGAGAGGGATCTCTTAAAGGACTTTAGGTGTAGGGAAGATTTTAAATTGTGCGGGAGGTCGTTCCACAGTTGCGGTGCTCTGTAGGAGAAGGAGGATCGGGCTGCTTTCTTTTTGTATTGAGGTAGACTAAATAAAGTGCTGGTACTGGATATATATGTATGTATATTTTGTAGTACAGGAAAGGCTAATTTTCACACTCATTTAATGAAGCTAATTGTGGTCTGAATTCAGTTAACCTAATTCAGACCGAATAGAATAGTAATTTACCATTCAAATTCGATCCACATTTAGTCGTAAATATTCGTAAATGTAAGTTCTTCCTTTCTTTCCTCCTTCTTTAAGGCAACAACGGATGGAGTTCCAAATCGCAAATCAAACAATTTATTTGGTCATTGCACCTGTTTTGTGATATGTGCACATGGCACTTCGGAGTTACAGAATTCAACTGACCCACTGATCAAGCAAAAATTGGGTGCGTCCAGGAGGAACCCTGGCCAAAAGTCTACCTTACTTTTCTGCTGCTAGAACATGGCCTTGGATATTTATTTCTACATTGTGCGTCTGTCTTATATTAGTAATTAAAAACAATTAGAATAACTGAGACATCATAAGTATATATAAATAAATGTAATATGTAAATGTAATTGTGATTCTCTCTTTTCATGAATTTTCTGACAGGCTCTGTGAATTGTCTCAAAATTCCGTTTTCATCTAATCTGTATACAGAGTAAAATGTACAGATGAGTGCAACATCTTAAATAGGAAGCATTTACAAAATGATTTATGTATTAAAAAAAATGTATTGTATTATATTGTAGATTTATTGCAATGAATTCAACTGCCCTTCATCCATGGCACTATCGGTGCACAGAGAAATAAAAAAGGAAAGTCTCTTGGACTTATTCTAATGTAAGTCAAATAAATATATGACACAAAGCAGATCCTATGAAGGTGGAGTGATGCTTTTTTGCAATTCTCTCTGCCAGTCAAATTATGTCATCAGTAAAGGATCAGTGAGTTTTAATGATATCCTGGCCTCTGTACTAGGAAGCAGATTCTAGCGGAATAATATGCAGAGGCAATAAAATGTCTGTCACCAAATTACAATTGACACTTAACATCACTAAATCTGTAGCGTAATTCTTTATGACAGTTGTCTAGGTATATTGGAAGAGAATAATTTACTTCAAACCCAGCGTGCACTTTTTTTCAATGCATATTTCACATAATATTAATGCCAATGTGGTAGAAAGAAATCTCAATAAAATGAAATATGTAAAGGTATTTGAAACACAAACAGACATATTCCATTTTTTTTCATACACTACATGTCATTTTTTGTAGGTACCAAACTTTATTAAAAATAAATTAAAACATATTTTTTGAACTAAACAAAAAAAATTTCTATTAATGCAATATTATTTATTCACATATAAACACATTTATATATTTTTTATTTTTATTCCGTCGCATCCATTAATGTATGTATGTGTGTATGTATAGGTGTGTGAGTGTGTGTGAATAATGTTTATTTGCATTTGTATGAGACTGATAACATGTATATATGTTGCAATTACGTATGTGTGCTCAGTTACTAGAAAAACTGTGCATAATAATAAAATAGATACTAAGTATATGAATACAGATACACATAGCATACAATTATATTTGAAAGTACCTATTTTGTTGTTGTGTTATCTTTTGTTTATACAGTAATGTTAAGTGCAATTAACATGTTTTCTTGGCTAAAAGTACCATATTCTTTTTTTTGACATTTTATTTTGACATATTTAATAAATCATTTGCCACCATCCTTCAAAATAATTCAGAATCTTTCCACCGCCATGTTCCAAGCCGATGTATCTATAATGAAACTTTGCTCCCCAATTCCATTTAAAGTTACCCTTTAACGAAAAAATAAACTTACCATAAATCCTCCCGTATACATTGAATAAACTATACGTTCCAGAGTCACGTTTTTGTGACACGTGCCTTCCGAGTCGTCCTCCGCTCCTCCTCCAGTCTGCCTGCTGCCTTCTTTGAAAGCATTTGATGCGTTCCCAAGCAGTGATGTTGGTATGCCGGCTTCATTGCCAGTAGGTCTTCATCAGAATGGGATGACGTCACTTCGTTCCCATACTCTCTATCCGGCGCTTTTTCCATAGCAGCCGCAGTGCATATATATATTTTAAAGAATGGAGGTAAAACATAAGCCCAATCCACAGACTACTTTCAGTTGACTATTGAGTTAGGAAAGTTCCACTCATCCCATATTGGGTGTTCCTACTTATACCTCTTCCAATATGTCTTCATTAGACGACAGATTGTGCCTTGTTTTGCACTGTAAGAAGGTGCGTTTTCTATGCTATTTTTCCATTATGCCTTGTACATACAGCCTTGAACAGCCTATTCAATTCATTACACATTTGCAATATTTTCATTTACTTAAAAAATTATATTAAAATTAGAAAAAAAGCAGCAGAGATGTCAGGGGTGAATATAATTCTTCTAAATATACCTATAGCCACTGGTTGCCTAATTTATAGACGACTGCAAGGATTGTTCAGTGTTCCACTATATTTACATATTAATGTTGAAGGGACCGTGTCATTCAAGTATATTAATGCAAAATTTGCACATTGTGCGGACTGAAGCACTAAGGCACTTGTGTTCTCTGTTATTTTAACATAACTGTTTTCAGCTCAATGGAAGGATGTATATCAAATATAAGCTCCAACAGAATCAAATATGAATTAATAAAGATGGAAATATGCCCATTGTGATTTTAAAGATTAAATGGAGATTTATTTTAAATCAATGAACTCTACTTGGACTTAATGACAGGTAAAAACATAACATACATGGGGAAGATGGACCTCTTACCATGCAATTTGCTGGGTGTCTGCGAGAACAGATTAATTTATTAAAGCGTTCTCTTACTTGTGGCTCTTCTGTCAATGCAGTGTGTGGGAACGTTTTCTGTCTCCTGCTTCTAATGTAACATACATCATAAATATCGCTTGGAGACCTCTCTCATTTCTTTAATCATGTGATGGCGAGTGAAAGCAAATTGAGCAATTTACAGCACTTTAATCATCTTGCGGGATAACAAGATATTATATTACTGCTCATGTCGAGAAAGATGTTTTAATCATTGTCCTGACAACCACGGTTGCATCTTTTTAATTGCAAAGTTTTTGTGCAGAAGCAGCAAAACAAAACTATAAAATACGAAATGTAAACCTCGTCTCGTAATTGTGCTACTGTTTGAAAAGTGTAAATTGTTCTGCAAATGTATACCGATTGACAAACACAATGTTTAAGTACATACATTAATAGTGATGCATAAAATCTTTAAAAAATCTCTAAAAAAGATTTGACAAAAATAAATATTTACTTAAAAAAAAATATTAACCATAGCTACAAACTAACAAATATAAAGATGTCGATTGTTTTTGTAAGAGCATCTGTGGTGACCTTTATCTAATAATACCAATGATTTTGAGCTTTTTCATTTAGTTTTTAATTTGTACCTCACCCCCCCCCCCTCCTCTTCTAGCTGGTTAACCTTTTCACCTATGGGTGCCCATGTCCCTTGTCTAATAGTAGGTAGGGAGCTGAGTTATAATGTTATTGGACAATGTAAAAACATTAGGAAGATTTGTGAAGCACTAGTTTTTATTAATGTGCGTCTTATAAGGTCATGGAGAGATGGGGGTCTTTTTTTTGTAACAGATTTGGTGGTTGGAGTTTTTTTAATGTTTAGTAGATTTGAGGATTGAGTGCATTTTCTATTTTTTTTAGCTGGAAAACTGCTTATAAGCAGGACATTGGAGGTCATCATGTATAATACGTTTCTGAAATATAAACACTGATTAATAAATGTGTTCCTTACATTTAGATAGCCTCCTATATTTTTCTTCTGGGTTTCAGCTAGGTGCAGCTTTGTGACAAACCCCAGCATTATTTCCTAGCAAAGAGTGCTAAAACTCTGCGTGGTTGCCTTGAAGTCACAATGAGAGATTGTGCAGTGTAGAAGAGGTTGGATGTCCTGCAGTGTAACTTTGCAAGTGCAAAGAAACATCAATTATGGTCGCCAATTCCAGTCATGTAACTTTCATGTGATTGGACTTTAAAGCCCAATGTTTTCATCGCACACATTTTTCTCTCTTGGGCCTAACGTCTTATGAACCTTGTAATATTCCCAGCTTAGATTTCCAAGTAGGCAGATAGGCAGTTTCCTATAGGCACCTGACCTAGGTTCAAATGTTTTTCAATATATTTTTCCTATTTATATTGCTACATGATATTTGCATTTTTTGTTGACAGAGGGAAGACATGAGAGAGGTGATGAGTTATTTGATTCTTAGAATTCCGTGAGTATAGTCATGAAATGTGTAAATCCAGAATTGTTCATGCTATAACTATATATCTTTGTCCAACGAGTAGAGCTCCACCTACTGTACTTTCACATTACGTGAAACATTTATTGAATATGATGACTGATGTACCTCATCAAGCATATAAAATCTTTCAAGAACGAGTTCACGGTCCACTTCAAGTTTGTCATTCCTGAGTCTTTTCAATGTCACAATCTGCACTTGCTCAATCCTTATCTTGTCATGTTACAATGAAGTTCTTGACAAAACATACTTCCACACCAGTCCCATCATGTCACAGTCGTCCCAATCAAGACATGTTTATTCCTCTCAAATCTCATATCATTGCTTTAACTGATCCTATCAGACTTGTGGCCAGATTAACCATGAGTTGAGCTAAGTGCCTAATATTTTGATAGGGGACTGAGTAGCATGAAGATAACCGACCAAGCTTGGCCATGAGTTTAGGCGAGGACTTCACTGATAACCTGAATAGGGCTCTGTGGGATCTTGTCTGAGCAGACTGACACCTTACAGTATACATTTATATAATGTAGCAGTTAGACTTTTCAGTTCAGACACTCGCTTTTCCTGTGTAATTACCAGTGTTAATTTTGTCGGCTAACAATTTTAGTCAGATTTTAGTCGACTAAACTTTTTGAGATTTAGTCGACTTAAACTAGACTAAAACTTGAAGAATTCAGATGACTAAAATACAACTAAAATTAAAATGGCTTTTTAGTCAAAAGACTTTGGCTAAAACCTAATTGAAATTTTCCACCCAAAGTTAACACTAGCGGGTAAGATACATGGGGAAGGAGGAGAAGAAATGAGACACATGGGAGGGCTGAGGGAATGAGATACTAGGGGGACTGGAGGGACACAAAGAGACACTGGCGGGCTGGGGAAGGTGCAAAAGAGACAGAGGCTTTAAATAAAACCCAGTAGATTTTAGTCATGTCAACTAAAATCTACTGGTAGAGATGTCGCGAACATAAAATTTTCCGTTCGCGAATGGCGAACGCGAATTTCCACAAATGTTCGTGAACGGGCGAACCGGGCGAACTGCCATAGACTTCAATAGGCAGGCGAATTTTAAAACCCACAGGGACTCTTTCTGGCCACAATAGTGATGGAAAAGTTGTTTCAAGGGGACTAACACCTGGACTGTGGCATGCCGGAGGGGGATCCATGGCAAAACTCCCATGGAAAATTACATAGTTGATGCAGATACACCCGCTTCACAGTGACAGACCAAACTCCCCATTTAACGCACCGCAAACAACCGCAAACAGTCCATTTGCACAACCGCAAACTCCCCATTTGCACAAGGTTGGATACCAAGCTAGCCATGTCCCGTTCCTTGTCCTCACTGATGTCATTGAAGGTCTCTTCCTCCACCCAGCCACGTACAACACCAAGGGTCCCCGAAAGGTGACAACAAGCCCCCTGGGACGCCTGCTGTGTTTGGTCTTCCACCTCCTCAAAGCCACCTTCCTCCTCTGACTCCTCTTCTTCAGACTCCTCTCTCTGCATTGCCTCTCTCTGCGTTATTATAAGGTGTGTTAAGTAGTACTATTCCTATCAGTTTAATCCCTGTTATGTCCCCTATCAGGGGACGTGTATAGGGCATCGATTTTAGGAACCGGGAGATGGAAAAAGATGCTTGGTCGGTCCTCCTACTTCAAATTTGGGGCACTGCGCGTGTAATCTAATGTGCCACCAGATAGGAGTGGTGTGTTAAGTAGTACTATTCTTATCAGTTTAATCCCTGTTACATCCCCTATCAGGGGACGTGTATATGGCATCGAATTTAGGAACCGGGAGATGGAAAAAGATACTTGGTTGGTCCTCCTACTTCAAATTTGGGGCACTGCGCGTGTAATCTAATGTGCCACCAGATAGGAGTGGTGTGTTAAGTAGTACTATTCTTATCAGTTTAATCCCTGTTACGTCCCCCTCATCAGGCCTTTTTTAGTCGAATGTATCGCCCACTGTCAGTCCCTTCGGGATCCATCCCTCATTCATCTTAATAAAGGTGAGGTAAGCTAGACTTTTTTGACCTGGCGACTTCTCTTCTCAGTGACAATACCTCCTGCTGCACTGAAGGTCCTTTCTGACAGGAAGCGGGGCACGCCAGAAGTTCTATCGCAAATCGGGATAGCTCAGGCCACAGGTCAAGCCTGCACACCCAGTAGTCAAGGGGTTCATCGCTCCTCAGAGTGTCGATATCTGCAGTTAAGGCGAGGTAGTCTGCTACCTGTCGATCAAGTCGTTCTCTGAGGGTGGACCCCGAAGGGCTGTGGCGATGCGTAGGACTTAAAAAGCTCTGCATGTCCTCCATCAACAACACGTCTGAAAAGCATCCTGTCCTTGCCGGTGTGGTCGTGGGAGGAGGAGGATTACTTTCACCTCTTCCCCTGTTAGATTCCCGTTGTTCTGTGACATCACCCTTATACGCTGTGTAAAGCATACTTTTTAATTTATTTTGGAACTGCTGCATCCTTTCTGACTTGCGGTAATTCAGTAAAATTTCAGGCACTTTCTGCTTATACCGGGGGTCTTGTAGCATGGACACTCAGTACAGGTCATTCTCCTTCAGCCTTTTTGTACGAGGGTCCCTCAACAGGCACAATGGCATGAAAGACCCCATTTGCACAAGGTTGGATGCCGAGCTACTCATGTCCCGTTCCTCGTCCTCAGTGATCTCACTGAAGGTATGTTCTTCCCCCCAGCCATGTACAACACCACGGGTACCAGATGGGTGACAATGAGCACCCTGGGATGCCTGTTGTGTTTGGTCTTCCTCCTCCTCCTCAAAGCCACATTCCTCCTCTGACTCCTCTTCCTCACAATCCTCTTCCAGCGTTGCCGCAGGTCCAGCAAGCGATGCTGATAAGGCTGTTTCTGGTGGTGATGGTGACCACAACTCTTCCTCTTCCTCTTCACGCTCATCTACGGCCTAATCCAGCACTCTTCACAGGGCACGCTCCAGGAAGAAAACAAATGGTATGATGTCGCTGATGTTGCCTTCGGTGCGACTGACTAGGTGTCACCTCCTCAAAAGGACGCATGAGCCTACAGGCATTGCGCATGAGCGTCCAGTAACGTGGCAAAAAAAATCCCAGCTCCGCAGAGGCTGTCCTAGCACCCCGGTCATAAAAATAGTCGTTAACGGCTTTTTCTTGTTGGAGCAGGCGGTCGAACATTAGGAGTGTTGAATTCCAATGTGTCGGGCTTTCGCAAATCAAGCGCCTCACTGGCATGTTGTTTCACCGCTGGATATCTGAAAAGTGCGCCGTGGCCGTGTAGGAACGCCTGAAATGGCCACACGCCTTCCTGGCCTGCTTCAGGACATCCTGTAAGCCTGGGTACTCATGCACAAAACGTGGTACGATCAGATTACAGACATGTGACATGCACGGCACATGTGTCATCTTGCCCAAATTCAATGCCGCCAACAAATTTCTTCCGTTGTCACAAACCACTTTGCCGACCTCCAGTTGGTGCGTTCAGGGTGGACAGGAGTGCTGGTCCGGTGTGACTCTCTGCTTTCATGCAAGTTAAGGGGTGCCGTTGATGTGGAGCAAGATGCAGCAGCAGCAGCAGAAGAGGACTCAGCCGAGGAGGTTATGGAAGAGGATGGAGTAGGAGGAGTAGAGCAGGTGGCAGCAGGCCTGCCTGCAAGTCGTGGCGGTGTCACCAACTCCTCTGCAGAGCCACTCATTCCATGCTTGACAGCCATCAGCAGGTTTAACCAATGCGCAGTGTAGGTGATATACCTGCCCTGACCATGCTTTGCAGACCAGGTATCAGTGGTCAGATGGACCCTTGCCCCAACACTGTGTGCCAGACATGCCATTACTTCCTTTTGCACAATCGAGTACAGGTTCGGGATTGCCTTTTGTGCAAAGAAATTTCGGCCGGGTACCTTCCACTGCGGTGTCCCAATAGCTACAAATTTCTGGAACGCCTTAGACTCCACCAGCTTGTATGGTAAAAGCTAAGAGTTCAGACAAGCCAGCTGTCAGATGCCGGGCAAGGGGGTGATTTTGTGACATTGGCTTCTTACGCTCAAACATGTCCTTGACAGACACCTGACTGTGGGAAGATGAGCAGGAACTGCTCAAGGCAAGAGACGGAGTGGCGGATGGTTGAGAGGGGGCAAGGAGGACAGCAGTGGTTGAAGTGGCTGAAGATGCTGGACCAGGAGGAGGATGGCGGCTTTGAGTTTGTGTGCTGCTTGTACTCATGTGTTGATCCCATAGGTGTTTGTGATGTGCGATCATGTGCCTTGGCAAAGCAGTTGTACCTAGGTGGGTGTTGGACTTCCCACGACTGAGTTTCTTTTGGCACAGGTTGCAAATGGCATCACTGTTGTCAGAGGCAGACACTAAAAAAAAATGCCACACTGCTGAGCTCTGCAATGACGGCATTCTGGTGGAGGCAACAGCATGCGTTGATTGGCATGCTGTCTGGCTGACCCGGGTGCCGATGCATGCTGTCTGATTGTGCCATTAGCTCCTTGTGACGACCTCCCCCTGCTTCCAACTCATCTCCTCCTCCTCTCTTTCTCCCCATCTGAACTTTCGCCCTGTTCTTCTTCTCTTCTAGCGGGCACCCACGTGACATCCACGGACGCATCGTCATCGTCATCATCAACCGCTTAACTTGTATCTGACAACTCAGCAAAGGAAGCAGCAGCGGGTACAACATCATCATCATCACACCGTACGTCCATGTGTGTAATGCTGCCTGACTGAGACATATCCCTGATATCTACATCCTCTGGCAATAATGGTTGTGCATCACTCATTTCTTCCAACTGATGTGTAAATAACTCCTCTGACAGATCAAGTGAAGTGGCTGTAGTGCTTGTGTTGGTGGTGGCGGCAGGCAGGCGAGTGGTAACTTGAGAGGTGCCCGAAGCTAAGCTGGAGGAGGATGGTGCGTCAAGGTTCCGAGCGGAAGCTGTAGAAGATTGAGTGTCCTGTGTTAGCCAGTCAACTATGTCCTCAGAACTTTTCGAGTTCAGGGTACGTGGCCTCTGAACACTGGGCATTATTCTAGGGCCAAAGGGAATCACAGCACCACGACCACGACGGCCCCTGCGGGGTGGCCTGCCTCTGCCTGTCATTTTTTTTTTTAGATTAGTGGTACTATGCGTGCAAGCTACTGTGACAACAGATATGAGTGGCACTGTGCACTGGCAGAAGTTGGCAGAGTAGACGCTGTAGGCCTGACACACACGCTTGCCGACAACTAACTGCTATTCAATCTATTACAGTCAAAATTGTATATATTTTTTAAATATACACTACTGTTACACCAGATATGAGTTGCACTGGTGTAACACTGTGCCCTGGCAGGCCCTGAAACGCACACGCGTGAAGGAAACTGACTGCTATTATTTCACAGTCAAAAAAGTGTTGTTTTTTTTTTAAATGTACACTACTGTTACACCAGATATGAGTTGCACTGGTGTGACACTGTGCCCTGGCAGGCCCTGAAACGCACACGTGTGAAGGAAACTGACTGCTATTATTTCACAGTCAAATTTCTAATTTTTTTTAATGTACACTACTGTTACACCAGATAGGAGTTGCACTGGTGTGACACTGTGCCCTGGCAGGCCCTGAAACGCACACGTGTGAAGGAAACTTACTGCTATTATTTCACAGTCACATTTCTAGTTTTTTTTTTAATGTACACTACTGTTAAACCATATATGAGTTGCACTGGTGTGACACTGTGCCCTGGCAGGCCCTGAAACGCACACGTGTGAAGGAAACTGACTGCTATTATATTACAGTCAAAAAAGTATTTTTTTTTAAATGCAAGCTATTGTGACACCAGATATGAGTGGTGGCACTGGGCAAGTGGGCACAGTATACGCTGTGAGCCTGACACACACGCTGGCAGGCAGGCAACTGCAATTAGATTACACAGGAAAAAAAAAGCAGACTGATGTTCTAGCCCTAAAAAGGGCTTTTTGGGGTGCTGTACTTACAGCAGAGATCACATGAGTCCTTCAGGACTGTAGTGGACACTGAATACACTAGCCTAGCTATCGATTTCCCTATTAAATCAGCAGCAGCTACACTGTCCCTCCTCTCACTAAGAATGCAGCTTCCGAATGAATCTAAAACGAATGCTGTCCAGGAGGTGGGAGGGTCTGGGATGGAGGGTCTGCTGCTGATTGGCTGGAATGTGTCTGCTGACTGACACATTCCAAGTTTACTCAATGATGACGATTAGGGGGCGGACCGAACATTGCATATGTTCGCCCACTGTGGCGAACGCGAACAAGCTATGTTCGCCAGGAACTATTCGCCAGCGAACTATTCGGGACATCTCTATCTACTGGAGGTTTGGTCGACTACAACTAGACTAAAACTAAAACAATTCAGATGACTAAAATACAACTAAAACTAAAATGACTTTTTAGTCAAAAGTCTATGACTAAAACGAAATTGAAATTTCAGAGAAGCAACCGTCACAAATAATAAAATAAATATCAAAAAAATAAAATGAAAAAAAAAACCTAATAAAATAAACCTCTTCTTATAACCTGCCATCCACGGTCCAAGCTTAATTGGCCAATGGGGAACATTTTCTGCTCTCACAAAAACCTACATAAAAAAAAAAATATTTTCTTTAAACGCAAAACAAGTAATTAAAACTTATGTTTAAATGATTTTTTTCTTGCATGGAATGCTGCGTTTTGTAAACTCACATAACCCCTCGTATAAGCGGAACCAGAAGATAAACACTTTTCTTATTATTAAGAAACTATCTGCCATTACTTTTTTGATGTTTACTCTGAAGTTTATAATTCTTACATTCATTTAACACACGGTTTCTCTCCCCTGTGTATATAACTGCTCATTTCTATTGCGTGTGTCACAGGTACAATCTCAAATGTTTGACCTCTGACCTCAGCTCACGGATTGTTTAACGTAGAAAAGTCTCTGATTATTACCATAACTTTTTTTTTTTTATACCGTCAATTAGAAAGGGTCATTATAAGAACCTGGCTTTTATTATACCCTTTAATGCTGGAAAATATACAATGTTAAAGGTTCTATTTTAAGTTTATGGTATTATTGACTTTTAAATAGACTGCATTCTACAAGGTAATTAATATCGTTTCTGATTACCCCGTACTTTGCATTGCTGTTGACAGGCAGAAAGCTGAGATTAAGGGGAAAGGTGATTTTGTATAAATGATGTGACCAATTTGGCTTTCATGTTATTTTATTGTGAATTCCCCTGAGACGTATAAGTAGAGTAAAATATTATTTTAACCCTTCCACCTTCACGCAAGATGTGATTTTCTCGGCTCTTTGATCATTACGTACAAAATATGTGCTTTTTCTCCCCATAAGGCCAATAATCCTTGTTGTTTGTAAAGCCTACACGGCCCATTTAAACATAATACATTCTGTTATTTTTGGGTATTTTAACATCATTAGAAGTAATAACTAACTAATAAAAAACAGATTTGCCTTTCGCAACAGGGTGCAAAATGTGAAAGCCTATAGTAAAAGACATTTAACATTTGGAAACCTGTTTTTACCCCATCTGTTTTTTTTTTTTCCAACAGATATAACGTGTTCAGAATAATTCTAGCAAATAAGAGGCAGGGAATCTATAAAGTGTATTTTTATATTCAAATTAAACTACACAAATATATGTCTCATCTTACCGAACCTAACCCCATCAATCAATCACTTTTAACACATTGATTACCCGAGCATTCTGAACTGCATATCATTCCCACTGAAGAGGAACATTCTGCTTTGAGTTCTAAAGGATTTAAGACTTTCCTTAAAGGAAGGAGGGCAAACACTGATGAAGTTGCAGCTTGGGGAGCTTTGCATTGCAATGCAGTAAATAGATTCTGAGATATTCTAAAGAAGCCAGTTACAAAGCATAAACAGGGTTAACAACACGCCAATTGGTATATATATGAAATATTGCTAATCTTTAAAAAAAACACGCCTTTTCCATAGATGGAAACTCTATTTTGTACAATTACAATAATTTATATAGTGCCAACATATTCTGGAGTGCTGCACAATAGGGTATACAAGACAAAAATTGAATTCTAACATATATATGATATATGGGAATAATAGGTAAATAGGGCTTGGTTCAAACATTCTAAAGGAACAAACGCACAAAGGAGGAGAGGGTACAGGAGATGGAAGATGGCAGAGGAAGGTTGTAAGAGTTGAGGAGTTAAAGGGAGATCTGATAGGCTTCACTAAAGGTGTGTGTTTTAATGGCTTTTTTTTAAAGCGGCACTGTCATGCCGAACTTACCTTTCGATTCCTCTTCTCTTCCTCTCTTGGATCTGTTCTACTTTTTTTCCTATCTGATCTAGTTTTCTTTAAAACATAAGACAAAGTAGGAACTACTTTGTCTTATGTATTTTTCATTTTTCCAGCTCAAGTGGGTCAGAGAAATTTACTCACCCATTCCTCCGTGATCTTGCATTGCCTCCATTCACTATTCCCGAACGTCCTGCCATTTAGACAGGACGCCGGCAAAACTACCGAATTTCCCCCTAACAGAATGAGAACAGTTTGTTCATTCATGTTAGGATGACATTCGGTACTTTTAGGTCGGTTCAATTTTTTTTTCAAATTAATGAAATTCCGATCCGTGCTGCAGCTGAATCTTGCAGCTGCTTAGTAGATAGCTCCCTAATCCCCATGGTATTAGTGAGCGATCTACTGAAAGTAAAAATGCATTAGTATTAGTAAATAATCTGCCCCTACTCGCTATACCCTACTCGCCTGTGGCTGCTCACTGTTGCAAAAAATAAATAAAGCACTCCCCACCTCCCCAATAAATGGCCCCACGGTGGGGCATCTATTAACTAGCATGGGGGACATTACATATTACAAGGAGTGAGCTGCGAGTCTGTAGCTCCCTCCTTTTAATAAATGGAACGAATGAACAAACAAACACCGATTCGCTGCTCACTGTTTAGTAGATGTGCCCCTACATGCGGTATAGCGACAATGGGCATTCGGGAGATTTCAATCTCCCTTATACTATTATTGGGGTCATATTGACCCCCATAGAGTGAGGGAGGACAAGGGAGGCTTAGGAAGAGGCGGGGAGCACAGCTCCCTGATGCTTCTATTTTTTACATATTACAAGGAGGGAGCTGCAAGTCTGTAGCTCCCTGAACTGAACTGAACGAATGAACAAACGAACACCGATATTCGGTGTTTGTTTGTTCGTCTGAAATATCTATTAATTCCTTCATTTTTCTGACGAATGAATAGACTACATTCCCATCTGAATTTTGGACAATAGCGAATGCCCAAGTGTTTAACAGGGCATGGGCGAGAATTTCACAGCACTATCTAGTGTGGGCAGATGACATGTCCCACAGGGACTTCATCTGCCCCACAAAGATGGCGGCACCCAGGACCTAGGTCCGGACACAAAATAAAGATTAAAACATAGGTAATATGGGGGGCTTAGGGGTATTTGGGGTTGCCTGGGGGGGCAATTAGATGTAGTGGAGTCGGAAGGGGGCTAAAACAAAACCTGGATTTGGCTATGACAGTGCTGCTTTAAGGACTACGGAGTTGGCTGTCCTGTGGGAGGGAATTGCATAAATAAGGGACAATGCTGGTAAAATAGTGCAGGAGTGTGAGAATGTGACAGTATCAGGGAGTGCAGAAGCCAGGCAGGAGGATATTTTGCTGGCTGATGTAGTGAAGGTTTCTAGGCAGTAGGCAGGCTTGGGTGTAGCAATAATTGTAAAAGAAATTGGGACCGAATGCATCCAGTAGGACTCATATTTACAAAATATGGTTCCCTTTTTTTTTGCAAGGGAATAATAATTTAAAGTACTATTTGTCCACTGACAACATTATCAGCCAGCATGCAAATAGTAAAAAAAAAAAAAACCCTCTGCAATGGTTAATCATGTGATGGTTGGCCAGTGCGTACTAGCCAGCTGCTACAATAAAGTAGAAAAGAAAAAAGAAAAATGCATATGGGGGGTGGGGGAAGGGTTCAATAAGACCCCCACAATACTAAAAGAAAGGCTATAAACCTTCATTATGCCTCACATAAACCTTCCTTATACCTCA